>NC_137678.1:10116746-10206746 GCF_963989245.1 Nansenia antarctica
TATTATTATCCAACACTAGGAGCTTAATAACATGTACACGCACACAGACACACACACACACACACACACACACACACACACACACACACATACGCAATCCACTCACTTCATGCCTCAATGTTTCCAATGCGCTCCGTCTCTCTCACACACACACACACACACACACACACACACACACACACACACACACACACACTAGTGGCTCAGCACTGCTCCCTTGTGGTCGTTAGTTTGAAGTGTTCCTTTTTTCTTGGCTTTTCACAGAAGCAGCGATGTTTTGGAGACTTGGCTGTCCTGCAGCTGCAGTGCGAAACTAAAGAGTTTTTAAAAATAATTTTAAAAGTGTGATATTATTACCTTCAGGCAGGCTTTTAGCAGAATGATTGAACTGTATCTCGGCTTCACTTCTCTGGTATTGTGTGTTGCGGGAATTAAAACACGATTTAGTAACTTAAAGGCTGATAGAATGCTACTACTACTAATAATAACCATAATATTAATTATATTATTATTATTAGTAATAATAATAACAATAACAACAATCATAATCATAATCATAATAATAATGTTTAGTGGATACCTGACTTTTATTGTCACACAACAACGACGTCACTTCTCGAGCCAACACCACGCGACAACACGACCAGATAAGATGGCGGCCGCTGCAGCAGAGGGACCAGAGCCGTGAGTGAAGCTCTCTGAAGGTATGCGACTTTATTTACTTTATTTGTTTCATTTTTTTTTGTGCGGGGGGGGGGGGGTTTAACCTTACTGTAGCGGCGTGTGTCATGCGTGACGGTGTCCACTCTTCCGTGCGATGTCACATAAGGTGTTGATACACAGGTATCACCACGGAGAAGTCACCCCTACGGCCGGCTGAGAGATTAGCTTGATGATAGAAGCTAACATAGCTAACAAGTTAGCCAACTACCAGCAGCTTTAGAAGCTGATTTATTTGATCTTTATGTCTCAAAGCGACAACCGAGTAGGTTCTTGTAAACAAGGGAGCAAGGCAGCTCGGTAGTAGTTGGCTAGCTAGCTAGCCAGACTAGAGAGGTTTATTGGTCAAAATACAACTTAAAAAAATAAAAAATAAAGTTATCTAGCTACGCTTGCTAGTTAGTCGAGGGTTTCTCTCTACCAGCTCGTCACATTGCCGCAGACTTGCATCACTCGTAGTTAACAAACCAGTCACAATAACGTTTGGGAACCTGACTCTCTGGAAATCAGAGCCATTTACTAATGATAGACACGATTTAGAGACACAACGTGGAAGTATGTGGCTGGCTTTAATAGATCAAAGGAGTTGGGCAGAACAACATTTGCTGTGATTTCCCTCAAGGGTAACAACCACGCATTACTAGGTCAGGCTGCTGGCAGGGATGACAACTTTATTTTTACCACAAGGAGGCAACAGGGAATGGTAAACAGTAACCCGCCTATGAACACTCTCCCTCTCATGGACCCTCACTGGTAAACAACCGCCCCCCTTCACCCAGAGCAGGGCCGAGTGTCCAGTGTGTTGTGTTGTGTTGATGAAGGTGGAGGCTGTTGACATGGTCAGGTAGACTCAGTTGGAGGTAGACTCAGAATCTGAAGCCTCCCTTTTCCCTTCCTATCCCTCTCTTTTCACTTTCCTGATAACTCTCTCCCTCTCCTATCTGTGTCTTTATCTCTCTCTCTCCCTATTTTTTTTCTCTCTCTCTCTCTCTCCCCCCTATCTGTGTGTGTGTGTGTGTGTGTGTGTGTGTGTCTGTCTCTCTCTCTCTCTCTCTCTCTCTCTTTCCCTATCCCTCTCTCCCTCCCTCCTGTCTGTGTCTTTCTCCCCCCCCCTCTTCTCTCCCTGTAAGGCAGCCTGTACCCAGACAAAGCTTGCTCACCCCTCCTTTGTTGGCCCAGCCTTAAGTCCTCTCTGGCCCCAGTTGGGGGTTGATGGTGGAGTAGGGACTCACACAGGGGACCCCCCCCCCATGGCACGGTGACCCCCCAGGGGTGTAAGAGGAGCTCTATTAGAGCCTCCCATTTGATTTACATGTCCAGTCAGATGTGTGTGTTGGTTGAAGTGGCTCACTCTAACCCAATGACAACACATAGAAATGCTGTAGCGTGGGGCAGTCCCACTCGTATTTTTCTTTTTATTGATAGAGACAGTATAGATTATGACGGAGAGAGGGAGAGAGAGAGGGAGAGGGAGGGAGAGAGAGAGAGAACCCCCCCCAAAAAAATTGCTCCCAGTGAGCGGGCCGGCGCCTTGCATGGCAGCTTGCCGCCATTGGTGTGTGAATGGGTGAATGAGAGGCTGTTGTAAAGCGCTTTGGAGCAGCAGAAACGGCGCTATTTAAGTGCAGTCCATTTACTGCCCCCCCTCAACACCTGCCCCCCCCCCCAACACCTGCCTTACACATTTAGCAGCAGGCAGGTTCGCTGGTGTCTGTGTCCAGTGCAGGGTTTCCGTTAGAAAAAATTGCCGCTGGTCATCGTGTCCGGGAAGATTTCGATTTACCGGACAAACGTGAGATATTCCGGTCATCATATTAAAATATAATATAGCTGTTTGTCGCGGTGATTACTGTTGTGTAGCCTATATATGCCATTTAATGTCTATTTCTCATCCGATACGATTAGATGCGAGCTATATAATATATAATAATATAACATGATTCGCATGCGCGCTATGCCATATGTCCAGCGCTGAACGCGCGTCACACTGGGAACTGAACAGACTGCATCGATCAATGAATGGACTCCACATTACGTTAACTGAAGTGCACCTGAATGGAAAACGCACTCTGTTTCTTCAGAAGAGCACCAACTCCAGCACGCTTCCCCATCATTACACTGGCCCCATCCGAGCCCAGGCCAATGACGCGGGACAGCTCCACACCTCTCTCGCGGAGCACCTCCACCACTTTGTCAAATATACACTGTGCGGTCCCGGAGTGCACATCATAATTGCCCAGAAAACATGTCTCAACTCTTCCTTTTATTTCCAGCTTCACGTATATAATCAGCTTCTTGTCCACGGTGATATTTACTGGCTCTTCAATGATAATTCCAATGAAGTCACTCCCCTTTAGCTTTTCATCCAGCTGATCCATCACAACGTCTTCCAGTGCCCTTTCCATGTCATCAACGGAGTCGCTGTGGCGGTAAATGCCCTCACTCAAGACAAAATCTGGAGCCTTAACTGCTTTCAGTAGCTCAGTCAGTCCCACATACTGATGACATGCGATGCCATTTTTTGCCATGTGAAATGCAACTTGTAGCTGAGAGTGCAGCTTATTGTTAGCCGTTGCATTAGCCTGCTCACAGTGGCCTTGCATAGCGGTTTGCTGCCCTCAAACTGACCGCCGATATGTGCTCACTGCACCGCCTGTGATCAGTGAGAGCCGACATTCTCATATTTGTTGCTCCTCTCGTGAATCCGTTATTCCTCCCCGATTTTTCGCACGGTGAGCAGAACATTTTTCCTTCCACATCTAAACGCAGCCAGGGGAAAGTTTCTTTCCATTCAACTCTGAACCCTCGAGACTTCTTGGCTGGAGGAGCCACTACGGCGTCAGCCGCCTCCATCTCTTTAGAGTCAGACTTCTCCTCAGACTCATTGTAGCTTGGTTTCATGAAGTAATTGTTAAGCTTACTTTGTCTTGCCATGTTTACATTAATTTAATCGCTCGCTATGGTGCACTTTGAGCTGCAACGTTTGCATATTATTATGGTGGCCGGGTTGGCAGGGTTGCCAGATGGGCCGGGTTATCGCCGAATGGGCTACTGGGTTTAGCGGTAATAGACTGGTTAGGCTGTAATCCCATCTGGCATCAATCCCATGTGGCATCTGACTATTACCGCTGTTTCGCATAGGCTAGCCTACACATTAGGAGTCATCATCATGCCGGCATCAAATCATATAATAATAAAAGAAATACATAGCCTATATACCGTATTTTCCGGACTATAAGTCGCACCCGAGTATAAGTCGCAGCAGGCCAAAAATGGGTCATGAAGAGGAAAAAATCACATATAAGTCGCACTGGACTATAAGTCGCATGGTTCAAGGGAACGGGCTTGGCGGAATCAGCGGGGAAAGAAGACCCTGTTGAGCTTGACTCTAGTCTGGCACTGTGAAGAGACATGAGAGGATTTGTAAGCCCAGGAAGGACATAATTCACGTTAAAACTTCTTCTGAAAGGTTAGAAATACTTAAATTATCGAGTGTAAAGCCAGGGCTAGCTAGCGCGTTGCTAACGAAGGTTAGCAAAATGGCGTCGCGGTAGCAAGCAAACAGGATGGAACAGCCTCTGAAAGGTAATAAATGACTTTAATATCGTGTATAACGTTCATAATAGCGTGTATAACGTTCATAATATAGTGCTTAATGTCCACATTGTCGAGTGTAACGACTATTTATCGTGTATAAGGCCATGACAAAGATAGCTTGGTGAAAAACGGAAGTAGTTAGGATGAAGGGCGGCCTACAAACAATGCAACATTGAACAGCCTCTGAAAGGTAATAAATGACTTTAATATCGTGTATAACGTTCATAATATCGTGTATAAGGTCCATAATATCATGTTTAATGTCCACATTGTTGTGTTTAATGTCCACATTGTCGAGTATAATGGCTATTCTATCGCGTATGTGGCGCTAGCGGAAGTTGCATAATAGCCTCGCGGGGGTAATTTAGCAACATAGAACAGTCTCTGGAAGGAATAAATGACTTTAATATCGTTTATAACGTCCATAACATTGTGTATAAGGTCCATAACATCATGTTTAATGTCCACATTGTCGTGTTTAATGTCCACATTGTCAAGTATAATGGCTATTCTATCGTGTATGAGGCGCTAGCGGAAGTTACTCCTTGGTTCATGTCAGTCAGAGATTACCGTATGTCAGTTCATGTCAGTCAGAGATGATGAATTATTGATATATAAGTCGCACCTGACTATAAGTCGCAGGACCAGCCAAAGTATGAAAAAAACCGCGACTTATAGTCCGGAAAATACGGTATTCGTCTTTTTTAAAATAGGAGGAATCAGAATGTGAACTTTAGCGAATTGTATTCAAATTGTGCTTAGAGGGAATTATTTTCACCGGACATTATGACCGGCGAGTTTTAAATTTGTCGGACTTCAACACATTTTACCGGACAAAGACCGGTAATTACCGGTTAACGGAAACCCTGGTCCAGTGTGAAGTCACTCCTGGGGGGTATTCCATCAATGTCGCTAAAGTATATAGATATGCCACTTAGCTGACGCTTTTATCCAGAACGGATAAGTGTGAGTGTATATATACACATATATATATATATATAAACATATATGTTTCACTATATACGGACCCAGCGGGAATCGAACCCCCAGACCTAACCGTTGTTAGCCCCAAGCTCTACCAGCTGAGCCACAGAGGACCTCACCTCAGCTGTCAGTCAACGACACGCGTGTTCAGCACGGCCTCCGATTCCTGACACCCAGTGACACCGAGGCTCATTCTGGGTCTGGTGCATTTCTGCTGTCAGCCATCAGCCTTCCTCTAAACCACCCAGCTGTCATCCGTCTTGGTTACCTTCTCAGCGACTGGACCTGTGTCCTTTCAGTTGAAACAGTTAGACAATCACCACGGAGATAATAAAATAAATAGACAGAGGCCCGCTGTCTATCAAAGACAACAGCGTAGGAGAGTAGCTAGATGTATAATAGCCTTTTATTATTTTGCGATGC
Organism: Nansenia antarctica; assembly: GCF_963989245.1. Taxonomy (NCBI): domain Eukaryota; kingdom Metazoa; phylum Chordata; class Actinopteri; order Argentiniformes; family Microstomatidae; genus Nansenia; species Nansenia antarctica. The sequence goes on from NC_137678.1 coordinate 10,122,471, forward strand.
TCTGTTTTATGTCAATGTTGTTTAGATGTGGCTTTTCATCCAGATGTTTCCACTCCCAACTCCCTTTGTTCTGTCCTCCTACTCTGCCCCCCCCCCCCCCCCCCCCAGATAAAGCCATGCCGTGGGAGCGCCCTCCCGTTTCTCAGCTCGCCACGGTGATCTGAAGCCAGTGGGTGGTGGACACGTCACAAACACTGACACACCCCCACACACACACACCCCCACACACACACTAACCCTAACCCTTCCACCTCCATGTGTGTGTGAGCAGCAGCGATGGACAGGTGCAAGCACGTGGGGCGTCTGCGCCTGGCCCCTGACCACTCCATCCTGAACCCCCAGAAGTGGCACTGCAACACCTGCAACACCACCGAGTCCGTGTGGGCGTGCCTGGGCTGCGCGCACGTGGCCTGCGGGCGCTACCTGGAGGAGCACGCCCTGCAGCACTTCCGCCTGCAGCGCCACCCGCTGGCCATGGAGGTGTGTCATGGACTTATTTAACACCAGAACAGCCGTGCCTTTTTACCTACTAAAAGAGACGCCTCTTTACAATGCTCAAGCTGCTACTTACACACAACGACCACTAGTCGATTGTAAATTAGCCTGCTTCCTACACAGAAAAACTGCAAAATAACGTTATACTAGCTTATCCTGATGTGATAAGAAAATGTAAGGATATAGGTGGTAGAACGCACATATCTAGGGAAAGTCATGAATGAAGCGTCCTGAAATTTGATCAAGTGCAAAGATATAAAAAAAGTCTTTAATCACCTCATGGCTGTTCTAGTGTTAAGTATCTAAATATATAAAAGCAAAAGGTAGCCTGTTTTCTTCAAATTGTATAGAAAAGGTATTTAATTATCTTTTGCAAAAGGAGAACAGTTTACAAGCATGACCGACAAAGGTATGCAGTGTTTCCCCTACCATTGCCGCCCCCCCAACGGAACCCCCTGCCCCCCCCCCCAAGAAAGAGGAATTATTACGGACGTAGACACCAAACATCTGACAAGTAGGCTAAAATATCCGCTTTTTTTAAATGCACCCAACCCGAATCTGGCGAGTGGCAAGCCCATGGGCTCGTTTGTAACGTTAGTCCGGCAGTAGTCTCGCATAGCCAAACCTCCACACAAGATTGTGCGCGAGTGTGCGCGCGACGTGAGAGTTTTTGCAGGGTGTGATGTCTGCAGATGGAAAGTAAGCAAGTTGAAACGTTAGCAAATATAATTGCTGAGTGTTCTAACAGAGCAAGTTGGTTCAAATTGGTCGTTATTATTGTGACTAGAAAGTGTCTGATTATAGTTCCATGGTATGTAAAATAGTGTCAAAGAACTAGCAAGCTAACTAGCTTACTCAGAGGTGATTAGATGAGCTAGTCTGCTGCACACATGCCAGCTAAAGAGCTAACTGGATGCACTTTATTATTTTACTTAAAGTAGATATACTATCTTTCTTATTCTGCTAGAATTGGGCTTCATGGTAATACCATATTGGCATATTTACAGTACATGGACAGTGGATTGAAGCATTGGAAATGTCTGTTTTTTTTATAGTTGGACATACGATTTTTTTTCAGGTGAGAGTAAAGTCAAAATGACATTATCTGACTGCATTGCCCACACTAATCCAATATTCAATTATAATTATGTTATAAATTGATATGGATCAATTTATACCTCTTATTAGATTATAAATACTCTGGTTGTTATGTTTGCCTTTTGGTTGACAGTAAAAGAGGGAGAGAGGAGGATAGAGAGGGAGCGAAGGAGAGAGAGCAGGATGGTGCACCAGAGAGAGAGAGCGAGCAAGAACCAGGTGAGAAAGTTGACAGGTAGTCAAGACCACATAAGTAAGTAGCCTTGAGAACCGATTGTTCTCGAGCCTAACGGCCCATAGGGCAGGAGCCTATCTCCTGTTTCCGTAGCGTGAGGCGACTTAATGTACAAGTTAGTACACCCCCTGGACATGACGCTGGTCCCTGGGGGGGGGTCCATGCCACGGCCCATGCCACCCCCCCAAGGCAGCAAACCTAGGGGAAACACTGGTACAGTCAAACGTCCTCAGAAAAGTGAAGTTCAAGGCACAGAGCCAAGCTTTTTATGTACGGGTAACAGTCCTCAGGTAAAATACAAGCCAATCTCAGTGACTTCCTGTCTAGATCTGTAATGATGACTTTGTGATGCAAAGTGAACGGACAAGCACTTTGAGTTGTTCTCTGTTGTATGCAGGGCTCCCACGGGTCCTTGAAATCCTTGAAAGTTTGTGAATTAGAGAAAAAAAAATCAAGATACGTAGCTCGTCAACTAGTAAATATGTCTCTGTATTGCTTAACTTTACACATATTTCACAATATATTGTTTTGCTGTTCTGTGGTAGAGAAGGCAAGAGACCATCTAGTGTTCACACATTCAAGCCTCTCTTTTTAATAGTTGTCTGTGAGTGGATAGTTCCTATTATATACATTCTCATCTAGATCTGTCTCAAACTATGCCGTGTTGGGTCCTTGAATATGAGTCTTGAAAGTCCTTGAAAGGTGCTTGAATTAGATTTTTCAGAAGGTGTGGGAACCCTGTGTATGAAATGTGCTGTACAAATAAACTTACCCGCCTCCCCTCCAGGTGAACTCTCTGTACGTGTTCTGTTACCTGTGTGATGACTACGTGCTGAACGACAACACCACAGGCGACCTGCGGCTGCTGCGGGGCACGCTGAGCTGCATCCAGAGCCAGCGCTACGAGGTCACCACGCGCAGTGGCCGCACCCTGCGCTCTGCCGCCTCCGCCCCCGGCCCCCCCTCCGCCCCCGGGGGGCCCGACGCCCTGCTGCTGCCCCCCCCCTGCACGGGGGCCCGCGAGCTGCAGCTGCGCGACGAGGACCGCATGTTCACGGCGCTGTGGCACCGGCGGCGGGTGCTGATGGGCCGCGTGTTCCGCGGCTGGTTCGGCCAGACGGAGGGGGGGAGGCGCAGGGGGGAGGAGGAGAGGCGGGAGGAGGAGGAGGAGGAGAAGAGGGAGGAGGCGCGGGAGAAGAGGCGCAGCGGGAAGAGGAGGGCGCGGGAGGAGCTGGAGAGCGCCCCGCCCAGGAAGAGCGGCCGCCTGCGCAAGATGAGCCGCAAAGCTGCAGCTGCAGCCGCCGTGTCCCCCTCTCCCCCCCGCCCCCCCACACGCACACCGCCTCCCCCCCCCTCCTCCAAACAGGCCAACTCCTCCTCCTCCTCGCCCCTCAAACGGCGGCCAACAGTGACCCCAGGGGTGACCGGGCTGCGTAACCTAGGCAACACCTGCTACATGAACTCCATCCTGCAGGTGCTCAGCCACCTCCACGTGTTCAGGGAGTGTTTCCTGCGTCTGGACCTGACCCAGGCCCTGGGGCTGCTGGTGCACGGGGGCCTGGTGGTCCCTGTGTCCCCCTCCCCCCCCCAGACCTCCTCCTCCTCCTCCCGGGCCCGGGCCGGGGGGGGCGTGGGGCTGAGCGGGGGGGGGGTGTCCAGGGCCAGGAGCAGCATGGAGCTCATCCAGCCCAAAGAGCCCAGCTCCAAACACCTGTCCCTCTGCCACGAGCTGCACACGCTGTTCCAGGTGACACACCTACCTTACCTTACTCACTATCTTATTAACACACCTACCTCACCTTACTCACTATCTTATTAACACACGCTGTTCCAGGTGACACACCTACCATACCTTACTCACTATCTTATTAACACACACTGTTCCAGGTGACACACCTACCTCTCCTTACTCACTATCTTATTAAATGTTTATATACACCACATCTTACTCACTATCTTATAACTCCTATTTTAGAGACTCTACACTGGCTTCCTGTTAAGTTCAGAATAGATTTCAAGATCCTTCTGCTTGTTTATAAAGCTCTCACTGGCACAGCACCAGAATATCTGAAAGACCTTGTGCTAGCATATCAGCCCAATAGAGCTCTCAGGTCTCTGGTTTTCTCTGTGTACAAAAGAAGAGATTTGGTGAGGCTGCATTCTCATTTCATGCACCCAGATTGTGGAATGCACTGCCAGTTTACATTAGGGATGCAACCTCAGTCTTTTTAATATTGCCTTTAAATGACTAAATAATTAAATTATGATTATATAATGATTGGAGCACTTTAAGCTGCAACGTTTGCAGGAAACGCGCTATACAAATAAAAATGGTATCATATCATATTAAATGTTTATACAGTACCAGTCAAACGTTTGGACACACTTTCCCATTCAAATGATACAACTGGTACTCTATATATCTATTCTATTTTACTTTTATTTTTTAATCTGTTTACTTTTCTTCTCTTGGTGTCTCTTTTTTATGCTGTATGTAAAGCACTTTGAGTTGCCCCTGTTGTATGAAATGTGCTGTACAGATAAACTTGCCTTGAAACCTAAAAATATTTAAAACTAAGATAAAAACCTTCATGCTTAGCAGCAGTTATGATTAAACACTAACACTTCTCTATTTATTATCATGTTAAATGTTTATTTTCTCTCTCTCTCTATATATATATATATATATATATTGTCATTTTAGTTTTCCTACTATGCTCCTGCTATGCTGTATGTAAAGCACTTTGAATTGCCTCTGTTGTGTATGAAATGTGCTATACAAATAAACTTACCTTGCCTCTGTCCCTCTTTCCCCTCATCCCTCCCCCCTCATCCCTCCCCCCTCTCTCCCTCTCCCTTCCCCCCCCCCCCTCCCTCCAGGTGATGTGGTCAGGTAAGTGGGCTCTGGTCTCTCCCTTCGCCATGCTCAACAGCGTGTGGCAGCTGATCCCGGCCTTCCGGGGCTACGCCCAGCAGGACGCCCAGGAGTTCCTCTGCCAACTGCTGGACAAGGTGCAGAGGGAGCTGGAGGCCACGCCCACCACCCCCGCCCCCCTGGGGGGGGGGGCCCAGCGCCAGAGGAGGCAGGAGGCCACGCCCCCCCCTGCCCCCGCCCCCCCCACCACCCCGGGTGGGGCCCAGCGCCAGAGGAGGCTGGTGCAGCAGGTGCTGGGCATCGTCAACACCATCTTCCAAGGACAGCTGCTGAGCCAGGTACACACACACACACACACACACACACACACCTATACTCCTATACACACACACACACACACACACACACACACACACCTATACTCCTATACAACGCACAGTTCTATATCTACAGAGAGGCAGCAGTTCTATATCTACAGAGAGGCAGCAGTTCTATATCTACAGAGAATGCAGTTTCATCCAGTCAGCAACAATTACATTTAAAGACGAAATGAAGACGAATAATACCAAATACGTGCACGGTCAAATGTTAATATATATGATTATTCTCACAGCGAATGTGACCAGGGAAGGAACGAGGGAACAAGACATTCTGTGTCAGAGGCAGAACACACACTCAGACACACACTCAGACACACACTCAGACACACACACACACACACACACACACACACACACACACACACACCTGCTCTGGCCTAACAAGGGGCTGAGTGTGTGTACTTGGGGTCTCAGACAGTCCGGGGTCTGTTTAAACATTAGATCAGCTTCCTTTAGACTCCCTCAGATCTCTCTTACCCTTCTCCCTCTCTCTCCTCCTCCCTCCCTCCCTCCGTCTCCTCCTTTCTCCCTCCCTCTCTCCTCTTCTCCCTCCCTCCCCCCCCCTCCCTCCCTCCCTCTTCTCCCTCCCTCTCCTCCCTCCATCCCTCTCCTCCCTTCTCCCCTCTCCTCCCTCCCTCCCTCTCCCTCCTCTCTCCCCCTCCTCCCTCCCCCCTCTCTCCATCCCCCCTCCCTCCATCCCTCCCCTCTGAAAATATCCTTATCATCATACTTTTCCTCTCCCTCCCCCCCCCCCTCTTCTCCCTCCCTCTCCTCCCTCCCCCCCTCCCCCTCCCCCTCAGGTGACGTGCCTAGCGTGCGACCACCGCTCCAACACGGTGGAGCCGTTCTGGGACCTGTCCCTGGAGTTCCCGGAGCGCTACCACAGCAGCAGCAGCAGGTCAGAGGTCGCGGCCCAGGCCTCCTGCCGCGTCACAGAGATGCTGGCCAAGTTCACTGAGACGGAGGCGCTGGAGGGCAGCATCTACGCCTGCGACCAGTGCAACAGTGAGGCTCACACACACACACACACACACACACACACACACATGTACGCATGTACACACACACTAGGGCTGCACGATTAATCGATTTTAAATCGAAATCGCGATTTGAAATAATGCGATTAGCTAATCGCAAAGCCTGCGATTTGCCTGCGTTTTTTTTTTTTTTTTTTTTTTTTTTGCTATTTAGCAGACGCTTTTAATCCAAAGCGATTTACAATTACGAATTACAGGGACATTCCCCCTGGAGTAACTGAGGGCTAAGTGCCTTACTCAAGGGCACACTAGTAGTGGTGTGGTTTCAGGCGGGATTTGAACTCACAACCTTCCGATCACAAGTCCAACTCACTAGACCACCACTACCCGTATGGGATACGTCATACAGCGCGTCGGATTCAACGTCAATGAACGTCAACGTCAATGAACGTCAACAATGAACGTCAACAATAAAAATAGGTGATAGATAGATTCATCCAATCACCTGCCAAGTATTTTTCGAAAGTACCTGCCCTTTTCCAAACAGCTTCCAATTAAGCTTTCCTAGATGGTTGTGTGAAACAAACCACCTGAGTCAGGTTAGTAATGCTCCATCACATGTTTTAATCTGAAGCTTGATTTTAAAGCAACCCAACTTTAAAGCAACCCAATGTAAGTTTAGTTCTTTCACTCGTAGCTCGGGCTGTGGGGGTGCTAGAGGAGGGAGCCTCTAAGTCCCCTGAAGACGTACAAACAAACTGCACGTTGATACGACCTTCCTAGCCGGAGATATGGCCACACTTTACAAAAACTTCCTTTTTTTTTTTTTTTGCTATTTAAAAAAATAATAATCGCAAATTAATCGCAATCGCGATATCTGTCCAAATAATCGCAATTCGATTTTTTCCCCAAATCGTGCAGCCCTAACACACACACACACACGCGCGCGCACACACACACATAAACATCTACGCCTGCGACCAGTGCAACCGTGAGACACACACACACACACACACACACACACGACGTCTATCACGACGACTTCAAATGGCCCCTGGCCTGAGCTAGATTACTCTTCCTGCTACGACTAGTGGATTGATGATTCACTTGCTTAGTCAAATGTATCGATTGTAAGTCGCTTTGGAATAAGGCGTCTGCTAAATGCCAAGAATGTAAAGGTAACTCTGTTGTATTCAACAAGTTAGACATTTTCTCCGGCAAGCTGATGCAGAAGTGTTAATGCATGCTTTTGTTATTACACGTTTGGAATATTGTAACAGTCTCCTTTCTGGTCTTCCAAAGAAAACTATCGGCCAGCTGCAATTAATCCAAAATGCAGCAGTGAGAGTTTTAACCAAAACAAGCAGAAGAGCTGATATAACTCCTATTTTAGAAACACTACACTGGCTTCCTGTTAAGTTCAGAATAGATTTCAAGATCCTTCTGCTTGTTTATAAAGCTCTCACTGGCACAGCACCAGAATATCTGAAAGACCTTGTGCTAGCATATAAGCCCAATAGAGCTCTGAAGAGATTTGGTGAGGCTGCATTGTCATGTAATCCACCCAAATTGTGGAATGCAGCCAGTTTACATTAGGGATGCAACCTCAGCAAATATGTTCAAGTCAAGACTAAAAACCCATCTTTTTAATATTGCCTTTAAATGACTAAATAATTAAATTATGGTTATATAATGATTGGAGCACTTTGAGCTGCAATGTTTGCAGGAAAAGTGCTATACAAATAAACGTTATTATTATTATTATTCAGGTAAACGTCGGCGGTTCTCCTCCAAGCCCGTCATCCTGACTGAAGCCCAGAAACAGCTGATGGTCCACAAGCTGCCTCAGGTCCTCCGCCTGCACCTCAAACGCTTCAGGTAAATGGACTGACTTATATAGCGCCTTATTCCATAGCGCTTTACAACGGCCTCTCATTCACCCATTCACACACCAATGGCGGCAAGCTACCATGCAAGGCGCCGGCCTGCTCATTGGGAGCAAATTGGGGTTCAGTGTAGGGCTGGGCAAACGATCAACATTTATTTTTCAATAATCACAAGAATTAACGATCAATTATCGATTAATTGATGAGCTTTTTTTTCATTTAAAAAAAATAAATAAACTGGGGCAGAAATAACAAGCATGTTTTCCTTGGGGAAAAAACGTTATTTTGTCTTCCATCCAGGCATTCCATTTCACAAAGCATTTCGAAAGAAAAAAATATCTGCGAGCTATAACGTTAGCCCAGTAGGCTGCCCACACGCTGAGTTGCTATTGCACACATTCATTCATTCACATTCAAACTAGACACTACAGTCAGATAACAATCCTCTTAAACAAGGCAGTGAGTAGCCTAAATTGTTTAACTTAAAAACACATTTACGTTAGGCCTATAAATAAAAATATTGTAAAATAAGTAACTCACCATAGGAGCAGTAAAAAAACTGTTACTCACAAATAGGAGGATGACTGAAAACGTTAGTGTCCTTAAGAGCGTCCAGCTTAACTTAAATTTAAAATCCAGCGAGAGACTGTAGGCGGCAGGCCTACTGCAGTGTTTCCCCTACCATTGCCTTGGGGGGGCGGGCCCATGTCATGGGCTCGTTGGTAACGTTATTCCGCCAGTAGTCTCGCATAGACAATTGTATTACGGGACTTTTATTTTGTAAATTCCTTGAAAGAAAGCTACCGGACGAGAGTTTCGTGGCATCTTTCTGCACGCGCGTTAACTTGAGTCTGCAGTCGAAGCGGGAAGCGAGCGCTGATGGAAGAACCTGTGTTCACGCGAGCTGCATGTAAGAACGTAGCAAGTCTCTAACACCAGGGACAGCGACGGAAACAAGTCACAGACTTTATCGCTCTATCCCTGACAATCACAAGTAGGATCATTGCTTGGCCGATGTATTGTATTTTTTTGGTCAATAAATCAAATCAAATAAAAAATGTGCATACAACATCGTATCTGGTAGCCTACTGGTAGGCTACATTCAAACCGCAAGTTGTTTATTAATATCACAAGGTTTTTTGCATGAAATAAACTTCTCTGTGAGCGGCAATTCCTTCGACTCACATACACGCGATGTTTGTATTTTTAAGAGAAGTGGCCAACACCCTCATCACCAACGGTGACATCGTCGTTATACTTAGGTTAGGGCGGGAGGTGTGAATGTTGTGGTTAAGTATGCTAGTTCTACCGTCAGTTGGCCTCGCCTGTACGTATCCTGCCTTGGCTGTTTATCACATATACGCTCACACCTTGGCAGTGGGCCTCACAAAAAAGCCCCCTGCCTCTCTGGGACTTCCCCTCCTGAGGTTAGGGTGAAGGGTTTGGTTAAAGGGACACTTCACCAATTTTGAACATCATATCACATTCATTATCTTGGGTCTTGGAGTCAAAAAGATAAGAGAAAATGTCCTACGGAAATTACCCCCTGTTATGTTGATTTGGGTTAAATATATATATATATTTGGGGTTAAAAAAAATAAAATCCATCTGACTGGAAACGTGCATCTTTCTGCACGCGCGTTAACTTGAGTCTGCAATCGAAGCGGGAGGCGCTGATGGAAGAATCTGTGTTCACGCGAGCTGCATGTAAGAACGTAGCCAGTATGTGCATACAACATCGTATCTGGTAGCCTACTGGTACTTTCAAACCGCAAGTTGTTTATTAATATCACACGTTGTTTTGCACGAAATAAACTTGTCTGTGAGCTGCAATTTCTTCGACTCACATACACGCGATGTATGTATTTTTAAGAGAAGTGGCCAACACCCTCATCACCAACTGTGACATGGTTGTTATACTTAGGTTAGGGTGGGAGGTGTGAATGTTGTGGTTAAGTATGTCAAATTGCAGATAACTAGCACAAATAATTGGGTGGGAGAGAGGGGCCGCGGTTTTGGGTCACAAAATCTCACTCCAAACTTTTGGTGAAACTTGGCAGCCCTGGTGTCAAAGAACTAGCAAGCTAACTAGCTAGCTCAGAGGTGATTAGATGAGCTAGTCTGCTGCACACATGCCAGCTAAAGAGATAACTGGATGCACTTTATTATTTTACTTAAAGTAGATATACTATCTTTCTTATTCTGCTAGAATTGGGCTTTATGGTCATACCATAATGGCATATTTACAGTACATGGACAGTGGATTGAAGCATGGGAAATGTCTGTTTTTTTATAGTTGGACATACGATTTTTTTTCAGATGAGAGTAAAGTCAAAATGACATTATCTGACTGCATTGCCCACAGCAATCCAATATTCAATTATAATTATGTTATAAATTGATATGGATCAATTTATACCTCTTATTAGATTATAAATACTCGGTTGTTATGTTTGCCTTTTGGTTGACAGCAAAAGAGGGAGAGAGGAGGATAGAGAAGGAGAGAGAGCAGGATGGTGCACCAGAGAGAGGGAGCGCAAGAACCAGGTGAGAAAGTGGACAGGTAGTCAAGACCACATAAGTAAGTAGCCTTGAGAACCGATGGTTCTCGAGCCTAATGGCCCATAGGGCAGGAGCCTATCTCCTGTTTCCGTAGCGTGAGGCGGCTTAATGTACAAGTTAGTACACCCCCTGGACATGACGCTGGTATGTCGCAGGGTCTTACCCCCTGGGGGGGGTGGGGGTCCATGCCACGGTCCATGCCACCCCCCCAAGGCAGCAAACCTAGGGGAAACACTGTACTGGTTCTTGTTCAGAAAGGTGATCATGTTAACATGTTCAGGGGTGAGAGATGAACGCAATCTGGTGACAGTTAGGCCAGTCGCAGAAAACACTCGCTCCGAGGGCACCGAGGTTGCGGGGATGCAGAGGTAGGTCCGCGCTAATTTGGCCAACCTAGGAAACCTTCTTTCGTTCAATTTCCACCAGTCAGTTGGGTCGCAGTTCAGGCCCGCAGAAGGCTCCCTCAGAAAGGTGCAAACTTCTGTTTCGATGGGGATGTCAGCAGCAGCGCCTGCGTATGCGTATTGCGTATTGCCTGCGCCTGCGTATTGCTCCCCGAGGAGCTGTGCCATGGCGCTGACCGGAGCAGGTGAATTACTGGAGGTTACACTAACGTACGGGAACTTGTTGCATCATGCCGTACTGCGTTGCGAAATTCAATGCGAAGGCAAATGCAAAGTTCATTTCTCACACATAACGTGGACAAACTAATTTCCATTATTATTAATTATAAATTACACCAATTTATTAATGATTATCGAGCAAAATATTTTGTGATCGACCAAGATCCTTATCGATCAATTATCGACCGTCGATCATTGATGCCCACCCCTAGTTCAGTGTCTTGCCCAAGGACACTTCGACATGTGGCCAGTCGGGGCTCGAACCGCCGATCTGCCAACCTTGCGATCATTAGACGCCGGCTCTACCTCCTGCACCACAGCCGCCCCGTTAGATACCACAGCCCTGCAGCCACGGGAGGCTGGCCCAGGTAGAAATCAGAGGACGGGGGCTCAATGTGACTCATGCTAATGTCCCTGAATTAGTGTCTCTCTCTCTCTCTCTGTCTCTCTGTCCGTCTCTGTCCCTCTGTCTCTGTCTCTCTGTCCCTCTCTCTCTCTCCCTCTGTCTCTCTCCCTCTGTCTCTCTCTGTCTCTGTCTCTCTCTCTCTGTCTCTCTCTGTCTCTGTCTCTCTCTCTCTCTGTCTCTCTCTCTCTCTCTCTGTCTCTCTGTCTCTCTTGTGTTTTACAACGAGCCCATCCTCCCATTCCTACCTCTGACAGCAGCCGTGATGCAGCCACACACACTATAGCCGTTCTGCTCTGTGGTTGTCCGTTGCCCAGCCTGTGGTTGTGATTGGTCCGCAGGTGGTCTGGGCGGAACCACCGGGAGAAGATCAGGGTTCACGTCAGCTTCGACCAGCTGCTCAACATGGAGCCCTACTGCTGCAGAGGCCCCTCCCCCAAAGGCTCGCCCTGCTCTGGCCCCGCCCCCTCAGGCTCGCCATGCCCCCCCCAGCGCTTCCTCTACGAGCTGTCCGCCGTGGTGATGCATCATGGGAAGGGCTTCGGCTCCGGACACTACACCGCCTACTGCTACAACAAGGAGGGGGGTGGGTCTCACACACACACACACACACACACACACACACACACACACACACACGCACACACACTACTGCTACAACAAGGAGGGGAGTGGGTCTCACACACACACACACACACACACACACACACACTACTGCTACAACAAGGAGGGGGGTGAGTCTCTCACACACACACACACTCTCTCACACACACACACACTGCCTACTGCTACCACAAGGAAGGGGGTGAGACACACACACGCACACACACACACACACACACACTCTCTCTCTCACACACACACATACACTGCCTACTGCTACCACAAGGAAGGGGGTGAGACACACATACTACTGCTACAACAAGGAGGGGGGTTAGTCTCTCTCACACACACACTCACACACACACACACACACACACACACTGCCTACTGCTACCACAAGGAAGGGGGTGAGACACACATACACACACACTGCCTACTAAACACAGAGGGCGGATGATGCGTAGAACTTTATTATGATCACAGAATGTAGAATCTAACCTCCCTCTCTCCTCTCTGCAGGCTTCTGGGTTCACTGTAATGACTCTAAGCTGAATGTGTGTTCTGTGGAGGAGGTGTGCAGAGCCCAGGCCTACATCCTGTTCTACACGCAGTGTCACACTCAGGACAGAGACCACCCGCTATAGGACCATGCCCCCTGGCCCCGCCCCCTCCCTCCACTAGCCCCGCCCCTCCTCTGTACCTCATGACATCACCACCAAAACATCTCAGCTCTCTCTCTCCCTCCCTCTCTCTCTCCCTCCCTCCCTTCCTCCCTCTCTCTCCCTTCCTCCCTCCCTCTCCCTTCCTCCCTCCCTCTCTCTCTCTCCCTCCCTCTCCCTCCCTCCCTCCATCTCTCCCTCCCTCCCTCTTCTCTGTGGGCATTGATCTCTTGGGAGAGGAGGAATCGTTTGATGTTTTATTTTTCTAGAAGGAAGAGAGACTTAAAGGACTCTGTTTTTAAAAACATGATTCTGCTCTGTGAATTTCTTGTACATGGTGTTTATATGTTGTTGTTTTTTTTCTATCTTGTTGATGTTTGTGTTTGATTGTGTACAGGTTTTATGAACAGAGCATGAGCCAAGGTGTGTCCTAGCAACAGCAGACAGACAGACAGGCAGGCAGAGAGACAGGCAGGCAGGCAGGCAGAGAGGCAGTCAGGCAGGTAGACAGACAGACAGACTGTGGCCAGGTGTGACTACAAGTGTCCTATATGTAGTACAGGTATTCAGGTGTGTCACCTGCCTGCTGTTGTGTGTGTGATGTAAAGGAGCGCTTGTCAACCAGTCCAGACACCAAGCTGGGAGGTGCAAGGCTCCAGCAGGCTCCAGAACCGGGCCGGCCCGCTGGTCTCAGACACGGGTGCAGAGCTGGGGGGTTTACTGGTGGACGTTCTGACCCGGGTTCACAGACGAGGCCTAAGTCTGGTCCTGGACTAACACGCATCTTCACTGGAGGTTTAACACACTGTGAGTTAGTCCAGGCTGAAGGCTGGTCTGGGAAACCAGCTTGTTGTTGGTTAACATCTTCCCTGTCCAAGCCTTTCAGCTACACGTGTCAGAAGAGATGGAGGGTTAGGGGTGTTTCTGGACAGGGCTAACCAATGGGGGGGGGGGTATCCCTCTGTATTACTTCCGGGTCAGTAAGGAGGTGGTTAATGAATGGCTGACCTCGAGCCAAAGCACGATGGGAAATGGTGACAACTTCTCAGCGTTTTCCCCAAAAACCATGACAACATTTTGCAGGATATTTTTGTAGTCTTCTCTGGTTTTTGGAAGAAGAAAAAAAAAACGTTTGTAACCTGTCTCCAAAGGGATGGTTTATGTCTCAATGCTGCCCCCTATCTTCCCCAGAATGTAAATGTCTTTATCGGGGTAGGTGTTTTTAGACCTGTAAGAATGGTGTTCCTGTGACAGATGCTGTGGCGGGCGTCTCTTAGTGTCCTAGAGCAGTGGCCTTTGTTGTCAGAGTGAATCTATCTGTGTCCTTCATCCAGAACAGAAGAGCAGATCTGGTCTCACCACAGCAGGAGCCATCCTGGCCGGCTTTTACAACATGAATGTCGTTTTTTACTCTCTTTTGACAAAAGTTATGAAGTTGATTTGTATTATTTTTTTATTTTGTTTTTAAATGAGGCCATTTTACTGTCATAGAAACTCAGATGTGTATAGTTTTATACAGTTGCAGCATCTTTCACCCATTTTGATTGTTTTGAATCACCAGCAGTTTAGACATGTCTACATGATATGATCTGTGTGTGTGTGTGTGTGTGTGTGTGTGTGTGCGCGTGGGTGTGCACGTGGGTGTATGGGTGTGTGCGTGTGCACGTGCGTGGTCAGCGTAAATGTTGTTCCATCTCTGATTCACCTTTTTGAGGAGGATTCAAAGCACATTTCATGTCTGATCGTCTTGTGTCCCTCCCCCCTGGATGCATGTGGACATTGATGGAAGTGATACTATGCAAATTGTTACCTCAATTTTAAGAGAAAATTACCTCAATTAAAATGAGAATATTTTTTCATTTTTCTAAAAAAACACCTGACTGTGATTTCATTCACCTCTCCCATGTGTCTTTAGTCTTGAGACAGAACACCATGCTGGCACCTCATGTGGAACACTTCTGCTACACCCAGTGTGACTGCTGTCCTGTATCAGGTTAATGTCCTGCTACATCCAGTGTGACTGCTGTCCTGTATCAGGTTAGGGTTAGGTGTAGATGGACAGGATTTAATACAAAGAAGTGTGAAACTGAAATAAATATACAATACAAAATAGCTTACTCAATATAATAATAATAATAATAATAATAACAACAACAACAACAACAACAACAACCTTTATTTGTATAGCACTTTTCCTGCAAACTTTGCAGCTCAAAGTGCTTTAACATATCCACACAGCATAAACACAATGATACAACAATAGTAATCAATAAAACACAATAGCAATAATATAAACTACATAATAAAACAAGAATAAGCCATACATTCTTACTGATTTTCTTAGCAAAAACATTTCATTTGAGAAGTTTCAATCAGGTTTTCGTTCTAACCACAGTACTGAGACTGCATTAGTAAAGGTTGTAAACGATCTCAGACTTATCATAGATGCTGGGGGTGTATCAGTTCTTGTCTTGTTAGATTTGAGTGCTGCTTTTGATACAGTAGATCACACTATTCTAATACATCGTTTAGAAAACTGTGTTGGTCTCTCAGGACTTGTATTAGAGTGGTTTAAATCTTATCTAGCTGGTAGAAATGTCTCTGTTGTTCTGGGAGACTCTGTTTCTGATAATGATGATATCACATGTGGGGTCCCTCAGGGGTCTGTTCTTGGTCCCTTGCTCTTCTCCCTGTACATGATCCCATTAGGTGGAATCATCAGAAAACATGGTGTACATTTTCATAGTTGTGCTGATGATACTCAGCTGTACATATCAGTATTGCCTGATAATTCACATGCACTCAGCTCGCTGGAGAATTGTCTCCGAGATATAAAACTTTGGATGTCCAAAAATGTTCTACAACTAAATCAGGACAAAACTTACATTCTTGTCATTGGACCAAAACCACAAAAAGACAAATTGTCGAATACGATGGGAACCTTGCTTTCAAACTGCAAACATGAAGCTAAGAATCTAGGTGTGATTATAGATTCTGACTAAAGCGTTGAGCCTCACATCAAATCTATCACTAGAAATGCTGTTTATCATCTATGGAATATTGCAAAAGTTAGAAATGTTCTCCGCCAAGCTGATGCAGAAGTGTTAATGCATGCTTTTCTTATTACACGTTTGGACTATTGTAACAGTCTCCTTTCTGGTCTTCCGAAGAAAGCTATTGGCCAGCTGCAATTAGTCCAAAATGCAGCAGCGAGAGTTTTAAACCAAAACAAGACTAAAAACCCATCTTTTTAATATTGCCTTTAAATGACTAAATAATTAAATTAAGATCATAAAAACCCATCCTTTTAATATTGCATTTAAGTTACTAAATAATTAAATTAAGATTATATAATGATTAAAGCACTTTGAGCTGCAACGTTTGCAGGAAAAGCGCTATACAAATAAAGTTATTATTATTATTATTATAGAATCCCAGGGGCATAGAACAAATATAAATAACAAAATAATGTAAGATAGTTACAGTTAGCATAACTAATTCTCTATTTTGCAAGAACTTATGGTGAAACTATCAATCATTTTCTATACCAGAATAATTTAATGTAGGTATATGAATGAACTAATCAGGTAAGTATTGCATTGTACATTGTATTTATGCTTATCAGTGTATCTCATATCAAGGGTACAGCATGAATGCTGTCATCAACTATGTGCTGTCTTACATACTACGAAACATTTTACAAACTAACAAATATGTTAAAATAAAAGATAAACATTCTAACAACTTTTCTTTTTGTCATGACAACGATAGTAGCAAGTAGGAAGTAGAGCTTAAACGAATACCACTCTAAAGGTTAAGGAACTCTGCCACTATGAATGAATGAATGAATGGACGTTATTGCATTAGAGGCAGGGAGGCTCTAAAACATAAGGGAAACCTAAACATAAAGGAAACCTTTCAGTTACAAACGCAAAACAATTAACTCATTCAGTGTCGAGGGTGAATAAAATCACTCAAACTGTCATCATGCTAGGCTTTGTTCACACCACAGGTCTTGATGCTCAATTCCGATTTTTTTTCTGAATCCGATTTTTTGCAGTTCAGATGACTGGCAGTTCAGATGACTTTTAAAATGTGATCTATATTTGACCCACATTGACTAGTGTGAACATTCCACGGCCCTGAACAGACCGGCATGCGCAGAAGGACAATAACAATGACGTCAGGATGTCACGCGCAGAAGTAACCTAAAGCAGAGAAAAAGAAAAAAAAAGGAAAGCACAAAAAACAAAAAAAGGAAAGCACAGAAGTAACCAAGGTTAATAATAATAATAATACATTAGACTTATATAGCTCTTTTCTAGACACTCAAAGACGCTTTACAAACTGAAAAGATCGAGAAGTAAAATAAAAAGAAACAAAAAAATAAATAAAAGAAAGTATAGGGGTCTAATTAATTTACTAAAATGAATTACTAAATATAAGTCTCTTTGTAGGATACAAGTCTACTCTGTATACTGCAAGTATATCTAGATTTATGATATATACATATATATAGGATATATAGGATAACATGTTCCTCATTTTCAAGTTTTTGTGCAGCGGAAGCCGGTAAAGATATGAGCAAGATATAATATGAGCAGTTGCGTCTAGAGTGCAGGGTTGCCAGATGGGGCGGGTTACCGCCGAATGGGCTACTGGATTTAGCGGTTATGGGCTGGGTAGGCTATAAATTGTCAATCCCATCTGGCAACCCTGCTAGAGTGACGTAAAAGTTGCATTAAACGCGATTTGACAGTTCAGACAGGGGCGCGTTGCTAAATATCAGATATGTCTCTCACCCATCCCATAACCCATCACTGCCTCATTTTTAGTACCCCTGCTCCACTACCCCCGCTATCCCTCACCTCCGCTCTTCCTCACCCCTACCTCCTCCGTCTCTCTCCCCTCTCTCTGACTGTTAGTATTTTAATGCATCTGTATTTGCCAGTGTTTTATTGTTTTATTGTTTATTGTATTACTTAACCTTGTTTTATTTCTAGCTTCCCATCCCCCCCCCCCCCCCCCCCCCCAAGAGCCATTGCTTTTTGGTCAGGCTGCATTTGCAAATAAGAATTTGTTCTTACATGTTTGCCTGGTTAAATAAAGGTTAAATTAAAAATAATAATAATAAATGTATCCGATATAATACCACCTCTGAACGCGACCCAGGTCGGATTTTGAAAAGTCAGATTTCATGTGACTTGCGCTGTTCCCACGGTCATGCATAAATCAGACCTGAGTCGCGTGTCGGCAAAAAAATCGGATTTGGGTCACATTTCACTGCAGTGTGAACGTAGCCCCGTAGGAGTACCGAGGGTGACTTTATTCACCAAAAATGCATAAATTATGATGCTTCATTTTGTAGCCAATCAAAGTATTGTTGCTAGGTAGAAACCACATAACTCCAGGTGGTGAGTGTTCCGGAATTATTTGTCAATTAGTGAATTAAGCCTCATTAAACACAGTGATTTGTGGCAGAGAATGACTTTTCAGAGTATGAGTGTTTAAGTGGCATCAAACATGGTGATCCATGCCAGAGAAAGTGCTTACTCTGTAGCAACCTTAGTCCTGATCACAAATATTATTCTGATTACAGTTTATACTGACTGGAAACAATATGATGATTGGAAATGATAGGTAAGAAGAGCGTATCTGTAAAACCACATGTTAGAAACAGATCAGCCCTGTAAAGGGTTAACTCTGTTCCAGGGAGAAGAGCTGTATTGGGAGGGGAGGAGCATTTCAATGTCAGTTTGCTGAAATGAAACTCAACTGTGTAGATACATAAAGTGTATCGTGCACGAGAGCAGACTCTCAAACTCGTCAGATATTGTCCTCAAACAGACATCTATCACACATAAAGGACAGACACATCTATCACAGATACAGTATAAAGGACAGAGACATCTATCACACTCACAGAATCACAGAGTTGAGAGACTTATATTAACATGTCAAGATAAACTATTGTGTTCACTCTCTCCCAGTTTTTTATAGACAGTTCAGTATGTAAAACATCTTGATTTGGTTGAAGGACTATTTTCTATGTGATGTATTATAATGTTATCATTATTGGTCTCTGTATAATCTCATAAGACAGTCTTGACAGCACCGTAGCTGAAACTATCGAGATCTGATTGATTCCAGGAAATGCTTTATAGTGTCACCTCTGGTCTCTCTAGATATGGCTTCCTCCAGCAGTCTCCTGTCTGAGGAGCAGTTCCTGTGTTCTGTCTGTCTGGATGTGTTCACTGACCCTGTCTCTATTCAATGTGGACACAACTTCTGCATGGCCTGTATCAGAAAGTACCGGGACAGCAATGACCTGTGTCAGTGTCCAATGTGTAAAAAAGCATTTGATAAGAGACCAGATCTCTTTGTCAATACTGGCCACTCAGTTTAGGAAGTCAGTTGAAGTGAAGGCAACCAGCAGCCCAGCCCCAGACACACCTGTCCACAAGACTCATGACACCGTCCCCATAGAGGAGGAGTATGGAGAGAGGAAGGCTCAGCTGGGGAAGACAGCACTCAGACACTCAAGTGACGACAACAGTAGTAGCCAGTGGTCACGTGCATGACAGTTGGCTAGTAGCTACCTGTGTGTGAGTCATGTCAGCAGTGTGGGAATACTTCAGTCTTGTTAGGGATTTGTATTAATATAACTAGAAGTGATAAATCAAGTACTGTGTGTTCATTTAAATAATATGTGACTGAGGTCAGTTGAAGTCTCACAGAACCATAAAAGAGAGGTTCTGCTTTTGAGCGACATGGGGGGAAGGGGCTCCTGACTGGGAGAAAGTGTTGTGGTTCAAACCGCCTGTAGATTGCTTATTTTTACCTATGTGCTAACAACCATTTTGTACCTGCTGTTATGATATTCTATTTTCCTATACTCTATTTATACTATCATAACTAATGATTAATGATAAGTCTATTCTTCTATACTGTATTTTAACTTGTTAATCGAATCCCAAGTCATGGGAGTCTGTGGGCCTGGCAACAGTGATGTTTACACAAGCGATCCTGATAAGGACATAGGGCCTACTGACCTAGTCAGGAGGGAATGTGTTTGAAGATCAATTAACTGGCCAATTAGTGCTTTAGAACTATCAAAATATCTGTGCATCCTAAAAACATAACTGTGTGCATATGCTTACTGGTTCCTTAAAAACCATTAGAATGTGTGTGTGTCTAAGTTTGTGCTGAGGCACAAATGAGGCACAAATGTATGTTTGTGCTGAGGCACAAATATGTACATTTCAAGCCTGCAAACTGCGACACTTTAAATAAATGTGCAATAACACTATGTGCAATATGACAACCCTAGTCGTCTATCTGTACAGTATAGTATAGTGGATAGTGTACATAGCCTTTATTTATGTAAACCAGCTCCTTCCCTTCTTGTGTTTTTTAAAAGTGTTTTTTTTTTTCTTTTTTTCTTTCCTAACACCAGGGGAGCCACCCCTCCTAAATTTCGTTGTTTGGTACCTGTACTATAGCAATGACAATAAAGACCATTCATTCATTCATTCATTCATTCATTCATTCATTCATTCTAACGTAAGACTAGGCTGCTCAGGATACCGTTGCGGCAGGGGTCTTAATGATGTAATATCCTGTCACATGATGATTATCAGTTGATTTGATCCAAAATGGTGCCTTGAAATTGGTTGCTCCGAATGATATCAGTGAAATAATTTTTTGGTGACAAAAGTGATTTGAGGAAAGCAAACATTTCTACTTAAAAATCCTTAACCATTTAGCAGTATATTGTTATAAACCCTTGTAAAACCATGCCAGAATAATAGTTGTAATATCATTTTAGATATTTTAATGGCACATTAGCTGGTTGCATTTGTGTTCGGACGGTTGTACCGAATGACTTTTTAACCCATTAAAGAGCTGAAAGTGCCTGATATTGTAGAAAATCACCATAAACTCTTTGTGTATTCAATAAAGGAGAGCAAATAGTGTTAGTTAACATAATGTATACATATATATTAATTGTTAATTTTAGAAAATATTACATTCGGACACAAAATGTACATGTCACGTCATTGACCCAAACACAGTTTGTTACAGTTTTTCCCAATTGCTAAAACACAAAAGCCAATTCTCTAAACCAAATGACCAGTTCTCTAAACACATTTAATAAAACTAGCTCCCATTTGCCAAAACCATAAACACATTTCACATGAAGACACAATTCACAAAACACAATCCTCCTTTTCTCATAAATCTAAACACATTTTGTCTTGCTAAAACACAAGTTGCAAAAAACTCTGCTAAAATTCTCAAATTAAAGCTCATGTGATGCAAAATGCTTGCCACAGTCAGCTAAATTTGAACACAATGAACACACCTGGGGGCTATTCCACGAAGCTCGATAAAGTTCTAAGCCTCAATAAAGTTCTAAGCCTCGATAATGTTAGCTTGCGTTCGGTTCCATCAATGTGGCTCAAATAATTCGCTGCTTGGTTGAGCTCCTTCTGAGTCAGATATAATTAGCCTGGTCGCGACCAGGCTAAAACACTGGCTATAGTAATACGTGCGTCAAAAAAGGCTCACAGGCGGAAACTAAACCCCGAACGACAGTTCCTCATGTGTCTTTTAGGAAATATTAGTTCCCACTTCACACGAGATAGATAGATTAGATAGTTTGACTGTGTGATAGATAGATAATTTGATAATTTGAAAGTGTGATCGATCGATAGATAGTTTGATTGTGTGATAGATAACTAGATATTTTGAAAGTGTGATATGAATGAATGGTCTTTATTGTCATTGATATAGTACAGGTACCAAACAACGACATTTGGGAGGGGGGGCTCCCCTGGTGCTAGGAAAGAAAAAAAAGAAGAAAAAAAAAGAAGGGAAAGGAGCTGGTTTACATAAATAAAGGCTATGTACACTATCCACTATACTATACTGTACAAATAAAACACTGTGCTGTACTCGATGCTATGCTATACCTATTCTAACATTTCCTATTCTCTGCAACCTTATGTACCCTAGGGTTGTCATATTGCACATAGTGTTATTGCACATTCATTTAAAGTGTCGCAGTTTGCAGGCTTGAAATGTACACATTTGTGCCTCAGCACTACACCTGATTTTCAATCCAGCAGCTGCCATCAATCCGTCCAGACTGTCCAGGGCCCAGAACCTAGGTCTTTTCTGTGTTCAGGGCCTGGATGGCCCTGGGGTAGAAGCTGAGCTTCAGTCTGTTTGTCCTTGCGAACATGGTCCTGTACCGCCTGTTCGAGGGCAGCCGAGAGATAGATAGATCGATGGATACATAAATTAAAAAGTGTAAAAAATAAAATAAAATGAATTGGTATGTCTATCAACTTGCATTGCTGTTATCACAGTGGTCTGGTTGGCGCAGTGGTTAAGGCAGCCAGCTGGAGTTCCAAAGGTTGCGAGTTTGAGACTTGACTAAGTGATTTATTTATTTATTTTTTACATTTAACCGAAGATTTCATGCAAAGGCTTCAAACACCATTGTAATCGTGTCAGTTCTTGTCAATTAGCCTGCACCATAATTTTATAGCCTACATACTTTTTTAAATGAGATTTTAGATTAGATTCAGACAACGAAATGCAGTAAAAAGTGTGTCCGAAGAGGGATTCGAACCACGTCTAAAAATGTAGAATAAATCCTGTGGCAGCGGTCGATACCACTAGGCCATTGTGGCGATATGACGGTTTGTAGCCTGCTGCTGATATCACCACAGTAGTAATATTCATTTATTAAAATATGAACATATAACAATAACTGGGGCTAGTATGACCTACGCATTTAATCGGTCAGCAATTTCTTGCCAAACCATTTCCCTCGCCTTGTTAATAATCTTATTTTTCCGTCTTCATAAAGATCAATAATTCGGGAATGCTGTGCAAATGTAGTACCCCTGCAGAGTGGAGTATCTTCATTTCGACAGATCGACTCTTTGGGGCTCTTTATGTCTGCGTGCACGCGCCCATATCGAAGATTTGTAAGCCTGTCTTCTGTGAACACTGATGACACAAGGCTGATCCTCGTTCGAGGAATCACCTGAGGCTTGAATTCCAATCCCGAGTTGCCTGATCGCCTGATTTCTTTCAATCGCCGATATACTAAGCCACCTTTAGTGGAATGGCCCCCTGGCTTCATTCATTAAACATAACGACTCAAAATTTAAGACACTTGTTGCAAATGATTGTGGTGTGTGTGTGTGTGTGTGTGTGGTATAGTTCCATAAATAAATAAAAAAACATCACACCCTGAACATTGTTTTCAGTGAGTATTGTTGTGTGTAATGGATCCTCTGTAGTGTTTGCATTGAGTTGTGATACAGTACAGTATTGTACATGTTACGGTACATGTGGGAATACGGTACATTTTTCAAACCTTTATTTAAAACTCGATAGGACAACAGTGCAACAACTTCGCGGCTGAACTTTAGTAAAATTTCCGACATTATATGCCATTTAAAGGGGGGAAATAGATATCTAAAAATGCATGACTATCATGCAAAATCAGCCTTAAAATATGTAACGTTAGATATTACGTTAGACAGGGAGCGCAGATTTATTTTTATGCATGACTATCATACATGTGGGAAAACTAGGGTTAGGGTTAGGTGCTAGGGTGCTAGGGTTACAGTAAGGTTAGGGTTAGGATTAGGGTTAGGGTTAAGGTTACGGTTAGGGTTAGACATGCCAGCATGTACCAAGTCACCCTAGCACCTAACCCTAACCCTAGTTTTCCCACATGTACCGTATTCCCACATGTACCGTAACATTGAAGGAAGTTATACTATTTCAATTACTGTAACTCTCACCCACCCCTGTGGGTGAATGCGTACTTCAGAATGGTCAAGAGATCCCTTTAGAAAGAAGTCGATTGTCCACACGTAAGATCAAGTTCGAATTACTGTACTGTAATGTCTTTTAGTTATATAGTAAAATTAGCCAAGCATTACAGTAAAACATTCATGAAGAACATACTGTAAAAGGATATTTTCCAACAACATACATACTGTATTTTCTGTAGATTTACATACTGTTCATATGAAACACACAAATCTATGAATGCCCAATACTCTAGTGATATATTCTGAGAACAGATACTGTAAGGTTTCTAAAAATGTGCTTTGGCAGTTGTGAAAAAAAAGAACATTCTCACACACTGAACATTGTGTTTTCAGTTGTTTTGTTGTAGTCTGTAATGATGCTTATAGTGTTTACATTTTTGCAGGCTTTGAGCAGCTGTTTTGGTGTGAAAGTTTGAGTTTTGAAGAGAGAAGGTGTGGTTTTGTTTATGTAGCTTTAGAAAAGTGTGTTGTGTTTAGAGTTTTGGGAAAATGGAGGAAAGTTTTGTGAAATGTGTTTTAGCAATTGAGAAAAACTGTAAGTTAAACATCAGACTGCTGGGTTTGTGAATAACAATCCCAAGCACACAGATGCAATACCACATGTCTTCCAATAGTGTGATTGTATCTACCAAGGATAAGCACATAACAACAAACACCATGCATAAATCAGACCTTATTCTCAAAACCAATCAAACCACCACTGCACTCAAATGTAAAAATCATGTTTTTTTTATTAAAATCATATATTTTTTTAAACGTCTTTCATTTCAAATAGCTAGGCATTAACGGCAGCAACACACTACCAGAGAAACAGCCTCCTCTTCCTCTCCCGGCTCTCCATGGACCCCGCAGTGGTTTTGAGGATAAGGGTCTCATTCCAGTGACCGTAGACCTGGCCACGGCCGTCTTCCCTCTTGACTGTGAACTCGTAGCACCGCTCAGGCAGCAGGTTCCCGATCAGAACAGAGTAGGCGGTACAGGTGACCATTCCCAGATGGCTCCCTTCCTCTGTGTTGGCCAGCTGCAAGAGCTTGTAGTAGATCTCAAACTTCTCCCGCGGGTCCTGGGGCGCTTGCCCAAAGACGAACCAGTGCAGCTTGGCACTGATGCTCAACGCCTCTGAGTGGAGCTTGTCAAACACCACGGGCGTCTTGATGGTCAGTGACAGCTGATACATGGGCATCTTGGTGCTGCGGCCACAGTCGGGGATGAGCTTGTGCTTGGGATGCAGCTTGCCAGGCCCCACCCGGGAGTCAAAGTCCAGCAGGGCCTTGTTGAGCTGTGCCACCTTTCGTCGCCACCTTTCGTTCTCCTGGGCGAGGGAGAACAGGTCCACCTGGTCGCCTTTGGACTCCAGCATGGCCTCCAGCTCCTCCTTGCCTTTACAGATCAGCTCACAGAGCTCCTCCAAGAGGCTCAGCTGGATCTTCACCTGGCTGGTTCCAAGCTTCTTCATGCGTGCAAGCTTCCAAGGGTCTATGAGTTGAAAGAAGGTGGCGGGGGGCAAGTAGTTCTGCTGCTGCTGCTGCAGTTGTAGCTGCTGTTGCTGCAGGTCCTGAGCCAAGGATGGCTGGTCCTGCTGCTTGACATCCAGGTAGAAGGAGCACTTCTGAAGGATGTCCAGTTGGTTGATACGGGCCATGAGGGCGCAGGGGGACAACTCGGTGGAGAGTAGCTGCAGGATCTGGTGGCGGGTGTCCATGAAGGTGGTCCATGAGTCGTTGGACACTTGGGGGTTGTCTCCTTTCTGGCCAATGCTACCACAGTGCGTCTTCATGGGGTACTGCTGCTCACTGATGTCATTGCTTGGGCGGGTCACCGTTATTCTTTTCATGTTAACTGCAAAGTAATGCATACACTAAGTTGAATACCTCTGCATCCATTTTTCAAGCTAACTTTCTCCTCTCAGATAAGCCTGCATTTAATATAATAATATAATATGAATACACTTTATTTATATAGCACATTTTAAAAACATTGTTACAAAGTTACAAATGTACAGATAAAACAGATATAACAAAAATCTAAGTAGAAAACTGTAAAACACATTTAAAAGAATAAAGGCAGCTTCAATTGCAAAGGCTAGTGTACAAAAATGAGTCTTAAGAAGAGATTTAAAAGAAAATACAGATATTGCTATCCTAATGTCATCAGGCAGAAGTCTTCCAGAGTCTAGGGGCCCTAATGGCAAAGGCACAGACACCTTTTGTCTTCAGTCCGGATCGGCCAGAAGGCCCTGCCTGAGGGGCTTAGGCTGCATTGAGGCTTAAAAGTTATCAGTAACATCTTTAAATAAATTAACAGATCTTATCCACCTCATTTTTCTGGTTTTCTGCTCGAAATGACATGCCCATAGTGAATATAGAATATCTCCACAATCACAAGGGCCTTCATAATGATATTGTTATCAAATGAAAGCTAACACCTGTGGGGTGGCTGTAGAAGTGTCAGAATCAAAATCTATGTTACTGTGTCAGAGCAAATAGAGCTAGAACATTATAAAACATCTCAAATTCAGTCTCCGCCTAAAAAAACAACAGCTTTTACAGTGAATATCACCTTGGAAACCTGATAACGAAGCCCAAATCATCTAGGAATCAGTACTCCAGGGTCTTATTAGTACTTGTGCCAAAGTCGATGCTAGTAATGTGAGCAAATGCAACTTTGTACCTGTTTTAGTACAGACCGTATGTTTAGGCGGACACCTATATGTTTAGGCCATTTGGAGATATTTTGGCACCATCTTTGACCTTTGACCTTTCTCATGTATCTTTTTTTTTTTTTTTGGGGGGGGGGGGGGAATTTTTTGGGTTGGCCGACCAATGGTATGGAAATTCGGCGTTGAAACCGGACATGACACATTCTCCAGTTGGAGAAAACTGGATGTGACTTAGGCCGTGTTTACCGTCTCGGGAAAAAAAATGGTGGCATCGTATAGCATGCAAAGTTGTGAAAAAAATGTGATATCGATGAAGAGAATTGATCGAGGTAAACTCTTTATATCACTTCGGATCCACATGGGGGTCCGTTGGCTCCTATGTTAACTAGCGAGTTGTACTTACCCTTCAAACTTTGCACGAGTACTGAGCCCCTCCACTTCTCATTGGCAATGATGTGTCCATAAGGGGGGACAGCATTTACAAGCACTGCCCTTTTTGTCTCAATTTGGAATTACGAACAGGACGAGTTTCCTGGGATTAGTTTGCCTCCAGAATTGCATCTACATATAATATAATATACATCTGTGTTCCGTGAACGACAACAGACAGTCCTGCTCTGCCTGTCCACCTCCCTCCTCGCTTCAAAAGAAAAGCGCCAACGTTAAACTTGTTTTTAGCATTTAGTATAGAAATAGTTAATATGGATAAAGGAATCACACATTATATTTAACTTATCTATGGAAATAAACATCTCAATTATTGCTTTTAAGGGTTTGTAATTCTATTTCTAATATCCTAATTCATTTGGTGAAAAACGGCAGGGACTGAAAGTGAAGTTTCTGACGGACGTGAATACATCTATACCGCCATCTGGTGGGCAGCGGAGGGAATACATCTATACCGCCATCTGGTGGGCAGCGGAGGGAATACATCTATACCGCCATCTGGTGGGCAGCGGAGGGAATACATCTTGATTGAAAACCTTTATTGTCCCCAATGGGGAAATTTTGTTGTCAAACAGCTCAGTTAGGGCAGACAGAAAACATTCAATAAAATACATAAAACAGTGCAGGCTCAATAAGTAAAAAGTTCCAAGTTCCAAAGTTCCAGCTCCAGGTCTCCCCCACCCTGCAGGGCCTGGTTGTAGAGTCGGAGTGCAGCTGGAACAAAGGACTGTCCAAATCTTTTTGTACTTTGACGGGGGAGAACAAATCTGTGGCTGAACTTGCTCCTCATCCCCGCCAGCTCGCAGTACATCGGGTGGGAGGGATTGGCCAGCATGGCCGCCAGTTTTTTCCCCATCCTCTGTTCTGCCACCACCTCTAGGCTGTCCAGCCCGGTCCCCACCACAGAGCTGGCCTTCTTCACCAGTTTGTTTAGCTTCGCAGCATCCCTGGCACAGATGTTTCCACCCCAGCAGGCCACGGCGAAGAACAGAACGCTGGCAACCACCGACTGATAAAACATTCGCAGCAGCTTGTTGCAGACACCGAAAGACCTCAGCCTTCTCAGGAAAAACAGTCTGCTCTGCCCTTTCCTGAGAAGAGCCTCGGTGTTGTCAGTCCAGTCCAGTTTGTTATTAATTTGTACTCCCAGGTACCTGTAGGAGTCCACCCTCTCGACTTCCACCCCCTTGATGGTGATGGGGGCTGGGGTCCTTCTCTTCCTCCTAAAATCCACCACCAACTCCTTTGTTTTGCTGGTGTTAAGCAAAAGGTAGTTGGTGTCGCACCAC
This sequence comes from Nansenia antarctica, assembly GCF_963989245.1. Taxonomy (NCBI): domain Eukaryota; kingdom Metazoa; phylum Chordata; class Actinopteri; order Argentiniformes; family Microstomatidae; genus Nansenia; species Nansenia antarctica. The sequence goes on from NC_137678.1 coordinate 10,150,524, forward strand.
TGCACAAAGCTCTCCACCAGGGCCCTGTACTCCTTATCCCTGTCGTCTGTGATGTAACCGACGATAGAGGAGTCATCAGAAAACTTCTGCAGGTGGCACTGGTCGGAGCTAAACTGGAAGTCGGAGGTATAGAGGGTGAAGAGAAAGGGTGACAGAACAGTTCCCTGGGGGGCACCGGTGTTGCACACCACCACCTCAGACTGACAGCCCTGCAGTCTCACATACTGACGTCTGTCTGTGAGGTAGTTGTGGATCCAAGCCGTCAGGGAGTCCTCCACACACATCACTGCTAGTTTGTCAGCCAGCAGTGATGGCTTGATAGTGTTAAATGCACTGGAGAAGTCGAAGAACATGGTCCTCACCATGCTCTGTGGCCTCTCCAGGTGTGTGTAGGCCCTGTGCAGCATGTAAATGATGGCATCCTCCACCCCCATGCTCTCCTGGTATGCAAACTGCCGGGGGTCCAGGAAGTCCTTCACCTGGGGCTTAAGGTGTTGCAGCACTAGCCTCTCCAGGATCTTCATGACCTGTGGTGTCAGGGCGACAGGTCTGTAGTCGTTTGGGGTGCTGGGCCGTCCCTTCTTTGGCACTGGGACGATGCAAGAGGTCTTCCAGAGCTGTGGCACCCTCCTCAGTCTTAGAGATAGACTGAAGAGATGTTGGAATGTGTCCGCCAGCTCTCCAGCACACACCTTCAGAACCCTGGGGTTGATGTTGTCTGGACCTCTGGACTTGTTCACATTCACCCTGGTGAGCTGCCTTCTCACCTGCTCAGATGTTATAAAGCTGTGAGTACAGGTGTCTCCAGGTGTGAAGCATGCTCCCTGGCTCCTGGTGTTGGTAAGGGGAGGCAATTGCTGCTGGGGTGTGAGGGGGTCAGGGGGAGTGGGGGCTACTGTTGCCAGGGGTGCGGTACATTGGAGAGGGGAGGAGAGGGTCGGGGGCTGTGGGGGGTGACAGGGGGATGGTTGGTCAAACCTGTTAAAGAAGCAGTTCAGGTCATCCGCCTGCTCTCGGGTCCCCTCCACCACAGTATGTGGCTGCTTGTGGCCCGTGATCTTCTTGAAACCCTTCCACACCTCCTTGGAGCTGTGGGCCACTAGCCCGCCCTCCAATTTCCTCCTGTATTCCTCTTTGGCTGCTCTCAGCTCCTTCTTCACCTCCTTCTGAGCGGCCCTGGCTCCCTCAGTGTCCCCTGCCTTAAACAGCCTCCTCTTCCTTTTCAGAAGGTTCTTGATGTTCCCATTTATCCACGGCTTGTTGTTAGGAAAGCACCGTACCTTTTTAATGGGGACGATGCTCTCCTCGCAGAACTTGATATAGTCTGTGACACAGTCTAGCAGACCATCTATGTCCTCCCCGTGGACTCTCTGGAACATCCCCCAGTCGGTTGTTTCAAAACATGCCCTCAGCTCCTCCTCCACGTCTTCTGACCATTGCTGGACAGTCCTGGTGGTGATAGGCAGCCTTTTTATGATAGGGGTGTATGTTGGTTCCATCCAGACCATATTGTGATCGGATGCCCCTAGTGGCGGGAGGGCAGTGGATGTGTAGGCTCCCTTCACATTGGCATATAGTTTGTCTAGTATTTTGTTCTCCCTTGTTTTACATGTGACATACTGGGTAAAATCCGTCAATGTCTTTTCCATATTTACGTGGTTGAAGTCGCCATTCACAATGACAAATGCGTTTGGGTGTGCAGTCTGTATCCCCGCGATGCAGGAATGGATGACGTCATTTGCGCGCGCCGGGCCGCAAATCTACACCGCCATCTGGTGGCAGTAGAGAACATTACACATTTACCTCACTTCGATAACCACGTTGCTGATGTGGATGACGCCGGTTATCTAATTCTGTTGGATGATTCTACCTGGACGACAAACACTTGGATGATTCTACCTAATCCGTATACACTTCTACTTGTTCAACTGTTTCAACTAAAACAGGTAGGAAATTCATACAAGTGTCGACAGGGAAGCAGTGGCAACGGGTTAGCTGTGATTGACAAGCACTCTGCAGACACGTGCCAGGTCTGCGTGGTGCGTTGGACTTCTTGCTCAGCGAACTTTAAGAAGGTACAACACTAGTGAAATTGCTAGCTATCACGATTCAAAGAGGCATGTGCAAGCGAATATCTGCTAGCTGAAATTATAATTAGCCAAGAAAATCTCACTTTACCATATTAGTTTATTACCACCAGACTGCGTTTCTCGTGAAGTCATTAGCTAAGCAGGCTAACCGCACGTGCTTATTTTATTGAGCAAAATCATAAAATGCACGACTATAACTAACTATTTTAACCAATAGTATATAGCTTATAGATTTGAAGAACAGGTTTAATCCACCACCAAGCTGAGTTTATTGCCTGTTGTGGAAGCTAGCTCATAAGCAAGTTTCAATTATATGGAATACAGCCACGTGCGATATTCTTTGTTTTAACTTGCAGTTGGCCAAGCTGTTATGTATGCAATAGGCATGGGACTATGTTATGTTGTTGCTATACTGTGGGTGCGCATTGATATGTACATGTTATGTGGTGTGCATTGATATGCACATGTGGTTGTTGAACTTGACGTCGTCAGTAAAGTAGTGAGACCGGAGCTCCTTGTTCATGCTGTTAGTTTTATTGCTGTTAGTTTTATTACTGTTAGTCCAGGCAGAATCGTAACGATCACCGCAGTGCAAGGTTGCAGAAGACGGGAGAGAATTGAAAGAAAAGTGAGTAAACTAAGAGGAGTCTGTAGCGGACTATATCGCGGAGCTCCGTAGACTGGCTGAACACTGTGAATTTGGATTGCACAATGAAGGCATGCAGAAAAGGCTCTTGACCAAAAAGAATCTGACACTGGAGTGACATCGCCTTGTCAATGGAAACTGTTGCAAAAGACTCGGTTCAACTGCAAAAGAAATATATGGGAGAATGCTCAGTGAATAAAATGCACACAAAAAGGCATGCTATCGGTGTGGGAACAAGTCACATGACCCAGTTGATTGCTGGTTCAAAGATAAAGACTGTAGACAGTGCAACAAAAGAGGACACATACAGAAAATGTGCAAATCAAAGCCATGTGATAAGACATCATACCAAAAGAAAACAGGAAAGAGAGACAGAAATGTACATCAGGTCAGTGAAACTGATTCAAGTGATTCAAGTGTTGAGTTGTCATGCCTCGAACTTCACTCTCTTAAAGAGACAGGTCGTAAAATCATATGGGTGACACCTGAGGTAGAGGGAGTGAAATTGAAGATGGAGTTAGATACTGGATCTGCCCTCTCAATAATTTCCCACAAAGACTATGTGAGGAACTTTTCAAATCTGAAACTAAAACCTACCTCAGTGATGTTGAAAACGTACACAGGTGAGAAAATATCTCCCATGGGAAAACTGAAAGTGAAAGTGAAGAATGAGAATGACACACAGAGGTTGGAGTTGTATGTGCTACAATGTGTGGGGGTACCCTTATTTGGACGTGAATGGATAAGAAGTATCCAGCTTAATTGGCAGTCAATAAAGGCAATGCAGATCACCTCAAAACAAAACAACAGCACTACAAAGGAAAGTCTGGCACAGATACTGACACAGTCTGCACAGGTTTTCCAAGACGGAATAGGCACCCTGAAACACATGAAAGCACAGGTCATACTCGAGGATGATGCAAAACCCAAGTTTCACAAGGCTCGTCCTCCTACGCCCTTCGCCCCAAGGTGGAGGCGGAGCTCCAGCAATTGGAGGACCAAGGTATTCTCTCCAAGGTCGACTGGTGTGACTGGGCAACACCTATTGTGCCCGTAGTCAAGAAGACGGGTGCGGTACGAATCTGTGGTGATTTCAAGGTCACAGTAAATCCTGTCCTGCATGCAGATCAGTATCCCCTCCCACGCATAGATGATATCTTTGCGTCCCTGGCGGGTGGAGAGCGTTTCTCAAAGATAGACCTTGCTCAGGCATACTTGCAGATGGAGGTGGAGGAGTCATCAAGAAAGTACCTGACCATAAACACCACCAAAGGCCTTTACCAGTACAACAGATTGGTCTTTGGTATATCTAGTGCCCCAGCGATATGGCAACGTGCTATGGATCAAGTACTCCAAGGGATACCGGGCACACAATGCTATCTGGACGACATCATTGTCACTGGAGTTGATGATGGGACACACCTGGCAAACCTGAAGACAGTCCTGTCCAGATTGGAGGAATACGGACTGAGAGCAAACAAGAAGAAATGCGAGTTTTTCAAAGACTCCATCGAGTTTTGTGGTCACACCATCGACAGACATGGCCTCCACAAATCTCAGGACAAAATCAATGCTGTTCTGAGAGCAACAAAACCAGAGAATGTGAGCCAGCTGCGCTCCTTCCTGGGCCTTATTAATTATTACCACAAGTTTCTGCCAAACCTCTCCACTGTTTTGCACCCCTTACACTGTTTGTTACAGTTGGGCAGGAAATGGAAGTGGTCAAAGGACTGTGAACGAGCATTTGAGACTGCTAAGCAGCTAATCACCTCAGAAGAGGTCTTAACGCACTTTGACCCCAGTCTCCCCCTGCGCCTGGCCTGCGATGCGTCCCCGTATGGTATTGGCGCCGTGCTCTCACACAAAATGCCTGATGGAACTGAGCGACCAATCGCTTTCGCATCAAGATCTCTCAACTCGGCAGAACGCAACTATGCTCAAATTGACAGAGAAGCCTTGAGTTTAGTATGGGGGGTGAAGAAGTTTAATCAATATCTATATGGAAAGCACTTCACATTGATCACAGATCATCAGCCCCTGGTATCAATCTTTCACCCTCAAAAGTGTATCCCAGTAATGACAGCAGCACGCTTACAAAGATGGGCTCTGTTTCTGGGTGCGCACACCTACACCATTGAGTTTAAAGGAACTAAACAACATGGAAACGCCGATGGACTCTCACGCCTCCCACACGAGGCACACCCTGTGGAGGACACAACGAATCCAGCTGACGCGTTCCACTTGACCCAACTGGAGTCACTTCCTGCCACAAGAGCTCAGATACAAATGGAGACCAACAGAGATCCTACCATGTCTAAAGTATATGAGTTGACAGTGAATGGATGGCCAACACAGGGCTACCTCCAGCTACCTGAGTACTCCACCCGTCGTGACCAGCTATCAGTGTGTCAAGGCTGTGTCATGTGGTGTACGCGTGTCATTGTGCCACCCAAGCTGCGTTCACGAGTGTTGGAATCATTACACGAAGGGCATCTCGGTGTGGTTAAGATGAAGAGCCTTGCTAGAAGCTATGTCTGGTGGCCTGGCATAGACGATCAAATAGAGGACCTGGCTAAGACCTGCAGTGGATGCCAACAGATACAGCGCCAACCCCAGACGGCACCCCTCCACACATGGGAATGGCCCACTACCCCGTGGCAACGTATTCACATAGACTACGCAGGGCCCTTCATGGATCGGATGTTCCTCATTGTGGTTGACGCCCATTCAAAGTGGCCCGAAGTCTTCACAGTGAAACAGGCCACATCTACTAAAACAGTGGACATACTGCACACACTCTTCTCCCGCACAGGGCTGCCCCAACAACTGGTGAGTGACAACGCGAGTATATTCACTGGAGAGGAGTTCCAGAGTTTCCTCAAACGGAATGGTGTCAAACACCTTACCTCAGCTCCTCACCATCCTGCAACTAACGGCTTGGCGGAACGTTTTGTACAATCTTTCAAGCAGTCAATGAAAGCAAGTGGGAAGGATGGAACAGTGTTACAACAGAAAGTAGCAAACTTCCTGCTGGCTTACCGAAACACAGCTCATGCCACAACGGGCCAGACGCCGTCTATGCTGTTCATGGGCAGGAACCTCAGATCGCGTTTGGATTTGCTAAAACCAGACATCCGCAAACATGTGTTGGAGAAGCAGTGTTCTAGTGGACAGACACAACGGCAACTGAGGAGTTTCAGTGTTGGACACAAAGTGCTTGCCAGAGACTATAGAGGTAATAACCAGAAATGGCAGCCTGGTGAGGTTCTGTCACGGACAGGACCACTGACTTACACCGTGAGTGTAGGGCCTGACATCGTCTGGCGCAGGCATGTTGACCAGCTACTGGATGCAACAGCTCGCAATACCACAGCTAAGGAATCAGTGGCACCTCCAGACTCGGATGAGTCTACTCTGGCAACACCAGAGGACTTTGACACTGATAATGATGCTGAACCTGCACAGGCTGTTGAACCTCAACTGAGGGCCACTGGCTCTGGTTCTCAACCAAGGCGTTACCCTGAGAGAAATCGCAGAGCACCTCAGAGACTTGAATTGTAGTCAGGACGTACTAACTTACCTTTGATAGAGCATTATATTTCTGTTATGGTTAGTTACTGAACACACTGTTTACTTTGTGATGTTTAGGGGTTACATCAATGCTGGAAGGGAGGAATTGTTATGTATGCAATAGGCATGGGACTATTTTATGTTGTTGCTATACTGTGGGTGCGCATTGATATGTACATGTTATGTGGTGCGTATTGATATGTTCATGGGGTCGTTGTTGAACTTGACGTCGACAGTAAAGATGTGAAAACTGTAGCTCCTTGTTCATGCATCCTTACTCCAGGCGTACACAGACGTAACACAAGCTGTTGGGGGGTTTGAACGATGGACATATCCATTCTGAAGAGGTAATTATTTCATCATTGCATAAATGTATAGTATTAAGAACAACTTTTTTCTTAAGAACGCTTTGTGAATCCGGGCCCAGAATAACTTTTTATTTTTCTGAAGGGAACTTCGGTTGTAGTTGCCAGCAGTGAAATGACAAAGACAGTAGTAAATGATGATCACAGTGTTGCTATAACTATCATCTTCTATCATTTAGATGTATTATTGTGTAATGTTGTCTACTGTTTGAAATATTCTTTGATCAGTTGATCAGTAATTGGGTTTATTTTATTTCAATGACTTTCCACTGATTCTCAATTATGTGCATTATTCGAATGTTTCTTTCTTTCTGTAACATCTTTTCTTCTTCCATGTTTGTTTTAATGTGGGTGCCTTACGTTGTCATAGCAACCTGATAAAAGTGAAGCTGGAAGAGAGGGGAGGAGTTATGGTGATGTCATCCTGGACTGGTGCCGGGAGGTCAACAACCAAGGTAAACACTGAACACACACACACTTAAACACTGAACACACACACACACTTAAACACTGACACACACACTCTTAAACACTGACACACACACTCTTAACTCTTAACACAGAAGTATGAAGAAGAAGGAGAGGAAGTAGAAGAGAAGAACGGGGATGATGATTATGATGATGATGATGAAGAGGAGGAGGAGGAGAAGGACTGGTACAGGCGGGACCGGTACAGGTACGGAGGGGGTTGTAAAGCTTAATGCTCACTTTACAATGTGTCTGTATGTGTGTGTGTGTGTGTGTCTGTATGTGCGTGTGTGTGTGTGTCTGTATGTGTGTGTGTATGTGTGTCTGTATGTGTGTGTGTGTGTGTATGTGTGTCTGTATGTTTGTGTGTGTGTGTGTGTCTGTATGTGTGTGTGTGTGTGTGTGTGTGTGTGTGTCTGTATGTGTGTGTGTATGTGTGTCTGTATGTGTGTGTGTGTGTCTGTATGTGTGTGTGTGTGTGTATGTGTGTGTGTGGTAATCGTTTGTTGTACGTGTTTTTCAAAGAATGACAAAGATTCATCTGTACTAATTGTGTGTGTGTGTGTGTGTGTGCGTCCGTGCGTACGTGTGTGTGTGTGAATAACGTGTGTGTGTGTGTGATCCTGGTATCAGGTTATACATGACATTATTGACATAGAAGCTTTTTTTTCCACACGTAACATTCCCGGCCTTTTGCATCACGGGGGGGGTCAGGTCCCAGGCGGGGGTCAGGGAGGTCACCTCCGCTCCGGCCGGGGTCAGGGTGCAGGATGTGGAGATGGAGGAGGAGAAGGATGAAGAAGAAGAGGAGGAGAAGTATGAAGAAGAAGGAGAGGAAGTAGAAGAGAAGGAGACAGAGGTTAGGGAGGAGGATGAGGAAGACGAGGACGATAGAGGCTGGTACAGGCGGGACCGGTACAGGTACGGAGGAGGTTGTAAAGCTTAATGCTCACTTTACAATGTGTCTGTATGTGTGTGTGTGTGTGTGTGTCTGTATGTGTGTGTGTATGTGTGTCTGTATGTGTGTGTGTGTGTCTGTATGTGTGTGTGTGTATGTGTGTCTGTATGTGTGTGTGTGTGTGTCTGTATGTGTGTGTGTGTGTGTGTGTGTGTGTGTGTGTGTGTGTCTGTATGTGTGTGTGTATGTGTGTCTGTATGTGTGTGTGTGTGTGTGTGTGTGTCTGTATGTGTGTGTGTGTATGTGTGTCTGTATGTGTGTGTGTGTGTGTGTGTGTGTGTGTGTGTATGTGTGTGTGTGTGTCTGTATGTGTGTGTGTGTGTGTGTGTGTGTGTGTGTGTGTGTGTGTGGTAATCGTTTGTTGTACGTGTTTTTCAAAGAATGACAAAGATTCATCTGTACTAATTGTGTGTGTGTGTGTGTGTGTGTGTGTGTGCGTCCATGCGTACGTGTGTGTGTGTGAATAACGTGTGTGTGTGTGTGATCCTGGTATCAGGTTATACATGACATTATTGACATAGAAGCTTTTTTTTCCACACGTAACATTCCCGGCCTTTTGCATCACGGGGGGGGTCAGGTCCCAGGCGGGGGTCAGCCCAGGGGTACGGAGGCCCAGAGGGGCCAGATGGAGCGGGCAGAGGTTCGCAGGGGTACGGAGGCCCAGAGGGGCCAGACGGAGCGGGCAGAGGTTCGGTCAGGTCAGGGAGATAAACCGAGAGCAGTACGCGAGGGAGGTCAACTTCGCTCCGGCCGGGGTCAGGGTGCTGCTCTTAATGTACAAGAGTTTACAGTGAGTTTAAACACTGATCCTCTCTGGGACGGGGTGAGTTTAAACACTGCATCTTTCTCCCTCCCTCCCTCCCTGTGTCTTTCTTTCTCTCTCTCCCTCACTCCCTCCCCCTCTTTTTTTCCTCACTCTGTACCTCCTCCATGCACTCTGCTCCATCTTCCCCTGCCTGATAGACATACTGTATCTCTCCCTCCCTCCTACTGTCGTGGATTAATTAATGAGACTCAAGATAGGAACTTAGTTTAAATCTAGGTATAGTATTTATTGAAGAAAATGATATTTTACAGCTCTAGAGCGGACAGTCAACTTCTCAATGGGAAGCTTCCAATGACTGACACAAAACTCTCACATAGTACAATTGATATATTGTTAACATAGTTATAACATTGATAACGAGTCTGAGAACAGGGAGTAAGTTCTCGTGGGACCGACAGAGAGTCCTAAACGAACTGTTTATAACACCCAACCCCTCCCACCCCACCCTATCCCACCCCCCAACCTCCCAACCCCACCCTATCCCCCCACCCCAACCCCCCCCCCCCTCCAAACGGTTTCAGAGTCCCCATGTTTTTTATTATGGACTTTATTGTCATTGCTACAGTACAGGCACCATGTCCGCCCTCCTGAACCACCACTTCCTCCACCTGGCCGTCAAGTTCCCGGAGACCAAGTTCCTGAAGATCCAGGCGGGCCTGTGCGTCCCCAACTACCCGGAGCGCCACCTGCCCACCGTGTTCATCTACAACACGGGGCGCATCATCTGCAGGCTGATCGGGGAGAAGCAGTGCGGGGGCCGGAACGTGCTGGCACAAGGTGACACAGAGAAGCGTGCACGCGCACACACACACACACACACACACACACACACAGAAGCATGCACACACACACACAGAAGCGTGCACACACACATAGAAGCGTGCACACACACACAGAAGCGTGCACACACCCAGAAGCGTGCACACCACACACAGAAGTGTGCACACACACACACACAGTATACATACCAGTACATACATGTACATACATACATACATACATACACAAACACACACACACACACACACACACACGCAGGCGCACACGCAGAAGCAGTCACACACACCACAATGATGATTTCACACAGTAGAATGATTTCACACAATTGTCCTCCTGCCACATCCTCACACACACACACACACACACACACACACACACACAGTATACATACCAGTACATACATGTACATACATACATACATACACAAACACACACACACACACACGCAGGCGCACACGCAGAAGCAGTCACACACACCACAATGATGATTTCACACAGTAGAATGATTTCACACAATTGTCCTCCTGCCACATCCTCACACACACACACACACACACACACACACACACACACACACACACACACAGGCTTCAAACTTCCTCTGACCGTGGACCCGCCCCCCTCTCTGTCTTCCTCCCCCCAGAGCTGGAGTCGTTGTTTGACCTATGAGGCCCTATAGGACGAGGGCGTGGACGTTAGGACAGCTGTCTGAACAGGAGGTGGGGTTGGGAGGTTGGGGGGTGGGATAGGGTGGGGTGGGAGGGGTTGGGTGTAATAAACAGTTTGTTTAGGACTCCTCTGTGTGTGTGTGTGTGTGTGCGCGCTATGCACACTTGCATTTTATAACGTTGTATTTAATAACGTTTATTCCGTTCTGCTTTTATTTGATAGTCGGGGTCTAGGGCTCTCCCAACCCGAGGTGCTCTGTGCTCTGATGTGGTTTAACTAGCCAACTCCGTACTACGTTAGCGGAGCGAGTTACGTGTGAAATTAGCAGGTGTTTTCATATAAAATGTTATATATTATATAGCTGACTAGTGAGCCTGCATCAACCTTAATGCTATTCAAGTGCAAGAAGATGACATTGTCTTCGCAGTTTAACATACACACGTTAATCTGCTGACACAACCCAAATGTGTCGTCTGCTCTCAGAAGTGGGGAAAAAAACGTCAGATCATATATAAACGGGTTATTTTGATAAACCGGATACATTTTGTGAATATATATGGTTACTTTCTCGCCTGAAAACATATTAAAACTTCATAAAATGACATATTAGGATGCTTAGTCCAGGGCTCAAGTTGCGTTTGCAACTTTATGAGAAATGATCTGCTGATCAGACCTCCGTTTCTTTCTTTATATAAACGGGTTATTTTGATAAACCGGATACATTTTGTGAATATATATGGTTACTTTCTCGCCTGAAAACATATTAAAACTTCATAAAATGACATATTAACACTTGTAGAGCCAAATTACAGCTTTTCGCTAATGGCGGCCAAAACGGAGGTTTCAAAAACACTAGACTGACGCGTCACAGTCGCCAGCTGGTCGTGACGCGTGCCAGCTGGTCGTGACGCGTTAGGCCGCTGATGGCCCGGCAGCTTTTGCAAGCACGCGGGAAGGTATTTTGACTGGGGGTGCTGAGGTGCTGTCTATATACGCTACAGGGAAAAAAATTGCCAGGGAAAAAATTATAACGATTTCTCTCCCTCCCTCCCTCTCGCTGATTGCTCGTTCGCTCACACGCACACAGTGGCATAACGACGGGCCCCAATGCACGGGCAATAATAGTTAAGCACACACGCTCCCACACACTACAAAGACGTAACGTTAAATATTTTACCAACAATGTGTTGGAATTTACAGTAATTTCCACTCAGCTCACAGTGTCCCACAATGTCCACAAACATGATGTTGACCTAACTTGACCATTATTACAGACAGCACTCCATGTCGATTGTTATTGCCTCTTAACGGAAGCCCTTCGCTGCCGAAGAATCGGATGGATCTGAATATCAGTTCTAATACGTTTCTGGCCGTCTGTTGCTCTTTCTCAACAACGTCCGACAGTAGAGCATTAATGGGAGTGTTGTTAAGCTCAGCATCTTCTTCCAACTCCACTTCAATTGTTCTGGCTGATTTAGCATTTTTGCTAAAGAACTCAGAGATTCCCTAGCAAGATATGACCATGTGATCACTAACATTAAAACTAACAAACACATTTTTACATTTATTACAAAAAACACATTTATTTTTATTCCCAAAAGCAACAATAGTTATTATATTGTTTTAAATTATTGTTTGAATAATATTTTTATTTTTTAAATTCAGGCAGGAGGAGCTCCTTCTGCCTGCCGCTAGGGGGTGCTGCAGCACCCTCAGCACCCCCCTTCCCGTGTCCCTGAGCTTTTGGCAGCGGCAGGTTTTGGCATGACACAACCATTGATCCCTATTCCGTACGGCTTCAGTTTGTCGTAAGAGTCCATATGCCAGAGTGCATTAGGACGTAGAGTGCTGCCGACGCCGCAGACGATGTGCCCGTCGCAGTTCCACACCTTGAGGGTCAATTAATTTGATAATCTGTCGTATGACATCTTGTTGGACCACGAATCCCATTCGAATGGCACAGAGATGCATCCAACGATAGCCTTGCATTTGGCCACTTCGCGATAGTTCCTCCTGCACAAAGGCTATTACCTCATTTAAATCGGAGTGATTTGTCCTTCTGTAAAGACCCAGTTCACGACAACGTCGCTTCAAAGTACGAATACTTGTTATGATACAGTGATTTTGTGCCAATAGACAAATAATTTCCTTATTACTAAAGCCAATTCCAAAGTATAACTCGATAAGAGAATTCATGTCATCCATTTTAACCAGTAGGAACATTCCATTCTGACGTTTTATCTCAGAAATTCTGACTTTTTATCTCAGAAATTCTGACTTTAATCTCAGAAATTCCGACTTTTTATCTCAGAAATTCTGACTTTTTAACTCAGAAATTCTGACTTTTTTCTCAGAAATTCTGACTTTAATCTCAGAAATTCTTACTTTAAACTCAGAATATAACCCCCCCCCTTTCGGAAAAAAAATAAAATAAATCGTGTTGGTGGCCCTAATACTCTTCCGTATGTTAACACTTGTAAAGCCAAAATTTAATATTTTAGCTAATGGAAAAGCTTCTGGGAGGCAGTATGCATACAGGTAAATGGTCGGCTGGTTTTCACATACTTATTATGAATTTAGTAGGCAGTATGGCAGTATATACTCATTGAGTATGCTAGTATGCAGTATGCTAGTATACCATTCCGAACACAGCCTCTCTCTCTGTCTCTCTCTACCTTTTCTTCTCTTTCTCTCTACCTTTTCCTCTGTGTGTGTGTGTGTTTCCTCTGTGTGTGTGTGTGTGTGTGTGTGTGTGTGTGTGTGTGTGTGTGTGTGTGTGTGTGTGTGTGTGTGAGAGAGAGAGAGATTGTAAAATAATGTTGAGAAACAGCTGTCCAATAGGCCTCATATAACCACCTCTGACGTCAATTCCCCCCCCCCAAAAAAATATTGAAATTGTGTGTGTGTGTGTGTGTGTGTGTGTGTGTGTGTGTGTGTGTGTGTGTGTGTGTGTGTGTGTGTGGCAGCTAGCCAGCCCTATCACTAGGACCAGACAGAGACTTGAACTCCAGCAGTGACGGCCCTCAGTGTGGCGGCACCTGGTGTTTGTAAAACGTCAAGAGTTGTCAGTGATCTATTGAACGTTCAATGGCTCTGATCCAGTCTCGACCCAGTCAGTAACACTATAAGGTTAATCAGCATCGCCACCTAGCGGACAAAGCCGGTAATGTGTGAAATAATAAAACATCTAGTACCGTAGTTGACTGATAAAACGGTCAAAGTGTGTTTTTATAGATCAAAATAAAAGTGATTTACCCGATGTGTATACATACTGTTTATGTCATTAAGTAGCCATTTTGTTTGTGTCTTTAGGCATACAGTATATATATCTATATACAGTACAGGCCAAAAGTTTGGACACACCTTCTCATTCAATGCGTTTCCTTTATTTTCATGACTATTTGGTACATTGTAGATTCTCACTGAAGGCATCAAAACTATGAATGAACACATAGGAATTATGTATTTAACAATAAAGTGTGAAATAACTCTGAAAAATATGTCTTATATTTTAGATTCCTCAAAGTAGCCACCCTTTGCTTTGTTGTTGTTAATAAAATATATAATAATAATATTTTATATAATATGTGTTAATAATAATATGTTATTATATATATATATATATATATACATTTAATATTATTATTATATATTTTATTAACAACAAAAAATATATATTTTATTAACAACAAAAAAGCAAAGGGTGGCTACTTTGAGGAATCTAAAATATAAGACATATTTAGAGTTATTTCACACTTCTTTTTTGTTAAGTACATCATTCCACATGTGTTCATTCATAGTTTTGATGCCTTCAGTGAGAATCTACAATGTAAATAGTCATGAAAATAAAGGAAACAGATTGAATGAGAAGGTGTGTCCAAACTTTTGGCCTGTACTGTATATATATAGTATACTGTGGCCGTATGGTTCAAAACCAACATTGATATATATGATCATATGGTCCAAAACGTCAAACATTCATATGATCCATTGATCTTGTTCAGTTGTGATGTTTGCAGTGACAGTGAGTGTATTCCAGCTCGGTAGGTAGGTGTATTAGTGAGCATTCAGATCAGCTGATTCGGCATCTCCTCACTCCTTCAGCACCGTCCCACAAGCCACCGCGCTTCCTTTCCCCCCAGTGCCTCCATCATGGCGGATGTGGTCCAGGAGGAGCAGCAGCAGGAGGAGCCGCAGCCCGACCCGGGGACGGTGCTGAACGGGGACACGGAGGACAAGGAGGAAGAGGCCGACCCGGCGGAGGAGACGGCCAAGAAGAAGAAGAAAAAGAAGAAGAAGAACAAGTCCGCAGCCACCGGTAAGAGAAGGAAGGAAGGAAGGGACAGACAGACAGACATACATACAGGCTAGCTAGCGAGGTAGCAGGCGCCCATGCTGTCAGACAGACAGACAGCTGGACCGGGAGGCAACCGAACACGCCTCGATCACGAAACCACCGAAGATCGGTTAGAAACGAGAGACAGAGAGACCTGCTGTCAGTACCGAAGCATGGCAGGTTTGTCCACCTGAAGTGGCTGAAGCTAACAGGAGGATGGCAGCGAGGCAGGCATGGGCTGGGCTGGGCTGGGCTGTGTCGCCTCCAGCTGTCTGTCTCAGCCAAGTTTGGGTGTTTCATAATGTGTGCTGGCATGCTGTCTGAGGGCTTATGTAAGACTGGGAGGCCGAAGGATAGTTTGTTGTTTTGTAAGCAACCGAAGCGAGACGAAAGGAGATCATTAAAAACTGATCCTGGGTCTGCCCGTCAAAGCTGGCAGGACACCGATCACGACATTTAACCTCCGAAGCCGACAGGAACAGGGCCCAACTTCTGCTTTAATTAGTGTTAATTTAATTAGGAATGACTTGTCGTGTGTTTAGGATGTTGTTCTGAACGGTGATCTGAGCATATCCACACGCACAGCGTCAAAGTGTCACCTATCAAATGACGTCCTCCTGGTTTTGCCTCTGATCATCATGACATAGGCACTTTAGTTTGGGTCTAGTTTGGGTTTTTAGGCGGACATTAGTCAAATGAAATCGGGCATTCAGCATCGCAGCCGACCGTAGTTATTCATGCGAAATAGTCTACTTAAAAAACACGGGAGCGAAACGTCAAACAGCGTTGTCCGGTAAGCTCCCGTGGCCTTGACCGTGGCCCGGGCATGTGCTTTACCGGGGCTGGAGGAGAGACACCGCCTCCCCCTCTTATTACCGGACGTTTTGCACGATTCATCCACGATCATGATCGTCGCAACGGGTGAACGTTTTTGCAGGATATTCGCTCATTGTTGGTGTACAACTAACGAACTCGTTTCATCATACTGCCGTTGCCCTTTTCAAGCTAGCTGTCGCTGCCAAGAATCAACCGGCCCGTTAACCGGCAGATTACTGCTGACATCAGCAGTGTCTCTGATAGCGTGCGGCCTCCTGTGCCAAGCTTATTGCCTTAATGCAAACGGCTCCTGACTCCTGCCAGACCTCCTGATCTCAGGTTAACAGGGCTTAGGCAGAGCAGCTCTCATCATGCTTGTTCACCATTCATGCTTGTTTATAAAGCTCTCACTGGCACAGCACCAGAATATGTTCAGACCATTTGCTAGCATATCAGCCCAATAGAGCTCTCAGGTCTTCTGACGCTGCTTTTCTCTGTGTACCACATGTACAAAAGAAGAGATTTGGTGAGGCTGCATTCTCATTTTATGCACCCAGATTGTGTCTCACTGCCAGTTTACATTAGGGATGCAACCTCAGCAAATATGTTCGTGTCAAGACTAAAAACCCATCGTTTTAATATTGCCTTTAAATGACTAAATAATTAAATGATGATTTATATAATGATTGGAGCACTTTGAGCTGCAACATTTGCAGGAAAAGCGCTATACAAATAAAAAGTTATTATTATTATTCACAACAACTATAGAATCTGTTCTAAGGACAGTAAGCTAATAAAAAACAATAATAATATAGATTAATGTAACAGCAGGAATTATTGTTACCGGTAGAGTGGTGGTGGTGGGGTGGGGGGGTATGGTGAATGCAAGGACAGTGGTTGGTGGGTGTCACTGGGGAGGGGGTGCATTCCATACCCATCATGCACTTGGCCCCAATTCCTGGTCTCCATTCCCTTCCCCCAGTGTCCCCCCCCCCCCCCCCCACACACACACACACACACACATCATCGCGCACACACACACATCACTACACACATCACACACACACACACACACACACACACACACACATCACTACACACACTGGCCTCGGGTGCTCTAAGCATGCATAGGAGGAAGTGCTCACCCATGTGTGTGTGTGCTTTTGTGTGTGTGTGTGTGTGTGTGTGTGTGTGCATGCCTGTGTGTGCGTGTGTGTGTGTGGTGTCTCTCTGCAGCAGGCAGTTCAGAGGTGGAGGGGAACGCTGTGGTGGATGTGACCAAACAGCTGGAGAAGCAGAACCTGGAGGACAAGGAGAAGGAGGAGGATGGGGAGGAAGGTAGGAGGGAGGGAGGGGGGAGGGAAGATGAGGGAGGGAGGGAGGGAGGGAGGGAAGGAAGGTAGGAGGGAGGGAGGGAGGGAGGGAGGGGGAAAAGGTAGGAAGGAGGGAAGGTAGGAGGGGGGGAAGGAAGAGGAGGGAGGGAGGGAAAAGTAAATGTATTATGTAAAAGTTAAATAGTAAAATGTTTAATTTGGCATAATGATTTTTCATCATTCTCTATCTTTCTCACATGCTCAGCAAACACACACACACAGGGCTGCAGCTAAGGTTCTACTATCCACCCTGGCTACTGTGCGACCCTGACACTGCTTTGCTTGTAGAAAGACTCTGGGGGAGTCAAATCCTCGTCAGTCCACTGAGCAGTTAAACTGATTGGGCATGGGGCAATTAGAGACATGGGACAGTTAAACTGATGGGACATGGGGCAGTTAGAGACATGGGGACTGACACTGCTCGTCCAGATGTCAGTGGTGAAGCTGAAGGCCTGAATGTCCTGCAACAGGCTGGCGATGTGCTTTTACATGAAGTCACACAGCTTTGGTAGTACCGTTGTTGTCCCGTAATACCATTGTTTATGCTCACACAAACTTCGAGGCTATTTCTATGCTAGTAACACAGTAGCTCGTCTATGCTGGTAACACAGTAGCTTGTCTATGCTAACAGAGTAGCA
Organism: Nansenia antarctica; assembly: GCF_963989245.1. NCBI lineage: Eukaryota > Metazoa > Chordata > Actinopteri > Argentiniformes > Microstomatidae > Nansenia > Nansenia antarctica. The sequence continues at coordinate 10,168,059 of NC_137678.1, forward strand.
AGTCTATGCTAGTGACACAGTAGCTTGTCTATGCTAACAGAGTAGCTTGTCTATGCTAGTAACACAGTAGCATTTCTATGCTAGTAACACAGTAGCTTGTCTATGCTAACAGAGTAGCTTGTCTATGCTAGTAACACAGTAGCATGTCTATGCTAGTAACACAGTAGCTTGTCTATGCTAGTAACACAGTAGCTTGTCTATGCTAGTAACACAGTATCTCGCTAGTAAGAGAATGTGTTTAGAAAGTGGGTTTTTTCATACAAAATAGTGTATATACTGTATATTTCATAAACTATTGGAAGGTATCCTCATCTTGTTGTGACATGTTTGTTTATCCCGCCCCTTCGTCACTTTGATTGGTTTCTTGGCCCAAATAACTACTATATGTGATTACATTTGGCCAATGAGACGAGGGAGTAGTTTGTCACCACACCGTAAGGTGCTGTCAGGGCGGATGTGTCAGGGTAGTTTTACGAGTATCAGTACTGGTATCAGGGTATCCCTACTCCACACACACACACACAACACACTCACACAGAGGTCAGTGGAGTGATCACATGACTCTAAACCCCTCCTCCTCCTCGCCACAGATGGAGATGATGGAGAGAACTCGGCCGGGAAAAAGAAGAAGAAGAAAAAGAAGAAGAAGGGACGTAAGTTGGAGGCTGTTACCTGTTGCACTGTGATTCCTCCCTCCCTCCCCCAGTCTAATGGAGCAGAGGACCCCGGGCTAATGGGATGGTCCCCCCCCATCTCTCTAAACCCACCAACTGCCAACCCTAACAGTTCCAGAACACTCACCACTAGTGTTCCACGTGTTTTATGTGGTATCTGCCTAGCAACAGTACTTTGATTGGCTATTAAAAAAAATAAGTTCACCATCGACGCTGAGTCAGTGTCCGGGGAGCTGAGGTCACAGTTGGGATGTTTCAGGTTCTGAGGTGACAGTTGGGATGTTCTCTCCTCAGCCAAGGTGCAGACTGACCCCCCCTCGGTGCCCATCCTCGACCTGTATCCCAGCGGTGTGTTCCCCCTCGGACAGGAGTGTGAATACCCCACTCTGCAGGACGGGTAAGACGTGTACACACACACACACACGCACACTTTCTCTGCTGATGGTGTGTTGTTTAAACTGCCTACAATGCTCTAACAGGGAGTGACAAGCACAAACAGCACTCAGCAACCACCACAAAACACTAGGGGTGTAACGGATCACCTAACTCACGGATCGGATCGGATCACGGTTTTTGAGTCACGGATCGGGTACTTTTTCGGATCAACACTTTTTTTTATTTATAAAAACAGCTTTTTCCTTGAATTCTGTAAAAACACCACTTTTATTATGTGAAAAAACCCAACAACATTCAAGATGTCCAAACTGGTAATATATAACATATTCTACACTCAAACATTACATTACATTATACTGAAATACACATTCAACTTAAATGATGCAATATGAGAGAGGGAGGCACCTGGTTGCAGCAGTGAATCACTGGGCTCTTTAAAGCAGACTAATAGACATGTTTTATGCCACTTTTAACTAAATAATAAAGTGAACCCTTCCTTATCCGTGATCCGTTACACCCCTACAAAACACTCACACACACTCACGCTCACACATACTCAAGCTCTCACACACACGCTCACACATACTCACCCTCTCCCCCCCCAGACGCACGGCGGCCTGGCGTTTGAGCAGCGAGGAGAAGCGTGTGCTGGACAAGGCCAGCGAGGAGGAGTGGAACGACTTCCGCCAGGCAGCCGAGGCCCACAGACAGGTCCGCCAGTACGTCCGCAGCTGGATCAGACCTGGACTCACCATGATAGACATCTGGTACGTGTCTGTCTGTCTGTCTGTCTGATCAGACCTGGCCTCACCATGATAGACATCTGGTACGTACCTGTCTGTTTGTCTGTCTGTCTGATCAAACCTGGGCTCACCATGATAGGTGTGTGCGTACGTGCGGCTTACCTCCTGGGCCACCCTGGACACCTCAGACCTAATACCTTAATGAAGCTCTACACAGCTTTACCCTTCAGAGGTAGAACTTCACTGGATCTTCACTGGATCTCCCCTCAGGGATCAATACAGTACATCTATAGCCCCTCAGGGTTCGACAGTAACACTTGCCCGCTTGCCCGGAGTAAGTAAAATATTTGCCGGGTTTGTTTGCGCAAGCCCGTCGACGCCGCTGGATCCTGGATATTTTTACCTGTTTGCAGGAAGAACAACAGACGGCGCAGGCGCCAGACTAGACGATCGTGGAGTGAAGATAATTATTAAAGCGTACGCGATGCGACAGGTGATCGACAGGCGCGTATGCTTTAATAATATCTTCACTCCACGATCTGGACCGGCACTTTTTTTTACTTGCCCCGGGCAAGCGTTACTGTCGAGCCCTGCCCCTTTCACACATACGCCTTCCCAGTAGATTCCATGCAATTTCCAGGGTCGAAGTATGTCTGAATGCGACTGACCAGGGAAATCCACCCGGGCAATTACCCTGGTCCAGACCATGTATAATTACCCTGGTCCAGACCATGTATAATTACCCTGGTCCAGACCATGTATAATTACCCAGGTCCAGACCATGTATAATTCCATGGAAAGTACTGGGTATGTTTGAACAGAAGCCTGAACATTGCCTGGTCAGTGTCCTTTCACAGCTGTCCTGCATCGCGCCACCAGCAGGGCAGAGCGCATAAGAACTGCCCCAGACTCCGAATATCACTACTGCAAAATATAATTCCACAACTGGGGCCTCATTTATAAAGCTTTGCGTATAACTGGTGTAAACGGCTTGCGTACCTACGCAAAGCAAGAACATTTACGCACACAACATTCGGATTTATAAAACGGTGAGCACACCAGTGGAATTTGCAAGTTCTACGCCTGCTTCTCTTTATGAATCACAATCAACTCTAAATGTTGCACACGTGAACAAGTGTCTTGTCCCACCCTTTTTGACGCCCATAGTTGCCTATAATAATAATAATACATTTTTATTTGTATAGCACTTTTCCTGCAAACGTTGCATATAAATGGTCAGTCAAACGCCCGACAGAACGCAGAAAAAATTACATTTCACCCAATCATTCAATTTCCGTTCAACGAACGTTCTCGCCAGACCATAATATATATAATATGTTCCAGACTGCATCGACAACGGACGTGATTCGTCCTACTGTTAACCTTATTATTTATGATAATGTCATACAGTGTTTCCCCTATGTTTGCTGCCTTGCGGGGGTGGCATGGACCCCCCCCCCCCAGGGGGTAAGACCCTGCGACATACCAGCGTCATGTCCAGGGGGTGTACTAACTTGTACATTAAGCCGCCTCACGCTACGTAAACAGGAGATAGGCTCCTGCCCTATGGGCCATTAGGCTCGAGAACCATCGGTTCTGGCTACTTACTTACGTGGTCTTGACTACCTGTCCACTTTCTCACCTGGTTCTTGCTCTCTCTCTCTCTGGTGTGCCGACACCATCCTGCTCTCTCTCCCTCTCTATCCTCCTCTCTCCCTCTTTTGCTGTCAACCAAAAGGCAAACATAACAACCAGAGTATTTATAATCTAATAAGAGGTATAAATTGATCCATATCAATTTATAACATGATTATAATTGAATATTGGATTGCTGTGGGCAATGCAGTCAGATAATGTCATTTTGACTACTCTCTCACCTGAAAAAAAAATTGTATGTCCAACTATCAAAAACAGACATTTCCAATGCTTCAATCCACTGTCCATGTACTGTAAATATGCCATTATGGTATTACCATTAAGCTCAATTCTAGCAGAATAAGAAAGATAGTATATCTACTTTAAGTAAAATAATAAAGTGCATCCAGTTAGCTCTTTAGCTGGCATGTGTGCAGCAGACTAGCTCATCTAATCACCTCTTGCTAGTTCTTTGACACTGTTTTACACACCATGGAACTATAATCAGACACTTTCTAGTCACAATAATAACGACCAATTTGAACCAACTTGCTCTGTTAGAACACTCAGCAATTATATTTGCTAACGTTTCAACTTGCTTACTTTCCATCTGCAGACATCACCCTGCAAAAACTCTCGCGTCGCGCGCGCAATCTTGTACGCGAGTGTGTCCAGCGCGAAGCGAAGTGTGGAGAGATAGATCTGGCTATGCGAGACTACTGGCAGACTAACGTTACCAATGAGCCCATGGGCTTGCCACTTGCCAGATTCGAGTTGGGTGCATTTAAAAAAAGCAGATATTTTAGCCTGCTTGTCAGATGTTTGGTGTCTGTCTGTAATAATTCCTCTTTCTTGGGGGGGCCCAACTGTTCCATTGGGGGGGCGGAAACACTGTCATAACATCCAAGTATTGGTAGGCCTATAATATGTATAATAATTACAGATCCAATTAAATATGATTCCCGATTAAACTACAACATTTGAGAGGTTGTTTTGTAAAAACAGATACATTGCTTTGTAGTTATTATACTAAATCATTTCTCTTTTAGATTAGATTAGATTCAACCTTATTGTCATTGAGAAGTACTAAGACAAGGAAACGCAGATGCATTTCATGATCGTCGCCCCAGACTGAGGGCGATTGATGGTTATTTTGTCTTTCTGTCATTTTCAAATAATCGCACAACAGTTGTCTCCTTCTCAACAAGCTGCTTGCTGATGGTCTTGTAGCCCATTCCAGCCTTGTGCAGGTCTACAATCTTGTCCCTGACGTCCTTATACAACTTTTTGGTCTTGCCCATGATGGAGAGGTTAGAATCAGATTGATTGATTCTGTGACTTGCGTACGTACATTTTCCCACAAATTTGGGATTTATAAAAAAGGAACTTGGCGTGTAACTGTGCGCACCTCTAAGCACACTGGCACCCATGCGTACGCATAGAAACTGGAGAAATTAGCAACTGTGACTCCGCTGGCAGAAGGATGAAAGAGGAGAAACGCTTTGAAATGGATACAATTTCCACCGACAGAAGAAATATTGCCTCACGTATTATGAAGGAGTGCACACAAAGGATACGTGCACACTGCACATATCTTATTCGCCCTTGTCCTGTACACATCACACTACATATATATTTACTGTACATATCATATTGATATTCATGCAAATATATTTACTTTTTACATTCATATTCATTGCACGTAGCGCGAGGTTGACCACCGTCCACATTGACACAGTAATGTACCTCTTCATAAGGGTAACATTCCCGATAAGTCCAATGATTGCAATATCCATACAGTGAAGAACATGAACAGGCCCACTGTAGACAACTGACTATCCCCAAGTACACCCCATCCCCATGTATACGGACGACGAAAACTTTTAAGCGCACAGCCACTTTACTACTGAACTATCTATTATTACTAGTTGCATCACTAGTGTATCCTGTCTTACCTGTAATATTGTCACCGTTATCTTGTATTATGCCTATTGCCTTATGTCTTGTGCTGCAATGTCAGGAACCGAAGAATTTTACACTCTTAATGTAACGTCACAATAAACTTGAAACATGCTTGGCTTTTCTACAATGCAGGTTAGATGACGAACTGCATTTCCTTGTGACAACCTTGGTACTTGTCAATGACAATAAGATTGAATCTAATCTAAAAGTAAAAACATGATTTAAGATAATAAATACAAAGGGAGATATCTGTTTTTGCAAAACAACCCCTCAAATATTTTGTACAGTTTAATCGGGAATCATATTTAATTGAATCTGTAATTATTAAACAATACTTGAATGTTATGAAATGTATTATCATCTGTCTACAGTGGGCTTGTTCATGTTCTTCAATGTATGGACATTGCAATCATTGGATTTATCGGGACGTTACCCACTGAGCACTCAGGAACAGTGAATCGGGAACAGTGCTCAACTTCAGCCTTGCGCTATGTGCAATGAATATGAATATAAAAAGTACATATATTTGCATGAATATCTATATGATACGAACAAAGATATATGTAGGCTACATTGTGATGGGTACAGGACAAGGGAGAATAAGATATGTGCAGTGTGCACGTATATTCTTTGTGTGCACTCACATTTCGGTAATATTTCGATTTATGTTGGTGGAAATTGTATCCATTTCAAAGCGTTTCTCCTGTTTCATCCTTCTGCCAGCGGAGTCGCAGTTGACGTTTCTCCAGTTTCTATGCGTACGCATGGATCACAGTGTGCGTAGCCTAGCGGTGCGCACAGTTTTTATAAATGCCCAAATTGCTGTTGATATATGGCAGATATATATATATACGGTTCTTTGGTGGAAAGGCTTTTTCTTTTCTTTATTCGCTGTGGTTGCGTTTAGTCACTTCTCCCATTCAGTGTTTGAGGTGTACCAACATTCAAATACGCCTCTCAGATTTCAATGTATGACACATCATTTGAAAGCGTACAATCTGCAGTTTAAGCACATGTAACACACAGAAAAATTACTTTAGCTGCTGGTTGCACATCTGCATTCACCAGCAGTTGTCACATTTATCATATTTTTCAATATAAAACGGAGGTGTGATATGGCAGATATATATATATGGTACATGCCAGTCCCACGTGCCCGTCCCGCTCCAGTTCTGCATCCAGTTGAATCCATGTATTGAATGCAATGATTCAAGTAGACAGCGCAACCAGGGAATTGCCGACATGTGTGAAAGGGAGCAACACGGGAATCTACCGGCACTTGAATGAATGAATGGTCTTTATTGTCATTGATATAGTACAGGTACCAAACAACGACATTTGGGAGGGGGGGCTCCCCTGGTGCTAGGAAAGAAAAAAAAAAAAAAAAAAAAGGGAAAGGAGCTGGTTTACACAAATAAAGGCTATGTACACTATCCACTATGCTATACTGTACAAATAAAACACTGTGCTGTACTCTATGCTATGCTATACCTATTCTAACCTATTGCTGTATGCTATGCTATACCTATTCTAACATTTCCTATTCTCTGCAACCTTATGTACCCTAGGGTTGTCATATTGCACATAGTGTTATTGCACATTCATTTAAAGTGTCGCAGTTTGCAGGCTTGAAATGTACACATTTGTGCCTCAGCACTACACCTGATTTTCAATCCAGCAGCTGCCATCAATCCGTCCAGACTGTCCAGGGCCCAGAACCTAGGTCTTTTCTGTGTTCAGGGCCTGGATGGCCCTGGGGTAGAAGCTGAGCTTCAGTCTGTTTGTCCTTGCGAACATGGTCCTGTACCGCCTGTTCGAGGGCAGCCGAGCAAAGTGTTCGTACCCAGGGTGGGATGGGTCTCTGGAGATCTTGGAGGCCTTCCTGAGGCAGCGTGTGTTGTACAGTTCTTCCAGAGAGGGGAGGGGGGCGCCGGTGATCTTCTGGGCCGTTCTCACGACTCTCTGTAGCGCATTCCTCTCTGCGGCTGTGCAGCTGGAGAACCAGTTGCAGATGCAGTAGGTGAGGATGCTCTCCACTGCGCAGCGGTAGAAGGCCACCAGCATCTCCTGTCCGATGTGGTCTTTCCTGAGGACTCTCAGGAAGAAGAGCCGCTGTTGTGCCTTCCACAAAGAGCAGTCTCGCGTAGCTGTTTCCCCTCTCCAGGTGGGATAGAGTGGAGTGGAGAGTCGTCGCGATGGCGTCCTCTGGGCTCTGTAGGCGAACTGGTATGGATCCAGGTTGGGCGGGAAGCGTGTGACTATGTGGGCCCGGACTAGTTTCTCGAAGCACTTCATGATGATTGGTGTGAGTGCCACCGGGCGGTAGTCGTTTAGGCAGCTCACCGTGCTTTTCTTCAGGACTGGGATGATAGTTGAGGTTTTCAGGCAGGGTGGGATGGTGGCCTGGGACAGGGACTGGTTGAAGATGTTGGTGAAAACCCCGGCCAGCTGGTCGGCGCAGTCCCTCAGCACCCGTCCCAGGACTCCATCCGGCCCTGAGGCTTTCCTGGGGTCCACCGCCTTCAGCACGTGTCTCACTTCATGCTCTGTGAGGGTGAGGCTGCTGAGAGCTGGAGAGAGTAGTGTTTGTGTTGTGGTTACCTCCGTTCGACCCTCGTCGAACCGGGCGTAGAAGGAGTTCAGCTTTTCCGCCAGCAGGGGGTCGTCCTCTGCGGCTGTGAGCCTGTTGGCTCTGAAGTTTGTCATGTGCTGAACCCCCTGCCACACCCGCCTGGAGTCGTTGCTCAGGAAGCATTCCTCAATCTTCTCTCTGTGGTCTGCCTTGGCCTCCCGGATGCCGTGCTTTAGGTTAGCCCTGGTGGTGCTGTACAGCAGTGTGCCCTTCCCTGCGAAGGCGTTGTCCCTCTCATTGATCAGTTTTTGGACCTTCCCAGTCATCCATGGCTTCGTGTTGGGGTAGACCCGGACCCGTTTGTCCACGGTGACTGAGTTGGTGCAGTTCACTATGTGGTTCAGAACCGACGACGTGAACTGTTCCAGGTCCTCATGCTCATATTCCTGCCATGAGGTGTCATTCAGGCAGATCTGCAGTGGAGCGGACCCTGCTGGCCAGGTTCTGACAGTCTTAGTGGTGATGGGAGCACTTTTCCTCATGGGAGTGTAGGCTGGGATCAGGAGGATTGACACATGGTCAGACATGCCTAGATGAGCTAGCGCTCTAGCCTTGTAAGCAAGCTTGATGTTGGTGTATACCTTATCCAGTGTTTTTTCTCCTCTTGTTGCACATTTAACATGCTGATAGAACTTCGGTAGTACTACCTTCAGGTCAGCATGATTAAAGTCTCCGGCGATTATATGGACTGCCTGTGGGTCCGCGCTCTGTTCACCACTGATGACGTCATGTAGCCGCGCCAATGCTAAGCTACCATCCGCGTTTGCCGCAATGTAAACTAGGGATGGACGGTTTTTCGGTTAAACCGAAAACCGGGGTTTATAAAAATAGAAACATCAAAACCGTCTGAAACCGTTTTTTTTTTTTTTTTTTTTTAGAAGAATAAAATAGAATAAGAATAAAACTGGAACATGTCACATGTTTGTCGTGTGTGAAAATAACAATGATACAGTCTGAATCTGCCGCGCAATGAGTGAGAGGTTTGGTCAGTTGTGAAGAATAACTGAGGATTAATATCTAATTGGGATTATATTTAAGGGTAACGAATCACTCTATGGGAAAGATAGTTGCCTTCAGTTATTGGTAGATAGGAAAGGTTTTTTACAATTACTCGCTTACATTTAATAAGATCATTTTCGCTGCTCTCTGTAAAGCGCACCACACTTTTGTGAGAAATGCGCTATAGAAATAAAATGTGATTTGATTTGATATCAATCAATCAATCAAACTTTATTTATGTTCTATAGCACAAATCATGCATTGAATGTAACTCCAAGTGCAGTATTTACTAAACCACAATATAATAAAACAAGAGCTATACGGATCAAGAGTGTGCACTTTTAGGCACTTTTATTTTGATGGGGCATTCTTTGTTGATTGACTTACGACAGTTCAGGACGAGTCAGTCTCGCGGCATGTGGTTTTTATGAAAAGCTTTATGTATGTTCACTGCATAATTCTAAGTCTAATATTTCAGTGATTATTGAGCAGTATTCAAATATTTAAATACATTGAGCAGCAGCTGAAACTTTGTCTAAGAACCAAGATATTGAGAAAGCAGTTCATTCAATGAAGACGCTGTTCCAAGAGATGATCTTCCGTGCAGGCGTGCACCCTGGATCAGCGGAGCTGCTGTGTTAAGTGTTCATGTGTTTTCATGTATGGTGTAGCTTACAAAAGTCTGCCTTTCCACTTATATTTGTGAAACTAAGTAGCCTAAATGTGTTGCGACTGTGCTTACGGTGTTTTAATGGTGTTTTCGACATGAGTGTATTGTAGCAGTAGGGCTCAATTATTTGAAATTGGCGCTCTTTTTTTCCTCTTTTTTTTCTTCTTTTTTTTGAATTTTATTTTGAATTTTATTTTTTACTGTATTTTTCGGTTAACCGGAAAACCCCGGTTTTACTCTCTGACGGTTTTTCGGTTTCAATAATTGGAATACGTCCATCCCTAATGTAAACAGATGTTATGTACACTGCGTTGAATTCCCTCGGGAGGTATGTGGGTCGGCATTTAACAGTCAAGTATTCCAGGTCTGGGGAGCAGTGGCTACTTACAGTTTTCGTGTTTAAGCACCAGCTGTCCTTCGTAGATATAATGAGGCCGTCTCCTCGCGTCTTCTCACTAAGCAGCGTCCGGTCCGCCCGGTGTAGGGTCCTTCCTTCTAAGCCTACCGCGGAGTCCAAGATAGTGTCATTTAGCCAGGTTTCTGTGAGAATAATCACACAGCTATCTCCCACAATGTTATTAGTAGCGACCTGTAGTCTCAATTCGTCCATCTTGTTAGCCAGAGACCTGACGTTGGATAGGAAAATACTCGGCAAAGCAGGTTTATCCGGATATCTCTTTAGCCTAGCTAGCAGGCCCCCCCTTCGTCCTCGGCGTTGCTTACGATCACGACGCCGACGTTTGCGCTTGAGTGTTGGGATAGCGTACCATTGTTCACCCGGCGACCTAGCGATTTCGAATGGGATTCCCTGTTGTTTCAAGAATTCCGTTGTTACAGTCCTCTCATTTTGCGCACCAACTTCTAGTAAGTCTAGTCTGCTGTAGGTACTATTTACACAACCGTTCCCTATAAGTACTAAAATAAAAATGTACATACAAATGTACTTAAAAACACTAAAAAACACCAGCGTAGGAGCCACTCCGAGCCGCACGTCTGAGCGCGCCGCCATCTTGATATGCTATAATCTTGGCTCATGTGAACGGCGAAAATGCCCGGTCGACACAGATTGGGAAATTACAGGGAACTATGTGTGAAAGAGGTTTATCAATCAATCTAGCTGCTGCCAAGCTGCTTCCATATTCATCCCCTCTTCTTTTCCTTTCCCCCTCCCCCCCCCCTCCCTCAGTGAGCGGTTGGAGGGCTGTTCCAGGAGCCTGATAAAGGAGGATGGTCTGACGGCGGGCCTGGCCTTCCCTACCGGCTGCTCTCTGAACAACTGTGCGGCCCACTACACCCCCAACGCCGGGGACACCACGGTGCTGCAGTACGACGACGTCTGCAAGATAGACTTCGGCACGCACATCAACGGTACCTCACACACACACACACACACACATACATCAACGGTACCTCACACACACACACACACACATCAACGGTACCTCACACAAACACACACACACACACACACATCAACGGTACCTCACACACACACACACACACACACACACACACATCAACGGTACCTCACACACACACGCACATCAACGGTACCTCACACATACACACGCGCACATCAACGGTACCAACGGATTTTACCTTGTGTAATATGATTTGTAGAGGCTTAAAATCTATTTTGATGTCGGTATTAGGTACATAAATGATATATAATAGCCTACATATAGGCCTTTATTGGCTATGCGACACTAACTTGCAGCGGGGTGCACTGACGCTTGAACCCCTCATAGTGATAAGTAGGTGGACAACGCGTGGTGCTGAAATAGCCGACATGCGGTGTGTGGATTGAAGAAAAAATAATGCTAGCTCAGTAAATCATTCAATCTTAATGTTTACTTATAGGCACTAGTTCACACTTATATGTGACTTTGGGCCAATCCCAATTCACCCCTACGGCTTCGTTGTCACCCCTATGGCTTCGTTTTGCGCGTTCACGTTTAGGGTAGGGGTGTCCCAATTCATATTTCATCGAGGGCTAGGGGTAAGGGGGAGGGCTATCCACGGCTTCGTTTGGAGCGATTTGAGGGCCAGACTAGCTTCGAAGCCATATGGCTTGATTCCAGCATGCATTGCGAATCATCTACAGAAATGTTATGTCGCTCTATTCAATGTGGAAGTGTCATTTACTTTCTCTGTAATTACTTATTAATAAAGATTTGAAAAATGATGATAACCATCTTATTATCTTAGTTTAATGTCATTACAATGCAATGCATTATAGACCTTTTCTTTATAACAAGCATAACAAAAAAAATCGCTAATATGTCGAGGTGCTGTGTCTAACGTTACAGGCTGCATGACAGTCAAGCATTTCAGAGATGTACACTCATAAATCAATTATTACCTGTGGCGTTTGACAGCGGATGATGGTACACATGTAAAGTTATCTATCTAACGTTAGGCTGACTTTGCGCACGGAAAGTCACCACCCCCACTTGGCCTGAATTTTTTTTCCACCAGGAGATTTTTTTATTTTAATTTTATTTTTTTGCTTTAATCTTCACTGCTTGTGTGTGTAGGGAGGATCATTGACTGTGCCTTCACAGTCACCTTCAACCCCAAGTACGACAGACTGCTGGAGGCCGTGAAGGACGCCACCAACACTGGCATCAAGGTACACACACACGCTCACACACACTCAGCCGTCATAAAAGCATCTGGGTGTTATCCTCTAATATGTCTAGATTAAGATCAGATCAGATTAAACATCTGACCTCCTGACCTCTGACCTCTAACCTCTGCCCTGACCCCTGCCCTCCTCCTGACTTCTGCCCTCCTCCTGACTTCTGCCCTCCTCCTGACCCCTGACTTCTAACCTCCTCCTGACCTCTAACCTCCTCCTGACCGCTGACCTCCTCCTGACCTCTGCCCTCCTCCTGACCTCTAACCACCTCCTGACCTAACCTCCTCCTGACCTGACCTCTGCCCTCCTCCTGACCTCTAACCACCTCCTGACCTCTAACCTCCTCCTGACCTGACCTCTGCCCTCCTCCTGACCTCTGCCCTCTTCCTGACCTCTAACCTCCTCCTGACCCCTGACCTCTGCCCTCCAGTGTGCGGGTATCGACGTGCGTCTGTGTGACGTGGGAGAGTCCATCCAGGAAGTGATGGAGTCGTACGAGGTGGAGATCGACGGCAAAACATACCAAGGTACCTTACACACACACACTCCTAAACATACCAAGGTACCTTACACACACACACACACTCCTAAACATACCAAGGTACCTTACACACACACACACACACACACACTCCTAAACATACCAAGGTACCTTACACACACACACACTCCTAAACATACCAAGGTACCTTACACACACACACACACTCCTAAACATACCAAGGTACCGTACACACACACACACACTCCTAAACATACCAAGGTACCGTACACACACACACACACACACACACACTCCTAAACATACCAAGGTACCTTACACACACACACACACACTCCTAAACATACCAAGGTACCTTACACACACACACACACTCCTAAACATACCAAGGTACCTTACACACACACACACACTCCTAAACATACCAAGGTACCGTACACACACACACACACACACACTCCTAAACATACCAAGGTACCTTACACACACACACACACACACACACTCCTAAACATACCAAGGTACCGTACACACACACACACTCCTAAACATACCAAGGTACCTTACCACACACTCCTACCTGTGTGTGTGTGTGTGTGTGTACGCAGGCTACGGCGTAGGTTGACGCGCACCTCTCCAAAAATGTAACTACGCGGCAGTGCCTACACAACCGTAAGCACTGTGATTGGTCCGCTTGGTAGCACACGATTCCGACTCTCGTAGGCCAAAATGCGGAAGCCATGACAGAAATGTCATTTACTTTTTCTGTAATTACCTATTAATAAAGATTTGAAAAATTATGATAACCATCGTATTATCTTAGTTTAACTCTTTGACTGCCAGCCATGTTCAGAGCGGAGAGCTCCACACTGCCAGACTTTTGGGGCATTTTCGCTGACCTTTGAAGACCCACCAAATATTGACTTTTCGGACTACATAAACATTGAACATATCTACCAAAACTTTAGACTCTCTTCTTTCATCAGAAAAAGAAAGTTTGTTTCTAGCCTCTTTGAGTGTTTAGAAATCGGCCGTAGAACATAGGGTGGTTTCAGCAAAAACACCTGATTTTGACCAATAAACAGAGAAAACGAGCTTTTTCTGCAGAGAAGCAAATTCAAGCAAAACGGTGACTGACGTCCACATATTTTAGTTTTAGTGACACCTCAAACATCTGAAAAGTTGTTTACTTCTATGAAACAATAAAAACAACGCAGGAAAAAAGGCTTTTGATGACAAAATAACTACATTTATTCACAGATTTAGAACTTTTTTTTTTTTTCATTTTCATTTTTCATTTTCCATTTTTTTTTTCATCATCACTCAATAATAACTTTTTTCTGTGTGGTAGGCTTTGAAGCACTCTCCTGAGTGCAGGGGTACATGGCAGGACCTGCACCACATTCTGGTCTCTCTCCTTTTACCCCTTCGAACGCAGACCCTACATTTTCTTGCTGGCTTTGTGTTATTGCTGGTGGGCCTTAATTTTTCCAACTCATGCCTGGCCATCCGGCCATCCAGCCTGCTGTCTGGGTCTCTCTGTCTTGCGGCCCTGGTTTGTCGGACCTCCTCTTCCTCCTCTTCCTCCTCTTCCTCCTCCTCCTCTCTCCTCCTCTTCCTCCCCCTCCTCCTCCTCTCTCCTCCTCCTCCTCCTCCTCCGCTACATAGGTTTTTTCAGTCCACGACCTCGCCACCCTCCTCATGAACTCCAAGTGTGTTTTGCACTTCCCCGGGTTCCTGGCCTTGTACAGCACATATGCATTGAACACACACAGCTGAAATAAGTATGCCACAAACTTCTTTGACCAGTTGAGTGTTTTCCGTATGAATGGGTAATATGCAATGTTCTGGTCAAGTTTGTCCACCCCATTCATGCAGGCATTGTATGCCACAACACACTGCGGTTTGAGCTGACCCACCTTCTCCTTCTTCCCCTTCTGCCACACCTCCACCCTCTGCATGCTGTCATGGTGGCAGGTTGTCACCATCCTCACCAGACGCTTGTCCTGCCATGCCATAACCAGCACCCTGCCATTGTGCCGCACCACCCTCCCCTCCACACCCAAGTCCTTCTTTGTCGGCTCCCTTATGATCTGCGGTTCCCCCCTGTTTTTTCGCAGTGTTCCGCAGACGTTGGTGTTGGCTTTGATCAACTGCTCACACAGTTGAACAGAGTTATAAAAGTTGTCCATGTACAGTGTGTATCCGTGTCCTGTGAGACGGTCAAGGAGTGAGAACACTGTGTCTGGGAGTGTGTTATGCTGGCCAACATAAGGCTTCATGTTAAAACAATACCCAGTATAAGAGTCACACAGTATGTAGGATTTAATTCCATACTTCACCGGCTTCTGAGGGTTATACACTTTGAATGATAGGCGGCCACGCCACTGCATCATTCCTTCATCAATGCAGATCTGATACAGCTCTTTGAATTTGGCTACAACATGATCTAAAATAGGACGCACTTTATACATTTTATCTGTGGCGTTCTGTGATGCATTATTGTTGTAGTGGAGGAACTTCCAGATGAGCTGATACCTGTTCCTGGACATGGTTTTATTGAAGTATGGAGTGGCGTCCTGTGGATCCACACTCCAATACATTTCTATTTTTGGCTTTTTTATGTAACCGGTGATGAAAGTGAGTCCAAAGAATCGTTTCAGTTCTGGGACTGTCACCGGTTTCCATGACCTCCCTCTGGAGTGTCGGGATGTGCCGGGATGTGCCTGTAAAAACTGCTTGGCATACAGGTTGGTTTGATCTGCAATGTGCTGCACCAGCTCATCAGGAATAAGCAGCTCGAGGAAATCAACCGGCCGGTCAGATTTCAGCTCTGCAGCAGCATTCTGGGGTCCAGGGGTTGCCGTGAATGGAACCTTTGTGGGTTGCCAGTCACCGTCACCCCAACCAGCAGCTTTCTCTGAAGACAGCCGTCTCCTTGCAGTAAACCCACTGGTTGAGGCACGTCCTCTGCTCGATTCAGGAACTGTAAAATATTGAAATATATACCATTTTATACAATATATATATATATACAAAAGGCATGTTTTATTGCTTTGTAATGATGTAGTGTAATAGTAATAGTAATAGTGTTATACTGCTCTAGTGATGGTTAAAGTTTCAGCACAACACACACAGGTAGACATCAACACAGAGAGGTCACACACAGGTCATCAACACACACATCAACACACAGAGGGAGACTTCAAAGACACAGGTCACACACAGGTCATCAACACACCAGGGTTTCTGTTAGAATTTTTTTGTGCCGGTCAACGTGTCCGGTAGATTTCAATTTACCGGACAAATGTGAGATATTCCGGTCATCATATTCAAATATAATATAGCTGTTTGTCGCGGTGATTAGCTGTTGTGTAGCCTATATATGCCGTTTAATGTCTATTTCTCATCCGATACGATTAGATCGCGAACTATATAATAATATAAGCTTTCATGATTCGCATGCGCTACTATGGCATAATATGTCCAGGGCTGCACGCGCGCCACACTGGGCAGCCTAGTCACCTTTGCTACTTTGAATTATGACTGTAGGCTACTTTAAGATGTTTATTTCAATTGCATTAATGGGATTTGAGTATGTAATTGGTAATTTTAAGTATGCCTAGTTTAGCTTTTGATTTGAACTTTTTCATTTGAACGGACTGCATCGATCGATCAATGAATGGACTCCACATTACGTTAACTGAAGTGTGTTAAATAGTTTCACGACAGTAATGTAAGTTTTTTATATTCTCTTTCCAGTTTTATTTTTTTTATCAATAAAACAATGTAATTTCTATAACCACGTCTCGCTGATTGGGAAGGCATTAAGTCTATCTGCCTGTCAAATCATACTTACTCGGACTCGGGAGTATGAGATTGAGGAGGATGTATCGGGGGGATACACACCCGTGGACTATTTCACCTTAGTGGCACAAATTAAACTCTAACACTATAGATAGACTAAATTGAACTAAAATGATGGACACCGACTGAATAACTGAGTGGGGGGAAGACAGGTCTCAAATGTGGAACAATTATAACATTTAATACATAAAGATAAAACATACACAAATATATAACATTGATATCCCTAAACTCAAATGTAGTGTGGTATTGTCAACCTAATCTAATCAATCCTAATTAATGGTACCAGTAGCCCAGGTTGTCGATAGTAGCGCACTACTCCCGTAGTACTTCTCCCGACTCAGGGCTGGAACGGGCACGGCAGGCTCAATCAATGAACGGGGTTGAGATGGCCGCTAGCGTCCTTTACTAGCCGCATCTCCCGGCCCTCGGTGGTCATTCACTGTGCTCTAGCACATCCAAAACACGCAGAACAGTAACCTTGACTCCGGTCACTGCAGTGGTTTTATTTAGACTAGATCAAACTAAATTACGGTAACTGACTAAACTACTCGCGCCGTTGAGAGACAGAGTTGCCAGATGGGGCGGGTTACCGCCGAATGGGCTACTGGGTTTAGCGGTTATTTTCACCGGACAATATGACCGAAGAGGTTTAAATATGTCGGACTTCAACAGATTTTATCGGACAAAGACCGGTAATTACCGGTTAACGGAAACCCTGCAACACACACATCAACACACAGAGGGAGACTTCAAAGACACAGGTCACACACACATCAACACACACATCAACACACAGAGGTATACTTCAAAGACACAGGTAAACATCAACACAGAGGTAGACATCAACACAGGTAGACATCGCACGCACACACACACATACACGCACACGCGTGTGAAACAGAGCCTCTCTGACCTGAGGCAAGGCAAATTTATTTGTGTAGCACATACATGTAGACCCAAGGTTACCCATAACTACCTCATAACTAATATGAGCCTTACATCACTACCCATAAACATCCCGTCTTCATCTCCCTCATATCTGCACACACACACACACACACACACACACTCACACACACACACACACACACACTCACACATACAGGCACACACACACACATACACACACACGGTCTGTAAAGAATACAAAAAGAAAAACAAATTCATTCATTCATCATTCAACAGTTTTACCTTTTTTGCTCTCCACCCGCGGGGATCCGCGCTGATCTGGAGAGGAGCCCCTGCTGCTATCAGATCTGGAAGGCAACCACTCGTCTGAGTCGGGATCTGGTTCAGAATCGTCCGACTCTGAACTGTTTGAAGAGTCGCGCGATGGCCGCGATGCTCCGCGCCGCATTTGGCACATCTCCTATACCAGATCTGCTCGCAGATCTGCTTGACCTGATCGGCACCACACTCCTTGCAGATCCACTGCCAGACAAGCTCTGTGCCAGTGTCAACTGCTATAATGCTTGTCTCCTGAACCTCTCGTCTTCGCTATCCGTTTCGCCATTTCTTCAACCCACAACAAGCCACTTCCTTGTCCAGGCTTTTATAGCTGAGCTAAATCGAACTACTGCCCCCATCTGGGACCGAAATACATTACACCCAAGTCTGAAATTCACACACTAGGTGTAGAACATGTCAATAACGCGATCCCCGAAAAAAAATAAAAAATAAACAAAGACGCCATTTGGCGTCTTTGGCAGTCAACGTTACTATTCTATAAGACGCCAATTGGCGTCTTTGGCAGTCAATGAGTTAATGTCATTTCAATGCATCATAGAACTTTTAGTTACAACAAGCATAACAAAAACAATCGCTATTATGCCGCTATGAGTACACCGTTCCAACGGAGCGCCCTATGGAAGCGTCAAGCACAGCCTTCCCATAAGGAGCGCGATTCACATTTACGAGATGTACAATCCTGTTTATTTAGAAATAAATGATTACCTGTGGCGTTTGACAGCGGATGATGATAAGACATATTTAATATAAAGTTATCTATAAGAACTGTGATTGGTCCGCTTGGTAGCGTCACATTCCGACTCGTAAATGCGGAAGCCATGACAGAAATGTAATTTACTTTTTCTGTAATTACTTATTAATAAAGATTTGAAAAATTATGATAACCATCGTATCATCTTAGTTTAATGTCATTTCAGTGCATTATAGACATTTTCTTTACAACAAGCATTAAAAAAAATCTGTATTATGCCGCTATGAGTACACCGACCAACGCAACGCAACGCAGACTGACCAACGCAGAAGTATAAATTGGGAGAGCCCTTGCGTAAGCTACGTCGTAGCCGCGCGTAAATTCGACGCAGAAGTATACATTGGGCTTTAGTGTGTGTGTTGAGGTGTTTCCAGCACAGTTGTGACTCCCCCCCTCTCTCTGACTCCTCCCCCCTCTCTCTGACTCCCCCCCTCTCTCTGACTCCTCCCCCTGCTCTATCTGACTCCTCCCCCCTCTCTCTTTGACTCCAACCCCCTCTCTGGCTCCGCCCCCCTCCTCCAGTTAAGCCAATCAGGAACCTGAACGGCCACTCCATCGGCCAGTACAGGATACACGCCGGCAAGACGGTGCCCATCGTCAAGGGAGGAGAGGCCACCAGGATGGAGGTGTGTGTGTGTGTGTGTGTGTGTGTGTGTGTGTGTGTGTGTGTGTGTGTGTGAGAGAGAGAGAGAGAGAGTCTGTGTGTCTGTGGGTGTCTGTGTGTTCACAGTACAAGGGGTTTCAAAAGCAACGTTGTCCTGGAACATTATGATTATAACACTGTACTGTTACTGATGATCAATGGACAAGTCTGAACCTCTCTCTCTGTCTCTCTCTCTCCCCCCCCTCTTTCTCCCTCCCTCCCCCCCTCCCTGCCTCCCCCCCTCTCTCCCTCCCTCCCCCCCCCCTCTCTCTCTCTCTCTCTCTCCCTCTCTCCCCCAGGAGGGGGAGGTGTATGCCATAGAGACGTTTGGCAGCACAGGGAAGGGCGTGGTTCATGATGACATGGAGTGTTCACATTACATGAAGAACTTTGACGTTGGACATGTACCAATCAGGTATGGGGGGTGTGTGTGTGGGGGGGGGGGGGGAGGGGGAAGGTGTGTGTATGGGGGGGGGGTAGTGTGTGTATGTGTATGTATGGGGGGGAGGGGGGCGTGTGTGTTAACCCACAATCGAAACATCCTCTGTGTTAATATGTTATGTGAAAGATGGCTGCTGTACCGTCACAAACGTAAATGAATGACTCCCAATGAACTGACTGCACTGTTAGTGTTTGTCCTTAATGCACTTTGGATTTATGTGGACAAATCTCTGTGTGAGACAGACAGTGAGAAGCGTGTACTGTGAGTCCCAGGGACTTGTGTATCACTGTGTCACCTCTCTCTCTCCCCCTCCCCCTCCTCCTCCCCCCTCCCCCCCAGACTCCCCCGGGCCAAGCACCTTCTGAACGTGATCAACGAGAGCTTCGGTACGCTGGCGTTCTGCCGCCGCTGGCTGGACCGCCTGGGCGAGAGCAAGTACCTGATGGCCCTGAAGAACCTGTGTGACCTGGGCATCGTGGACCCCTACCCCCCCCTCTGCGACTCCCGGGGCTGCTACACCGCCCAGTACGAGCACACCATCCTCCTCAGGCCCACCTGCAAGGAGGTGGTCAGCCGGGGGGAAGACTACTGATTATTACTGATTACTGACCCCTCTGTCCCCCCCCTCTCTCTGTCTCTGTCCCCCTCACCCCCTCCCTAACACCCTACCTACCACACAACCCCCCCCCCCCCCACTACAGAGAATAAATACACAGAAACATTGCCTGCACTCTCTCTTAAGAGAAGAGTCCCAGTATGGGGTGACTCTCTTTTTTGCTTCTCTCTCTCTCTGTCTCTCTCCCTCTCTCTCTCTCTCTCTCTCTCTCTCTCGGCCCCTGTGGCTAGAGAGCAAGCGGCCAACGAACGCTACGAAAACTAAACTGCTGCTGTCTGTTAAGTACCCAGAATGCATCATTTCCTTTCTACTCACATAGGAACGAGCAGGGAGAGGGACTTGGCTTCCTTAGCGGCTGAATTTTGTATTATTATTATTTCTATTTTTGTGTGGGTGGGGGGGGGGTGGCTGACAACCACATTAATACTTCAGCTCAGTCATCATGTTGGGTCCTCTTGCTACAGTCAGTCAGTCAGGGAGGGAGGGGGGCAGGGAGGGGGGGGGGGAGGGAGGGCGGCAGGGGGGGGTTTATCCTGGAGCTTGAGGCAGCCTTGCTGTACGCCTCTCATTAGCATGGACACGACTGTGTCTCCCTGTCACTTTTTGACCCCCCCTACCCCCCCCCCCCCTTTCATCTGCCAAGCCATTTTACCCAGAAGTTAAAGTAAACTGTTAAACAGTTATATCTATCTATATTCATGCTGCCTCTCCTTAGGAAAGAACCTCAGTATTCAAACACAACCATAGTATGAGACCCCCCCCCACCCCCCTCTCTCTCCTCCCACCCCTCCTCTCCCCCCCCCCTCCTCTCTCCTACTCCACCAACCACCATGACCGGTTACCATGACAACCACCATGACATGACAGGTTACCATGACAACCACCATGACATGACAGGTTACCATGCCAACCCCAGAGGGTTCAGGTGGGACGAGGAGGACTGGCTGGAATGATTATTAAAAAAACAACAACAACAACAACTCCCCCCTCACCTTTGAGCTGGGGGGGGGGAGTTTCCATGACGACCACCACACAGGACCCCACCCACCCATGCATCTCCAGCTGTACGATTGGCTTCTGCCGTTCCCGGGGGAGGGGCCTCTGCACCCTCCAGTCGTGTCTGCTTCTTTGATATTTTGTAAAAATATCTTTGAATTGCCCCCCCCCCCCCCGTCTGGTCCTGGTGTACTGCTTCATTTTGAAATTCCCTGAAATGTTTTTGTAAGAAAAGAAAAAAAAGGATTGAATAAACAATAATTTTGCTCTCACTCTTGGGTTCTGGCTCTCTCTCTATCTCCCTCTAGTGGACGTCTGGTGGAGTGGTTGTGTTTGTTAAATCCTGAGCCAGTCAGAAGCTCTGGAGTTAAGTCCTTGCAAGGTATCACAAGGTTAAAATCTCACCTCCTACTTGTGGGTAGTGGTGGCCTCGGGGTTAGTGAGTTGGACTGGTGATCAGAGGATCATGAGTTCAAATCCCACCAGTGAACACCACCATTAGTGTTCTAGTCCCACCTGGGAACACCACTAGTGTTCTAGTCCCACCTGGGAACACCACCACTACTGTGTCCTTGAATAAGACCTGGGAACACCACCACGAGTGTGTCCTTGAGTAAAACCTGGGAACATCACCACTAGTGTGTCCTTGAGTAAGACCTGGGAACACCACCACTAGTGTGTCCTTGAGTAAGACCTGGGAACACCACCACTAGTGTGTCCTTGAGTAAGACCTGGGAACACTGCCACTAGTGTGTCCTTGAGTAAGACCTGGGTACACCACCACTAGTGTCCTTGAGTAAGACCTGGGAACACCACCACTAGTGTGTCCTTGAGTAAGACCTGGGAACACTGCCACTAGTGTGTCCTTGAGTAAGACCTGGGTACACCACCACTAGTGTGGCCTACTCAGCGAAGGACACACTGCTGTACAGCACCACCAGGGCTAACCTAAACCGTGGCATCCGGGAGGCCAAGGCAGACCACAGAGAGAAGATTGAGGAATGCTTCCTGAGCAACGACTCCAGGCGGGTGTGGCAGGGGGTTCAGCACATGACAAACTTAAGAGCCAACAGGCTCACAGCCGCGGAGGACGACCCCCTGCTGGTGGAAAAGCTGAACTCCTTCTACGCCCGGTTCGACGAGGGTCGAACGGAGGTAACCACAACACAAACACCACTCTCTCCAGCTCTCAGCAGCCTCACCCTCACAGAGCATGAAGTGAGACGCGTGCTGAAGGCGGTGGACCCCAGAAAAGCCTCAGGGCCGGATGGCGTCCTGGGACGGCTGCTGAGGGACTGCGCCGACCAGCTGGCCGGGGTTTTCACCAACATCTTCAACCAGTCCCTGTCCCAGGCCACCATCCCACCCTGCCTGAAAACCTCAACTATCATCCCAGTCCCGAAGAAAAGCACGGTGAGCTGCCTAAACGACTACCGCCCGGTGGCACTCACACCAATCATCATGAAGTGCTTCGAGAAACTGGTCCGGGTCCACATAGTCACACGCCTCCCGCCCAACCTGGATCCATACCAGTTCGCCTACAGAGCCCATAGGTCCACAGAGGACGCCATCGCGACGACTCTCCACTCCACTCTATCCCACCTGGAGAGGGGGAACAGCTACGCGAGACTGCTCTTTGTGGACTTCAGCTCTGCCTTCAACACCATCCTTCCAGACAGGCTAGTGACCAAACTACTAGACCTGGGACTATCACACTCCATCTGTGCATGGATCAAGGACTTCCTGTCTGACCGCCCCCAGAGGGTGCGGGTGGGCTCCCACACCTCCACAGCCTTCAGACTCAGCACTGGGTCCCCCCAGGGCTGCGTGCTAAGCCCCATCCTCTACAACCTCTACACCTACGACTTCACCCCCGTCCACCTCAGCAACTCCATCGTAAAGTTTGCAGACGACTCCACCGTGGTGGGCTGCATCTCGGGGGGGGACGAGGCGGCGTACAGGGATGAGGTGGAGCAGCTGGGCAAGCTGTTCAAGGTTAACAACCTGCTGCTGAACCAGTCAAAGACCCAGGAAATCATAGTGGACTTCAGGAGGAAAAAATCTGAGGTCCAGCCCCTGCTCGTCGATGGAGGGAGCGTGGAGAGAGTCTCAACCCTCCGATTCCTGGGGGTGCACATACAGGATGACCTGTCCTGGAAGACCAACACAGCAGCCATCATCAAGAAGGCACAACAGCGGCTCTACTTCCTGAGAGTCCTCAGGAAATACCACCTCAAACAGGAGCTGCTTGTGACCTTCTACCGCTGCACAGTGGAGAGCATCCTCACCTACTGCATCTGCGTGTGGTTCTCCAGCTGCACAGCCGCAGAGAGGAAAGCGCTACAGAGAGTCGTGAGATCGGCCCAGAAGATCATCGGCGCCCCCCTCCCCTCTCTGGAAGAGCTGTACAACACACGCTGCCTCAGGAAGGCCTCCAAGATCTCCAGAGACCCATCCCACCCTGGGAACGAACACTTTGTTCGGCTGCCCTCGGGCAGGCGGTTCAGGACCATGTCCGCAAGGACAAATAGACTGAAGCTCAGCTTCTACCCCAGGGCCATTCAGGCCCTGAACACAGCAAAGACCAAGGTTCATAGGCCCTGGACAATCTAGAAAATGTGATGGCAGCTACTAGATTGTAATCAAGTGCAATACTGAAACACAACTGTGAACATTTCAAACCTGCAAACTGCGACACTTTAAATGAATGTGCAATAACACTATGTGCAATATGACAACCCTCGGGTACATAAGGTTCAGAGATAGGAAATGTTAGAATAGGTATAGCATAGCATAGAGTACAGCACAGTGTTTTATTTGTATATATATATATATATATAGTATAGTGGATAGTGTACATAGCCTTTATTTATGTAAACCAGCTCTTTTCCCTTCTTGTTTTTAGTATTTTTTTCATAGCACCAGGGGAGCCCCCCCTCCCAAATTTCGTTGTATGGTACCTGTACTATATCAATGACAATAAAGACCATTCATTCATTCATTCATTGAGTAAGACCTGGGAACACCACCACTAGTGTGTCCTTGAGTAAGGCCTCAAAGTAAGGGGGCCCCCCTTTTTCCAGGTTAGAGCAATAGCCCCTCCAAATCTCTGTGCATCCCTGCCCCTAGCCTAGACTAATGTGGTGGTCATATGAAGCACAGTCACACTGCATGACTACTTCCTGTGTTTAACTCACCAACTGCCAAAGCGTTCCGGAACTCTCACCACATAGACTGTGTCCAGTGTTTTATGTGGTATCTACCTAGCAACAACACTTTGATCGGCTACAAAATGAAGCGTCATCATTTATGCATTTTCAGTGAGTAAAGTCACCCTTGGCAGTCTAGGATGTTGACAATGTGGGCGACTTTATTCACCTTCGGTGATAAATGAATTAATCACTCATTCACAGGTGTCAGGTAACAGGGACTTTATTCATCAGGTGTTGATGTTTGATATGAAGTGATGATAAAACCACCACAGAAACAGACCATTAGACAAACTTATAATATCATGTACAGAAGATGTGTATCATTATTGTTAACTTTATCTAGAAAAAATGATAAGAATAGTTCACAGTCATTATCAGAGTAGACAGGAACTGGGGGAGGAGGTGGATTAACCAGGGTGTTTATAACTGCAAAAAGAGCTTTAGGCTTATTCTTATTAAGGTGGATCAGGTTGGAGAAGTATATGGTTCTTGCATCCTCAACTTTTAGGTTGAAAGAGGTGAGGAGTTCCTTCATGTGAATGAAGTGAACTGTCCCCTTAGTCTTCTTCCACCGCCGCTCAACTATTCTGCACTCTCTTTTTAGGTTGCGGATGTCATCATTTATCCATGGGGATGAGTTAGCTGCACTGAGACATTTCTTTTTTGTTCTGAGGGGGGCAACTAATTCTAGGGCAGACAAACAGAGGTGATTAAAATGGTGGACCAGGCCATTTGTGTCAGTTGACACTGTCACATCATTACTGAGGACTGCGAAGGCAGAGGAAAATTTGAGAACAGAGGAGCTGTTGAGTGTACGGGAGCTGACTGACCGTTTGCTTGGTAGGGACTCAGCGATAAAATCAATATTAAAAGTAATATATTTGTGGTCAGAAATAAAAAACTCACCTATACATAGCTTATTGATGTTCAAGCCCAGTGTAAAAATCAAATCCAGCGTGTGGCCCCGGTCATGGGTCGGTCCAGAAACATGCTGAGTCAAATTCAGTGATTGGGTAAAACTAATTAACTCATTCGCGAAGTTGTCAGAGGCATTATCAATATGCGCATTAAAATCTCCGGCCAGCACCAGGTTGTCGACTTTCATCACAACAGATGATAAAAACTCAGGAAATTCTGTTAAAAACTCACTTTTTGACTTTTCTGGTGGGCGATAACATAGCAAAGTAAAAAGAGGGTTAGCTGATCCTATTCTAAGCAGCAGTGCTTCAAAAGTTCTAAAATTACCAATGTCTACAGAGCGGCAAGCAAACTTTTTGGAGAAGATAACGGCTAAACCACCTGCACGGCCAGACATCCTAGGAGAACTGATAACACTACATGCGGCAGGACAGAGCTTATTTATAGTGATGTTGTCATTGTTTTTCA
Source organism: Nansenia antarctica (assembly GCF_963989245.1). Lineage (NCBI taxonomy): Eukaryota > Metazoa > Chordata > Actinopteri > Argentiniformes > Microstomatidae > Nansenia > Nansenia antarctica. Next base: position 10,194,077 of record NC_137678.1, read on the forward strand.
GCCAGGTCTCTGTTAAAAATAGAAAATCAAGCTCATGGGATTTAAAAAAGTCCCTTATAATATAGGGCTTGTTGTTCACTGACCTAGCATTAATTAATGCCATCTTAAATGGTACAGACTTAGTCCGAGGAGCTGTAGGTAGACAAGGAATGTGAGTGAGGTTTGATGGAATGACTGTGCGAGGGGTGAAGTTGTTGAGTGAAAGGTGTCTGGTCCTAATAAGAACAGGGATGGTCAGAGGACAGGAAAGGGATATAGAGTTAGCATGACCCAATGGGAGATGCTTGTGATGAATGCAGTGTGAAGCTATGGTGGGATCATGCTGTGGTGGACGTCATTTACAGCTGAAAGCGATGTAATTAATACATTGAATGATTAATAGCTTTGTACCTTTTAGATTGAGGTGCAGGCCATCGGGTTTATACAGGTGGTTTCTGGTCCAGAACATGTCGAAATTGCTAATGAAATCTGCTGATGTAGCCTGACAGAAGGCTTTTAGCCATTCGTGCAGGCTCACAAGTCTACTAAAATGTTCAGGACTCTTTGAGGGGGCTGGGATGGGGCCAGAGAACACACAAGTTTTGCCCAGGCTTTGTACAGTGGTGGCTAATGACTCGAGATCTTCCCTGAGTTTAACCGAGAGTCTGTTCAGCACATCATTAGAGCCAACGTGAAAAATCAGGATATGTGCTGTGGGATGAAGGTCTAAGACAACAGGGACCAGCTCTATGAGATCAGTGACTTTACCACCTGGAAGACAATATGTGATGGCGCCAGGGATCATAACTGCTCTAATTATAGAATCACTAATGTTATCGTTGGTGTCTGCCATGTTTACAGTTAGTTCGTAAAGACTTGACTGTTCGTAAATTAACTGATTTCAGAGCTCTATGAACTCAGAGCATTCTCAGAGTGAATTTACGAACGCACCCTTAGTTTTGGCTTCAGCATGTCATTAACTTTAACATGTCATAACTTTTCACAAACTTCATTAACGAAGTAAATACTTACATTTGTGGTTCTCATTTTTGGGTGGCATCTTGTGTATCTTTGTTGTTTTTTGTGGTCTCTTTTCTTGTCTCTTGTCTCTTGTCTCTTGTCTCTCTTCTCTTGTCTCTCTCTTCTCTTCTCTTCTCTTCTCTTCTTCGCCGTTATCAATAGGTATTGTGGTATTGATCTTTTTATACATGACATGCCATGCATTATGGTAGAGTTCACGCTACTAAACCCGTGCCTTGCTCGAACACACGGCTGGCTGGATGGAAAACAATGAGCTAATCTTAAACTGTAAACATGTCCAAACTACAGATATTCAGAGATGTTGTCAACGAGCGATTAAATCTGTCTTCTCAGGGAGAAAAGCGCAGAGTGAAGGGTTTACCGTCATCCACTAGGGGGCAGTATTGGATTAGGTCTGCGACCTGTTTAGCCTGATCCCACAAACAATTGTGTTTATTCTATCAAAGATGAAAGACCGATGGATGACCGAAGGCTTGCGAATCAATAAAACATGGATTTGTGAACAGTTTGGAGTGTGCGGATGCTGGTTCTTTTCATTCCATTTGATACTCTTCAGCTCCAGCACCTCAGCTAAGTCTGATTACGGATGCGCACAGGTGGTATGTCATGTATACATTAGTCTATACTCCAAAATAACCCATCAAGTTGAGTTTATATAAATAATCAACCATAAAACCAAGAGATGACGGGTTGTTGCTGGGGTTTCACATTTGTGTATTTTCTCCCGACAAATATACTTATTTCAATATTTAGGGTTATGGTTATTTTTATTTCATTGTTTTATTTAAATTCTTCGTGAATAACTGATATTTTGGGGGAAACAATCTCTCTTATTTCACGGCTGGCTGGCTGGCTGGCTCTCTCTCTCCCACAGGACTGAGCGCCATCTGATGGTGACATTTGGCATGACATAAAATATATTCCTTTATTTGAAATCAGGGGGGGGGAGGGTGTGGAAGGCACCTTACCCCCCCTCCCGTCCCCTCTCGGCAGGCGGTGTTACTTTAACTCATTCCCCTTAGGGAGGGGGGAGTGGAGGGAGGCGGAGGGGGAGGGTGAGGGTGAGGGCAAGACACCAAAATTGCCACACATCAGGTGCAAGCTGCCATTCAAGGCTGAGTCTCTCTGGCAGCAATCTATCTGTCTTACCCTCACCCACTATATTTTGATATATTTTGATATATATACCCCCCTCCCCCATTGTGCACACACAAAGCATAATACTTCTAACATGATCCATTTTTAAAAGCGTATTATTCCTATATTAAAATAACACATTTTATGCTGATGAGAATTGTATTCCAACTTCATATCCCTTCTGTTTCTAATGGACAATGTTCTACCCGTCCTGGGTACTGGACTGCAACTGTGCCAGTCAATAATTTTTACCCAGGGTTGCCAGATGGGGCGTATTCCCGACGAATGGGTTACTTTTGATCACATTTTATTTGACAAATATCATTGGCAACAGACATACAGGCCTCCTACCCAATGGGCACCTACCCAATAGTAAATAGCGGTTTTCTGACAATCTAGGTTTTGGGCTGGTTTTTGGTGGATTGAGCTATTCTTAGACTGTAGTTAGGCTGGAATTGTTGATACCATCTGGCAACCCTGTTGGTTGAACTTGCAGCTCGCGGCTTCTGTTAAACAGACGTTGGACGAACTTCTGCTGTGTTCTTCTGACTGGAATAATACGGTATTTTATATCTATATATACTCACACACTACATACCTATACAAACTAAGGATATGTCAACAAACACCGTATCTGTCACTGAATTAGCTATTTGTTTGATATAAGTAATTGATTCCATAAGTATTTGAATAATATCGATGTACCATACGAGCTACTAGCTAGCTCAGCAGACACGGCGACGCTACGGCGCTCTCAGAGCTCATTTACGAACGCGGCCTTTTGTTACCAGGCTTGTATGATATCATATATATTATATTCCTTAAGTCATTGAACAATAAGTCATTGATATAAGTCATTGATTCCATAAGTATTTGAATCATATCGATGATTCGGTGACAGTCCATCTATCCACCATCATCACCTATGCTGCCTGTCGAGTCAGTTGGCTAGCTGAAGCCGTAATAATGTTTATGAGTTGTTGATACAGTACTAAGCATACTACAATAATACTATTACTATCATATCATATCTAACCGAACACAGACGAGGAAGAGGCGAGTGAATTGTCAGGAAAACAGTCGCTGTATGACATTGATTGGTGGGAGCCGGGGCGAGTTGTATTCGTTATACTGTAGTGCCGGAGGAAAAAGGAAAGACGTAGGCAACGTAATGATAACTGTTTAATCAAAATAACAACTTGTACTCTCAGTACAGGACCAGAAAATAGATCACCAAAACTGTTGTGTCTAAACAGGAAGTTGCAACGTTAATAATCCTCCCCTCTGCCCCTAGTGCCAGAACTGGTTCCCTCCCACTACACAACCAACAGTAAGAGGAGAACATGAACCCATAATGTAGTCACTACACCAGCCCCCCCAGTGTTCACCTCAATATTGGAAATCCTCACGGCGAGGAGGGCGTATGGCCCGGCCCCTACGATCGTAGGTAAAGTCAGGAGGTGCGGGAGGAGGTGTGACATCGCCCATCACGTCCTCCTGCAGGGAAGGACGGGGGGCAGTGACGACCGGGGGCTCGCGAGCTGCGGGGGGTTGTCGGGGTCGGAGGGGGGAATGGCCAGGGCGCGGCAGGGGAGGTAGGACTGGAGGCCGGCCTCTGCGCGGTGGCAGGGCCAAGTCCAGGGGCAGTTCAAGGTCCAAGTGGGCCGGTTTGAGGCGATCAACGGACACACACTCAGGCCTACCCCCCATGTCAACCATGAAGTTCTTGGCTCCGGCCTCGATGACACGGAAAGGCCCGTCATAAGGAGGACGTAGTGGAGTCCTGTGGCCATCATGACGAATGAAAACGAACCTCGCTGAGTGCAGCTCCGGGGGCACCCTCGAAGTAGGGACACCATGCTGCGTAGTCGGGACCGGGACGAAGGTCCTGGCGCTGTCCAGCAGGGAGGCGCGCTGAGCGGCGGCGGACCAGGGCTCCGTTGACTTGGGAATGAAGTCACCGGGGACCCGCAGCGGCTGTCCAAACACCAGCTCAGCGGACGACGACTGGAGGTCCTCCTTAGGCGCTGTCCTGAGCCCCAGCATGACCCACGGCAGCTTGTCCAGCCAGTTGCTGTCCGTGAGGCTGGCTCGAAGGGCGGCCTTCATGGATCGATGGAAACGCTCACAGAGCCCGTTCGCCTGCGGGTGATAGGCGGTTGTGCGGTGGAGCTTGACCCCCAGATTCTCCGCCACCGCTGCCCACAGCTCTGAAGTAAACTGTGAGCCACGGTCAGAGGAGAGATCAGCAGGGGTGCCGTAGCGGGAGACCCACACCGCGATGAACGCCCGGGCCAGGTCGGGGGCTGTCGTTGAGGAGAGCGGAACTGCCTCCGGCCAGCGAGTCGTCCTGTCCACCATGGTAAAGAGATAGGTGTATCCGTGCGAGGGGGGCAGCGGCCCTACCAGGTCCACGTTTACATGATCGAACCTCCGCTCAGGCACAGAGAACTGCTCCAGGGGGGCCTTGACGTGTCGATGCACCTTGGCGCGCTGGCAGGCGATGCACGTGTCTACCCAGGCCCTCACATCCCTCTTGAGCCCATGCCAGACGAATTTCTCTGACACCAGCCGTGAGGACGGTTTCCTACCAGGGTGAGACAAGCCGTGTATCGCCTCGAAGGCGGGGCGCCTCCAGTTGGCGGGGACCACCGGTCGTGGCTGACCCATGGAGACGTCGCACAGGAGCGTGGCCCCTGCGTCACCGAAAACCACCTCTTCTAGGCGCAGTCCTGTGTCCGACAACTTGAGAGCCTGGACGGCGGGGTCGGCGGCCTGGTCTGCAGCCATGCGCGCGTAGTCCAAACCCAGTTGGACCGCACCAACCACCGCCCTGGAGAGACAATCCGCGACCTGGTTGGACTTCCCAGCAACGTGCTGGATGTCTGTGGTGAACTCGGATATGTAGGCGAGCTGGCGCTGTTGGCGGTCGGACCACGGCTCCGCCACCTTGGACATGGCGTGCGTGAGTGGCTTGTGGTCCACGTAGGCCGTAAACTCGCGGCCCTCCAGTAAAAAACGGAAGTGTCTGACAGCAAGCCACAGCCCGAGGAGCTCCCTGTCGAATGTGCTGTACCTTTGCTCTCTGGGAGACAGCTGGCGGCTGAAGAATGCAAGAGGCTGCCAGGCGTCCCCAACCCACTGTTCGTACACCGCTCCCACAGCAAAGTCAGAGGCGTCCGTGGTGAGAGCAGTGGGTGCCGAGGGCGAGGGGTGGGCCAACATGGCAGCGCGGGCCAGGGCCGCCTTGGTGTCCTGAAAGGCTTTGACACGCTCCGCCGTCCAGTCCACCGGCTGCTTCAGAGTCTTGCCCTTCTGGGCATCGTACAGAGGCCGCAGGATGTGAGCGATGTGGTGGAGGAAGCGATAGTAGAAGGTTACCATCCCGATGAACCCCTTGAGCTCGCTGATTGTGCTGGGGCGCGGGAAAGCAGCGACAGCTTCCACCTTCGAGGGGAGGGGGGTCACCCCCTCTGCGGAGACCCGGTGCCCGAGAAAGTCGATGGTGTTCCGTCCGAACTCACACTTCGCCGGATTGACAATCAGCCCATGTTGGCTGAGCCGTGTGAAAAGGGCCCGGAGGTGGGACAGGTGCTCCTCCTCCGTGGTGCTTGCGACGAGGATGTCATCCAAGTAGACGAAGAGGAATGGTAGGTCCCGGAGCACCGAGTGCATGAGGCGTTGGAAGGTCTGCGCCGCGTTCTTCAGGCCGAACGGCATCCGCAGAAACTCGAAGAGTCCAAATGGCGTGATTACGGCCGTCTTAGGGACGTCCTCGGGGTGCACCGGCACCTGATGGTACCCCCGTACCAGGTCCACTTTGGAGAAGAAGCGTTTGCCTGCCAGGTTCGCTGAAAAGTCCTGGACATGTGGGACCGGGTAGCGGTCAGGCTTGGACGCGTCGTTGAGGCGGCGGTAGTCCCCACATGGGCGCCACCCGCCGTCTGACTTAGGGACGATGTGCAGGGGAGACGCCCAGGGGCTGCTCGAGCGCCGAACGATGCCCACCTGCTCCATATGCGCAAACTCCGCCCTGGCGATGGCCAGCTTCTCCGGGTTGAGGCGCCTGGCCCTGGCGTGGAGGGGAGGCCCCTCGGTCTCGATGTGGTGCTCCACTCCGTGTTTCACCGTGGGCGCGGAGAAGGTGGGCTTGGTAAGGTCGGGGAATTCGGCGAGCAGCCGAAGGTACTGGTCACTTTCGGCGAGCGTATTGGACCACCCGCTGTAGACCGCCTCCCCCTGCGTACAGGCGAAGGAAGCGAAAGTCTGTGAGTTGACCAGGCGCCTGTTCCCCACGTCCACCAACAGGTTGTGGGCGCACAGAAAATCCGCACCAAGGAGGGGAAATGTGACAGCCGCTATGACAAAATCCCACGAAAAGCATTGCCCTCCGAAGCACACGTCCACCGCCCTAGTGCCATAAGAGCAGATAGGTGTGCCGTCCGCGCCTGCCAACTGCGGACCACGCTCCTCCTTCGCCACATCCGATCTCTCTGCCGGAATGATGCTCCACTGGGCACCTGTGTCACAAAGGAAACTTGTGCCAAAAGTGGCGTGGTAGAAACAATGGCCCGCAGCGTTACCCTGCTGGCCAGAAGGTCTGGCGTCATCCTTCGCTCTCCTGCGACGGTCGGGTGGCGGGGCGGCCGCGGGAGCGAGCAGGTCGGGGGACCGTTGAGGCATGGCCAAGACGAACCGGTCCGCCTCCCTGGCCAGGGCGCGGGGCTCCATGATGGCGGTGTTGGCCAGCGCCATCCTAACTTGAGCTGGCAATGTGCGCATGAACAGCTCTGTGAAGAGGATCATGGGGTCTTCTGTACCGAGCAGGTTTAGCATCCTCTCCATGCGCGCAGAAGGCCTCTCGTCACCCAAGTCCGACATGGCAAATAGGCGACGCACCCTCTCCGCAGTGGACAGTTCAAATGTCTCTAGAAGCAGGGCCTTGAGGCGCTCATATTTGTTCGTCGTCGGGGGAGCAGACAAAAAACCTACCACTCGAGCTGCGGTGGAGCTGCCCAACATTGCCACAGCATGGTTGTACCGGTCGTCGTCGTCATCGATGTCACTTTTGTTGAAATGTGCCTCTACAATAGCAAACCATGCAGCAGGCGTTGAGTCCCAGAACTCTGGTAGCTTGAGAGTGGGAGTGTGCGCACCACGCGTTACCCTGACAGGGGATGGTGATGGCTGCCGCTGGTTTGAACGTCTTCCTCGCCCGGACATTTTGCAGGATTGTAATGTTCGTTCGCTGGTTTTTGTACACAATTACGTTAACAAAAATCCACGTCGGGGTCACCAGTGTAGTGCCGGAGGAAAAAGGAAAGACGTAGGCAACGTAATGATAACTGTTTAATCAAAATAACAACTTGTACTCTCAGTACAGGACCAGAAAATAGATCACCAAAACTGTTGTGTCTAAACAGGAAGTTGCAACGTTAATAATCCTCCCCTCTGCCCCTAGTGCCAGAACTGGTTCCCTCCCACTACACAACCAACAGTAAGAGGAGAACATGAACCCATAATGTAGTCACTACAATACAATATATAAATCATATCATGTCAACCAAAGGCTAACTAACTCAGACCAAAACAAAATATAGGCTTATAGCAGCATAACTTGTTGATAAGTTGACAAATCAGCACACATAAATGAACGAATTTGAGGCTGACCAACGTCTGATCACCATATTGCAACATTTTAAAGTTTGAAAGTCTAACCGTAGGTTTAACAGGGACATAATAGCCTATGTATGCACAGAACATATACTATCATAATCAGGACAGGAAAGAAAACATAGGCAATATTTATTTATGAGGAAGACAGGCGTAGCAGATATGTGTGCTTGGCTTGCAGAGAGGGGGTTGAATTGCATCATTTGTATTTATATGTTAAAGCACTTTGAGCTGCAACGTTTGCAGGAAAGGTGCTATACAAAAAAGGGTTATTATTATGATTATGATTATAATAATGATAATAATAATAATAATCATCATTATTATTATTATTATCATGCAAACATATCTGTTTGAGCACGCCCTCCGAAGTTTGACCGCAGACGTAAAAAAACACACAATGACGTCATAATAACCCAATAGAATGGGTTGGTGTGACAACGGCACCATGGCGTCATAAAAAAAACTATAATAGAATGGTTTGATGTGATAACGGTACATACAGACTTGCATACAGACATACAGACATACAGAGACATACAGACATACAGACATACAGAGAGATTGTCCGCGGGGATGCGAATGAGAATATATATAATATATTATATACCATTTCTGCTACAGTTTTCATAAGGATGAGTAGAAAAAGGAGGAATTCTTCGTTTCCACGAAGCCCCCTTTCGGTATGTTAGTTTTGTCTTCTCTTTCCATTTAATAATAATAATAATATCTTATATCTAATAATGTTATTAATGTTAATATTATTAATATCTAATGTATCTTGTAATGTTAGTTGATGAATCTATATATTTGTATATATTTGCATATTTACTTAAATATGTATAACGGTACATGATAGACAGACTGTCCGCGGGGATGCGAATGAGAATATATATATATATATACCATTTCTTCTACAGTTAAGGATGAGTAGAAAAAGGAGGAATTCTTCGTTTCCACAACGCCCCCTTTCGGTATGTGAGATATCTAAGAGCCAAAAGTGTGTGTGTGTGTGTGTGTGTGTGTCTGAGTGTGTGTGTGTATGTGTGTGTGTGTGTGTGTGTGTGTGTCTGAGTGTGTGTGTGTGTGTGTGTCTGAGTGTGTGTGTGTGTGTGTGTGTGTGTGTCTGAGTGTGTGTGTGTGTGTGTGTGTGTGTGTGTGTGTCTGAGTGTGTGTGTGTGTGTGTGTGTGTGTGTGTGTGTCTGAGTGTCTGAGTGTGTGTGTGTGTGTGTGTGTGTGTGTGTCCGCCTCGTAATGGTAGTTGTAAGTGCAACCCGAGGCTTCAGACATTAGGAAATCAACAAGTGTTCCACGAACTTGAACCCAGTTAAGGTCTTACAATACTCCACCTGGTGACCCTGATTAGACACTTATGCATCCAGCCTGATATTGTGCATCCCCTGACCCTCGTTGATCATGTTCAACCCAGATTTGACTCAACAATTAAGGGAATGAACTCGTTCTCATGCTATTCAACACAAATGTGGAATGCCCTACCCAAAGGAGTAAAGGAGTGTAAAACTCTACTCACTTTCAAAACTTCGAAAATGGCCCCCTGTCAAAGTCTTAACTTAACCCCCCCCCCTTCCAACCCATGCCAGTGAGCCCACATGTAGCCCACGTGGGACACACATGGGCTTGCCCACTTCCAACCCGTGCCAGTTAGCCCACATGTAGACCACGTGGGAATCACATGGGCTTGCCCACTTCCAACCCATGACAGTTAGCCCACATGTAGACCACGTGGGAACCACATGGGCTTGCCCACTTCCATCCCATGCCCAGTTAGCCCATATGCAGACCATGTGGGACCCTCATAATTTGCCCAGTTCCAGCCCATGCCCACTTGGTACCCAAGTAGCCCGCATTGAACCCATATGGGTCCCACGTGGGCGTGCTGGCTGGGTATTTGGAGTTTTGCTAATTCTATCATCTATGTACCGTTTCCTCCATAAGTATTTATTATTCATTGCCTTTAAATGACAAAATAATTAAAGTATGAATATATAATGATTGGAGCACTTTGAGCTGCAACGTTTGCATGAAAACGTTTTTCAATTTTCAAAAAATGCCGGTCGAGATTGCGTTAAAATAACTCCCAGATCCCTGCGTTAAAATAACTGTCCATTAATAATACCACTAAAGATGAATTCACATACATAAACGGAGACGAGCTAAATGCTGCAGCTCGCAAACGCTCCGGTTTCTTTGATTATTTACATTGGTAGTAGCTATTATTAATTAATTAATTATGTGTATTTGAAAGTATTTAGAATACAAGATATTCCACAACAAAACAAGAATTCAACTCATACTATGGCGCTGATGTGATGAGAGTTGTTCAGTAACATTATGATGGATTTAGTTGTTGCTTTAATAGTTTGTGTTCCCTTGCAGCCGTCCAGAATGCCCAGAGAGAGTGAGCACCATGATAGACCCCCTGACCCCCCCACCACAGGCCTGGCGTACGACCAAAGGATGATGGGGCACCACAACATGCGGGACAGGTAAGGGCAGCACACAATAGAACAGTTAAGCAATATCACACGAGAGGGAGTGCTGTTATACTGAATATCAGCACGGCTGTGTTGTACGAGGCCGCAGGCCGAGTATTGAAGACAATCACAGCCGTGCTGATATTCAGTATAACAGCACAACCTCGAGTCTGATATTGCTTTTATACAACAGTTCTACAGCACCAGTTATTAGTTAACAGTAATAAGCGACAACAGATTATGATTTGTTTGTTTATTTAATCATTTATTTTGGCTCCACCAACAAAAAATAGTTCCGCAACAAACTTCAACTGGACTGTTGCCTAGTAACCTGAACACAAACATCCGCAGGCTAGCTACTTTGTATTAGCGGTCATTTATAGAACGTCTGTGCAGCGGAGTGATACATAGTTAAAAGTCTCAGTGCTGTTATACTGTATATCGGCACTCATGGAATGCCTCTTGTCCAATCAAATGACTTGGTCGGAACTAACTGTTTAATACTCTTTAACACAAACTGTTAAAGGAGCACAGTCTAATACTGTGCTACTGAGATGCTAACCCGCGGATTCTGGTTGACGCGCCGTGCGTTCTAGTTTGATGTGTTCTGTTGGTTATACACGATCCGTAGTCATTGGTTTGCTGCATATAAAACCTTTATTGCGTTACGAAAGTGCCACATTCCATTTGGCTTAATCACTGGTATAAAACGATAACAACAACAAACTCAGCGCCATTGCGGTCAAACCTATTTGCCCTTCTGGGGTCAACACCTGACGATAACAACAAATGTACTACCTTATAAAGACCTGCCTCAGGTATTGTGACAGCGCCACCCCATGCCCACACAGTGAATTACAACACATATGACAGGACCATATTTGTCTCTTACACAAACGAACAGACAAATACAGGATCATTTTGAAAGTGTTCCGGAACCTGTCTCTCCCCAGCTATCACCTAGAACATCCGCAGAGGATCTCCTGGATCTTCAACCTCCACGAGGACCTGGGCTTGGTGGCCCGTTGCAAGCGGATACCGGCCCGTCTCGCCACCGAGAAAGAGCTGGCCCTCTGTCACGGGTACAGCACACCGACTTCACCATGACATCACCATGACATCACTCATGTAGCAGTTGACTCAGGGAACACGATCGGGTCAATTCCTGTCGAATTCCTGTCTGTTGAATTTGGACACGGAATTGACCCGGTCATCTCAGGTCAATTCAATCCTGAATGGGATGTTGATTTTGAATTGACCCAACCCTTACTGAGAGAAGGTCCTCTTGTCTGGGCCAGTCTTCTTCTTCTTCTACTTATTATTATTATGACGATGATGATGATGATGATTATTATTATTATTATTGTTATTGTTATTATTATGTTTGGTAACACTTTAGTGAACACATATCAGGCATTTTACGTAGCCCCTTAAGACATCCCCACACATGTGTATATTGTATTTGGGGGGTAAGGTTGGTCTTGAGGTTAGGGAGACTCGTCAGTAATTCCAAGGTCGCTGGTTCAGGCTTCCAAATGTGTTCAAGCATTCAGGATTACACGGGCCCACGTACATCTCTCTAAATACCTCTTTACCCTACAAGCTTCATTAGAACCGACCGTGTCTCTGACATCACGTCGATGTGGTTCTCTCTGTAGCCTGGAGCACATCGGCAAGATCAAGGGCACAGAGAGCATGAAGCCCGGAGCCCTGCAGATGCTGGGGGACGAGTACAACTCCATCTTCCTCAGCAACGAGAGCTACCGGAGCGCCCGGCTGGCTGCCGGGGCCTGCTTCAACACAGCGCAGGCCATCCTCACAGGACAGGTACTGTAGATTAGGACACACTCCTCTCCTTCCTGAGCTGGACCTGCTCTCTCTGTGTTCGCCTGTATCCACATGGCAGCGTCAATACTTCAGTGTCATTTTGTCGGTTTGTTGATGTGTTTTTTTCTAAGGTGGTTTCAAGTCCGATTCCACTCCCTTTTGTATTTATTTTTTTCCCCTTAAGATGAGAAAGAGAAAGGGAGATGAAGAAATAGGCAGCCTTGTGGTTCAGAAATAGGCAGCCTTGTGATTCCACCCCCCACCAGTAGGGGGCAGTGTGGACCATAGATGGCAGTGCTCGCCTCTGGACTGATTGTGGGCATGTTAGCTCTGGTTTTCTGTTAGAGTCCAGTACGGTTGTGTGACCACTCTCCCCCCCCCCCCCTCACCCCAGGTGAGGAACGGCGTGGCCATCGTACGTCCGCCGGGCCACCACGCCGAAAAGGACACCGCCTGCGGCTTCTGCCTCTTCAACACCGTCGCCCTGACCGCCCGCCACGCGCAGTTCCTCTCCCCGG
>NC_137678.1:10211746-10241746 GCF_963989245.1 Nansenia antarctica
TGAAGTCGATCAAATTTCAGGACCCTCCTTTCATGTCTTTTCCGAGATAAGTGCGTTCTACCACCCAGTATCCTTACATTTTTTAAATCTACCTCGTATAAAGCTATTTCTATAACAGGTTTTACCCCAGTTACATACGCAGTAGTGATAGGATATTATATGTCTATGTACAGACAGTTATGAATGATAAACTGTACAGTAGGTCTCGCTATAGCTATCGCAGCAAAGTACTTGCAGTAGCCTACATTTGATTATGTCTGTAATCCTCAACAGATTTTCATGGAACAACATGGAACAAATACAATTTGATTTATGATACAGTATATAATGTGTATAAAGTGTATTTATGATACAGTATATAATGTATATCAATTTTCAAATATTAGCTTATTTATGACTATTATTTTTTAATAATGATAATCAACCTCTTCTGCATCATATCTGCAGCCACTCCCCGTGATAATCTGACCGTAATCCTGTATGGTGGTACGATGCTTGTAGGAGGTGCAGAGGTTTATCTCTCTGAGAGACATACTTAGATAGATAAAAAAATGTTGATATTGAATTTCTCTATATATTTTTTTTCTTAATATCCTAATGCTGTATGTAAAGCACTTTGAATTGCCCTTGTTGTATAAAATGTGCTATACAAATAAACTTGCCTATGTAACCCTGTATATGTTCCTATTCTTACAGACCAGCAGAGCTCGAACCCAGGTTCAGACAGCGAGCCCAGCTCCACCACACCAGGAAACCATCAACAACACAGGAGCTCGAGGCGGAAGAATCACCTTATAACACACCCACAGACTTACACCGGAGAGAAGACCTACTGCTGCCCACTGTGTGGGAAGAGTTTTAGTAGAGGAGGAGCCCTGAAGATTCACCAGAGAATACACACCGGAGAGAAACCATACCACTGCCCCCAATGTGGGAAGGGGTTCAGTACAGCAGGAAATCTAAAGATGCATCAGAGAACACACACAGGAGAGAAACCAAACCACTGCTCCCAATGTGGGAAGAGTTTTAGTGAAGCAGGACACCTGAAGATTCATCAGAGAACACACACCGGAGAGAAACCATACCACTGCTCCCAGTGTGGGAAGAGTTTCAATCAAGCAGGAGACCTGACGATTCATCAGAGAACACACACCGGAGAGAAACCATACCACTGCTCCCAGTGTGGGAAGAGTTTCTATCAAGCAGGAGACCTGAAGAGGCATCAGAGAACACACACAGGAGAGAAACCATACCCCTGCTCCCAATGTGATAAGAGTTTCAGTACAGCAGGAAATCTAAAGATTCACCAGAGAATACACACCGGAGAGAAACCATACCAATGCTCCCAATGTGATAAGAGTTTCAGTAGAGCAGAACATCTAAAGAGTCATCAGAGAACACACACAGGAGAGTAACCATACCACTGCTCCCAGTGTGGGAAGGGTTTTAGTGAAGGAGGAAGCCTGAAGAAGCATCAGAGAACACACACAGGAGAGTAACCATACCACACCACCTTATACCACCCTCTACCACCCTATACCACCCTCTACCACCCTCCCATCACCCTCTACCACCCTCTACCACCCTCTACCACCCTCTACCACCCTCTACCACCCTCTACCACCCTCTACCACCCATATACCACCCTCTACCACCCATATACCACCCATATACCACCCCCTACCATTCCTAAATAAACATTACTTAAATAATAATAATAAATAAATGTTACTTGCGTGTGCTTGACCAGTGTGGTTGATTTCACATGACAGTCGACATGACTCATTCCAGGTCCCGCGTTTCTCTGGTATAAAGCTCTCCCGCTGCTTCCTGATACCAATACTCATATCTATAATAAGGACAACAAGATAAACACGGAGGACGTCTAACATTCTTTTTAATTTATTTTTATTTATGGGTTTTTCAGTTCAGTTTCAGTCACAAACACACATGTAGGCCTACATCACAAACATATCAACAGAAAACAAAACAAAACAAACAAACAATAAACAAATAATGATGAAAGAAAAAGAATTACAACAACAATATATATTATCAAATTAATGCAAAAGTAAAAAATAAAAAACATAGGAGGGGAAAAAATCAAATAAAAGTACACTGGTAGAGGCTGTGTCTAATCCAAACTCTACCTTCAATCTCTCTGTGGATCCAAACTCCATCACTGTTCCTACAGTCCAACCCACTCCAAGTGTCACTGGTGGGTCAACTACCACAGTTACAGCAACTGTTGGAAAATAAAATGACCATGATTACATAGCCCTGTCATGCCAAATAGTATCCGCCTGCCAAACGAATCAGTGACATACTCGCTAGACATTGCATTGCAATATTGTAGCTTGACTCGCGAGTGTGTCATTGATTTTTAACAACATTGACATTCATTTACATTTTTCTGAATAAAAGTCGGAACATTTGGTCGGTTGCCGACTTGTTCCCCATTTCACCAGCTGCTGTCACATTTGGCATGACAGCCCCTTGAAGCACAATTTCCAGCAAAGCCTCTTTGAACTGTAAAAGATATTCATTTGATTTTTTAATTCCAGATGCAACTACCACTCCGATCACCACCACCACAACAACAACAACAACACCTGCTCCTCCTCCAGTGGTGGCTTTACAAGTCACCATACTACAAATCTTCATACCAGCTTTGAATAACCCTCAAAGTACAGCATTTCAAACCTTAGCAGGAACAGTTGCTGCAGTGGTAAGTCTGTGAATTCCAGATGTGAATAAAAAAATAAAATCATCAATTAACATCATATGACATTGATATTTTAACAATCAATATTGAAGGTACACTACATTTTGAATTGGTGTGGACAATCAGTCCAATTATTTGATAGACTGTAACAGTCTCCTCTCTCTTCCTCATTACAGTGTGAAAGGATCTACCGAGCAAGATTTGGCTTCCGTTTCATCCGTACCATTGTCATTAGATTCAGGTAATATTCAATGTTATTCTATAATAACTCTGCAAAACCTTTGGTTTGGTTTGCCCATTATCTTGCCATTATCTTAACATGACTCTGTTCATTCCTGCCAAATTGGCTCTGACCTCTGAACTTTGGTGTCCCCTTGTAGACCCGTGTCCCGTTCTCCTACGGAACAAGACACTGAGGCTGAGGTGCAGCTGGTGTTCAATGAGACATCCAGTGAACCTGTTCCACAGAGCACTGAAATTGTGAATACACTGGTAGAGGCTGTGTCCAATCCAAACTCGAACTTCAATCTCTCTGTGGATCCAAACTCCATCACTGTTCCTACAGTCCAACCCACTCCAAGTGTCACTGGTGGGTCAACTACCACAGTTACAGCAACTGTTGGAAAATAAAATGACCATGATTACATAGCCCTGTCATGCCAAAGTATCCGCCTGCCAAAAGAATCAGTGACATACTCGCTAGACATTGCATTGCAATATTGTAGCTTGACTCGCGAGTGTGTCATTGATTTTTAACAACATTGACATTCATTTACATTTTTCTGAATAAAAGTCGGAACATGTGGTCGGTTGCCGACTTGTTCCCCATTTCACCAGCTGCTGTCATATTTGGCATGACAGCCCCTTGAAGCACAATTTCCAGCAAAGCCTCTTTGAACTGTAAAAGATATTCATTCGATTTTTTAATTCCAGATGCAACTACCACTCCGATCACCACCACCACAACAACAACACCTGCTCCTCCTCCAGTGGTGGCTTTACAAGTCACCATACTACAAATCTTCATACCAGCTTTGAATAACCCTCAAAGTACAGAATTTCAAACCTTAGCAGGAACAGTTGCTGCAGTGGTAAGTCTGTGAATTCCAGATGTGAATAAAAAAATAAAATCATCAATTAACATCATATGACATAGATATTTTAACAATCAATATTGAAGGTACACTACATTTTGAATTGGTGTGGACAATCAGTCCAATTATTTGATAGACTGTAACAGTCTCCTCTCTCTTCCTCATTACAGTGTGACAGGATCTACCGAGCAAGATTTGGCTTCCGTTTCATCCGCACCATTGTCATTAGATTCAGGTAATATTCAATGTTATTCTATAATAACTCTGCAAAACCTTTGGTTTGGTTTGCCCATTATCTTGCCATTATCTTAACATGACTCTGTTCATTCCTGCCAAATTGGCTCTGACCTCTGAACTTTGGTGTCCCCTTGTAGACCTGTGTCCCGTTCTCCTACGGAACAAGACACTGAGGCTGAGGTGCAGCTGGTGTTCAATGAGACATCCAGTGAACCTGTTCCACAGAGGACTGAAATTGTGAATACACTGGTAGAGGCTGTGTCCAATCCAAACTCGAACTTCAATCTCTCTGTGGATCCAAACTCCATCACTGTTCCTACAGTCCAACCCACTCCAAGTGTCACTGGTGGGTCAACTACCACAGTTACAGCAACTGTTGGAAAATAAAATGACCATGATTACATAGCCCTGTCATGCCAAATAGTATCCGCCTGCCAAAAGAATCAGTGACATACTCGCTAGACATTGCATTGCAATATTGTAGCTTGACTCGCGAGTGTGTCATTGATTTTTAACAACATTGACATGCATTGACATTTTTCTGAATAAAAGTCGGAACATTTGGTCGGTTGCCGACTTGTTCCCCATTTCACCAGCTGCTGTCACATTTGGCATGACAGCCCCTTGAAGCACAATTTCCAGCAAAGCCTCTTTGAACTGTAAAAGATATTCATTCGATTTTTTAATTCCAGATGCAACTACCACTCCGATCACCACCACCACAACAACAACAACAACAACAACAACAACAACAACAACAACAACACCTGCTCCTCCTCCAGTGGTGGCTTTACAAGTCACCATACTACAAATCTTCATACCAGCTTTGAATAACCCTCAAAGTACAGAATTTCAAACCTTAGCAGGAACAGTTGCTGCAGTGGTAAGTCTGTGAATTCCAGATGTGAATAAAAAAATAAAATCATCAATTAACATCATATGACATAGATATTTTAACAATCAATATTGAAGGTACACTACATTTTGAATTGGTGTGGACAATCAGTCCAATTATTTGATAGACTGTAACAGTCTCCTCTCTCTTCCTCATTACAGTGTGACAGGATCTACCGAGCAAGATTTGGCTTCCGTTTCATCCGTACCATTGTCATTAGATTCAGGTAATATTCAATGTTATTCTATAATAACTCTGCAAAACCTTTGGTTTGGTTTGCCCATTATCTTGCCATTATCTTAACATGACTCTGGTCACTGTTCATTCCTGCCAAATTGACTCTGACCTCTGAACTTTGGTGTCCCCTTGTAGACCTGTGTCCCGTTCTCCTACGGAACAAGACAATGAGGTTGAGGTGCAGCTGGTTTTCAATGAGACATCCAGTGAATCTGTTCCACAGACCAGCGAAATTGTGAATACACTGGTAGAAGCTGTGTCTAATCCAAACTCTACCTTCAATCTCTCTGTGGATCCAAACTCCATCACTGTTCCTACAGTCCAACCCACTCCAAGTGTCACTGGTGGGTCAACTACCACAGTTACAGCAACTGTTGGAAAATAAAATGACCATGATTACATAGCCCTGTCATGCCAAATAGTATCCGCCTGCCAAAAGAATCAGTGACATACTCGCTAGACATTGCATTGCAATATTGTAGCTTGACTCGCGAGTGTGTCATTGATTTTTAACAACATTGACATTCATTTACATTTTTCTGAATAAAAGTCGGAACATTTGGTCGGTTGCCGACTTGTTCCCCATTTCACCAGCTGCTGTCACATTTGGCATGACAGCCCCTTGAAGCACAATTTCCAGCAAAGCCTCTTTGAACTGTAAACGATATTCATTCGATTTTTTAATTCCAGATGCAACTACCACTCCGATCACCACCACCACCACAACAACAACAACACCTGCTCCTCCTCCAGTGGTGGCTTTACAAGTCACCATACTACAAATGTTCATACCAGCTTTGAATAACCCTCAAAGTACAGAATTTCAAACCTTAGCAGGAACAGTTGCTGCAGTGGTAAGTCTGTGAATTCCAGATGTGAATAAAAAAATAAAATCATCAATTAACATCATATGACATAGATATTTTAACAATCAATATTGAAGGTACATTACATTTTGAATTGGTGTGGACAATCAGTCCAATTATTTGATAGACTGTAACAGTCTCCTCTCTCTTCCTCATTACAGTGTGACAGGATCTACCGAGCAAGATTTGGCTTCCGTTTCATCCGTACCATTGTCATTAGATTCAGGTAATATTCAATGTTATTCTATAATAACTCTGCAAAACCTTTGGTTTGGTTTGCCCATTATCTTGCCATTATCTTAACATGACTCTGTTCATTTCTGCCAAATTGGCTCTGACCTCTGAACTTTGGTGTCCCCTTGTAGACCTGTGTCCCGTTCTCCTACGGAACAAGACACTGAGGCTGAGGTGCAGCTGGTGTTCAATGAGACATCCAGTGAACCTGTTCCACAGAGCACTGAAATTGTGAATACACTGGTAGAGGCTGTGTCCAATCCAAACTCGAACTTCAATCTCTCTGTGGATCCAAACTCCATCACTGTTCCTACAGTCCAACCCACTCCAAGTGTCACTGGTGGGTCAACTACCACAGTTACAGCAACTGTTGGAAAATAAAATGACCATGATTACATAGCCCTGTCATGCCAAATAGTATCCGCCTGCCAAAAGAATCAGTGACATACTCGCCAGACATTGCATTGCAATATTGTAGCTTGACTCGCGAGTGTGTCATTGATTTTTAACAACATTGACATTCATTGACATTTTTCTGAATAAAAGTCGGAACATTTTGGTCGGTTGCCGACTTGTTCCCCATTTCACCAGCTGCTGTCACATTTGGCATGACAGCCCCTTGAAGCACAATTTCCAGCAAAGCCTCTTTGAACTGTAAAAGATATTCATTCGATTTTTAAATTCCAGATGCAAATACCACTCCGATCACCACCACCACCACAACAACAACAACAACAACACCTGCTCCTCCTCCAGTGGTGGCTTTACAAGTCACCATACTACAAATCTTCATACCAGCTTTGAATAACCCTCAAAGTACAGAATTTCAAACCTTAGCAGGAACAGTTGCTGCAGTGGTAAGTCTGTGAATTCCAGATGTGAATAAAAAAAATAAATCATCAATTAACATCATATGACATAGATATTTTAACAATCAATATTGAAGGTACACTACATTTTGAATTGGTGTGGACAATCAGTCCAATTATTTGATAGACTGTAACAGTCTCCTCTCTCTTCCTCATTACAGTGTGACAGGATCTACCGAGCAAGATTTGGCTTCCGTTTCATCCGTACCATTGTCATTAGATTCAGGTAATATTCAATGTTATTCTATAATAACTCTGCAAAACCTTTGGTTTGGTTTGCCCATTATCTTGCCATTATCTTAACATGACTCTGTTCATTCCTGCCAAATTGTCTCTGACCTCTGAACTTTGGTGTCCCCTTGTAGACCTGTGTCCCGTTCTCCTACGGAACAAGACACTGAGGCTGAGGTGCAGCTGGTGTTCAATGAGACATCCAGTGAACCTGTTCCACAGAGCACTGAAATTGTGAATACACTGGTAGAGGCTGTGTCCAATCCAAACTCGAACTTCAATCTCTCTGTGGATCCAAACTCCATCACTGTTCCTACAGTCCAACCCACTCCAAGTGTCACTGGTGGGTCAACTACCACAGTTACAGCAACTGTTGGAAAATAAAATGACCATGATTACATAGCCCTGTCATGCCAAATAGTATCCGCCTGCCAAAAGAATCAGTGACATACTCGCTAGACATTGCATTGCAATATTGTTGCTTGACTCACGAGTGTGTCATTGATTTTTAACAACATTGACATTCATTGACATTTTTCTGAATAAAAGTCGGAACATTTGGTCGGTTGCCGACTTGTTCCCCATTTCACCAGCTGGTGTCACATTTGGCATGACAGCCCCTTGAAGCACAATTTCCAGCAAAGCCTCTTTGAACTGTAAAAGATATTCATTCGATTTTTTTATTCCAGATGCAACTACCACTCCGATCACCACCACCACAACAACAACAACAACACCTGCTCCTCCTCCAGTGGTGGCTTTACAAGTCACCATACTACACATCTTCATACCAGCTTTGAGTAACCCTCAAAGTACAGAATTTCAAACCTTAGCAGGAACAGTTGCTGCAGTGGTAAGTCTGTGAATTCCAGATGTGAATAAAACAATTAAATCATCAATTAACATCATATGACATAGATATTTTAACAATCAATATTGAAGGTACACTACATTTTGAATTGGTGTGGACAATCAGTCCAATTATTTGATAGACTGTAACAGTCTCCTCTCTCTTCCTCATTACAGTGTGACAGGATCTACCGAGCAAGATTTGGCTTCCGTTTCATCCGTACCATTGTCATTAGATTCAGGTAATATTCAATGTTGTTCTATAATAACTCTGCAAAACCTTTGGTTTGGTTTGCCCATTATCTTGCCATTATCTTAACATGACTCTTGTCACTGTTCATTCCTGCAGAATTGGCTCTGACCTCTGAACTTTGGTGTCCCCTTGTAGACCTGTGTCCCGTTCTCCTACGGAACAAGACACTGAGGCTGAGGTGCAGCTGGTGTTCAATGAGACATCCAGTGAACCTGTTCCACAGACCAGCGAAATTGTGAATACACTGGTAGAGGCTGTGTCTAATCCAAACTCTACCTTCAATCTCTCTGTGGATCCAAACTCCATCACTGTTCCTACAGTCCAACCCACTCCAAGTGTCACTGGTGGGTCAACTACCACAGTTACAGCAACTGTTGGAAAATAAAATGACCATGATTACATAGCCCTGTCATGCCAAATTGTATCCGCCTGCCAAAAGAATCAGTGACATACTCGCTAGACATTTCATTGCAATATTGTAGCTTGACTCGCGAGTGTGTCATTGGTTTTTAACAACATTGACATTCATTGACATTTTTCTGAATAAAAGTCGGAACATTTGGTCGGTTGCCGACTTGTTCCCCATTTCACCAGCTGCTGTCACATTTGGCATGACAGCCCCTTGAAGCACAATTTCCAGCAAAGCCTCTTTGAACTGTAAAAGATATTCATTCGATTTTTTAATTCCAGATGCAACTACCACTCCGATCACCACCACCACAACAACAACAACAACACCTGCTCCTCCTCCAGTGGTGGCTTTACAAGTCACCATACTACAAATCTTCATACCAGCTTTGAATGACCCTCAAAGTACAGCATTTCAAACCTTAGCAGGAACAGTTGCTGCAGTGGTAAGTCTGTGAATTCCAGATGTGAATAAAAAAATAAAATCATCAATTAACATCATATGACATAGATATTTTAACAATCAATATTGAAGGTACACTACATTTTGAATTGGTGTGGACAATCAGTCCAATTATTTGATAGACTGTAACAGTCTCCTCTCTCTTCCTCATTACAGTGTGACAGGATCTACCGAGCAAGATTTGGCTTCCGTTTCATCCGTACCATTGTCATTAGATTCAGGTAATATTCAATGTTATTCTATAATAACTCTGCAAAACCTTTGGTTTGGTTTGCCCATTATCTTGCCATTATCTTAACATGACTCTGTTCATTCCTGCCAAATTGGCTCTGACCTCTGAACTTTGGTGTCCCCTTGTAGACCTGTGTCCCGTTCTCCTACGGAACAAGACACTGAGGCTGAGGTGCAGCTGGTGTTCAATGAGACATCCAGTGAACCTGTTCCACAGAGCACTGAAATTGTGAATACACTGGTAGAGGCTGTGTCCAATCCAAACTCGAACTTCAATCTCTCTGTGGATCCAAACTCCATCACTGTTCCTACAGTCCAACCCACTCCAAGTGTCACTGGTGGGTCAACTACCACAGTTACAGCAACTGTTGGAAAATAAAATGACCATGATTACATAGCCCTGTCATGCCAAATAGTATCCGCCTGCCAAAAGAATCAGTGACATACTCGCTAGACATTGCATTGCAATATTGTAGCTTGACTCGCGAGTGTGTCATTGATTTTTAACAACATTGACATTCATTACATTTTTCTGAATAAAAGTCGGAACATTTTGGTCGGTTGCCGACTTGTTCCCCATTTCACCAGCTGCTGTCACATTTGGCATGACAGCCCCTTGAAGCACAATTTCCAGCAAAGCCTCTTTGAACTGTAAAAGATATTCATTCGATTTTTAAATTCCAGATGCAACTACCACTCCGATCACCACCACCACCACAACAACAACAACAACAACAACAACAACACCTGCTCCTCCTCCAGTGGTGGCTTTACAAGTCACCATACTACAAATCTTCATACCAGCTTTGAATAACCCTCAAAGTACAGAATTTCAAACCTTAGCAGGAACAGTTGCTGCAGTGGTAAGTCTGTGAATTCCAGATGTGAATAAAAAAATAAAATCATCAATTAACATCATATGACATAGATATTTTAACAATCAATATTGAAGGTACACTACATTTTGAATTGGTGTGGACAATCAGTCCAATTATTTGATAGACTGTAACAGTCTCCTCTCTCTTCCTCATTACAGTGTGACAGGATCTACCGAGCAAGATTTGGCTTCCGTTTCATCCGTACCATTGTCAATAGATTCAGGTAATATTCAATGTTATTCTATAATAACTCTGCAAAACCTTTGGTTTGGTTTGCCCATTATCTTGCCATTATCTTAACATGACTCTGTTCATTCCTGCCAAATTGGCTCTGACCTCTGAACTTTGGTGTCCCCTTGTAGACCTGTGTCCCGTTCTCCTACGGAACAAGACACTGAGGCTGAGGTGCAGCTGGTGTTCAATGAGACATCCAGTGAACCTGTTCCACAGAGCACTGAAATTGTGAATACACTGGTAGAGGCTGTGTCCAATCCAAACTCGAACTTCAATCTCTCTGTGGATCCAAACTCCATCACTGTTCCTACAGTCCAACCCACTCCAAGTGTCACTGGTGGGTCAACTACCACAGTTACAGCAACTGTTTGAAAATAAAATGACCATGATTACATAGCCCTGTCATGCCAAATAGTATCCGCCTGCCAAAAGAATCAGTGACATACTCGCTAGACATTGCATTGCAATATTGTAGCTTGACTCGCGAGTGTGTCATTGATTTTTAACAACATTGACATTCATTTACATTTTTCTGAATAAAAGTCGGAACATTTGGTCGGTTGCCGACTTGTTCCCCATTTCACCAGCTGCTGTCACATTTGGCATGACAGGCCCTTGAAGCACAATTTCCAGCAAAGCCTCTTTGAACTGTAAAAAACATTAATTCGATTTTTAAATTCCAGATGCAACTACCACTCCGATCACCACCACCACAACAACAACAACAACAACAACAACAACACCTGCTCCTCCTCCAGTGGTGGCTTTACAAGTCACCATACTACAAATCTTCATACCAGCTTTGAATAACCCTCAAAGTACAGCATTTCAAACCTTAGCAGGAACAGTTGCTGCAGTGGTAAGTCTGTGAATTCCAGATGTGAATAAAAAAATAAAATCATCAATTAACATCATATGACATAGATATTTTAACAATCAATATTGAAGGTACACTACATTTTGAATGGGTGTGGACAATCAGTCCAATTATTTGATAGACTGTAACAGTCTCCTCTCTCTTCCTCATTACAGTGTGACAGGATCTACCGAGCAAGATTTGGCTTCCGTTTCATCCGTACCATTGTCATTAGATTCAGGTAATATTCAATGTTATTCTATAATAACTCTGCAAAACCTTTGGTTTGGTTTACACATTATCTTGCCATTATCTTAACATGACTCTGGTCACTGTTCATTCCTGCCAAATTGGCTCTGACCTCTGAACTTTGGTGTCCCCTTGTAGACCTGTGTCCCGTTCTCCTACGGAACAAGACACTGAGGCTGAGGTGCAGCTGGTGTTCAATGAGACATCCAGTGAACCTGTTCCACAGAGCACTGAAATTGTGAATACACTGGTAGAGGCTGTGTCCAATCCAAACTCGAACTTCAATCTCTCTGTGGATCCAAACTCCATCACTGTTCCTACAGTCCAACCCACTCCAAGTGTCACTGGTGGGTCAACTACCACAGTTACAGCAACTGTTGGAAAATAAAATGACCATGATTACATAGCCCTGTCATGCCAAATAGTATCCGCCTGCCAAAAGAATCAGTGACATACTCGCTAGACATTGCATTGCAATATTGTAGCTTGACTCGCGAGTGTGTCATTGATTTTTAACAACATTGACATTCATTTACATTTTTCTGAATAAAAGTCGGAACATTTGGTCGGTTGCCGACTTGTTCCCCATTTCACCAGCTGCTGTCACATTTGGCATGACAGCCCCTTGAAGCACAATTTCCAGCAAAGCCTCTTTGAACTGTAAAAGATATATTAATTCGATTTTTAAATTCCAGATGCAACTACCACTCCGATCACCACCACCACCACCACAACAACAACAACAACAACAACAACAACAACAACAACAACACCTGCTCCTCCTCCAGTGGTGGCTTTACAAGTCACCATACTACAAATCTTCATACCAGCTTTGAATAACCCTCAAAGTACAGAATTTCAAACCTTAGCAGGAACAGTTGCTGCAGTGGTAAGTCTGTGAATTCCAGATGTGAATACAACAATAAAATCATCAATTAACATCATATGACATAGATATTTTAACAATCAATATTGAAGGTACACTACATTTTGAATTGGTGTGGACAATCAGTCCAATTATTTGATAGACTGTAACAGTCTCCTCTCTCTTCCTCATTACAGTGTGACAGGATCTACCGAGCAAGATTTGGCTTCCGTTTCATCCGTACCATTGTCATTAGATTCAGGTAATATTCAATGTTATTCTATAATAACTCTGCAAAACCTTTGGTTTGGTTTGCCCATTATCTTGCCATTATCTTAACATGACTCTGTTCATTCCTGCCAAATTGGCTCTGACCTCTGAACTTTGGTGTCCCCTTGTAGACCTGTGTCCCGTTCTCCTACGGAACAAGACACTGAGGCTGAGGTGCAGCTGGTGTTCAATGAGACATCCAGTGAACCTGTTCCACAGACCAGCGAAATTGTGAATACACTGGTAGAGGCTGTGTCCAATCCAAACTCGAACTTCAATCTCTCTGTGGATCCAAACTCCATCACTGTTCCTACAGTCCAACCCACTCCAAGTGTCACTGGTGGGTCAACTACCACAGTTACAGCAACTGTTGGAAAATAAAATGACCATGATTACATAGCCCTGTCATGCCAAATAGTATCCGCCTGCCAAAAGAATCAGTGACATACTCGCTAGACATTGCATTGCAATATTGTAGCTTGACTCGCGAGTGTGTCATTGATTTTTAACAACATTGACATTCATTTACATTTTTCTGAATAAAAGTCGGAACATTTGGTCGGTTGCCGACTTGTTCCCCATTTCACCAGCTGCTGTCACATTTGGCATGACAGCCCTTTGAAGCACAATTTCCAGCAAAGCCTCTTTGAACTGTAAAAGATATTCATTCGATTTTTTAATTCCAGATGCAACTACCACTCCGATCACCACCACCACAACAACAACACCTGCTCCTCCTCCAGTGGTGGCTTTACAAGTCACCATACTACATATCTTCATACCAGCTTTGAATGACCCTCAAAGTACAGAATTTCAAACCTTAGCAGGAACAGTTGCTGCAGTGGTAAGTCTGTGAATTCCAGATGTGAATAAAACAATTAAATCATCAATTAACATCATATGACATAGATATTTTAACAATCAATATTGAAGGTACACTACATTTTGAATTGGTGTGGACAATCAGTCAAAATATTTGATAGACTGTAACACTCTCCTCTCTCTTCCTCATTACAGTGTGAAAGGATCTACCGAGCAAGATTTGGCTTCCGTTTCATCCGTACCATTGTCATTAGATTCAGGTAATATTCAATGTTATTCTATAATAACTCTGCAAAACCTTTGGTTTGGTTTACCCATTATCTTGCCATTATCTTAACATGACTCTGGTCATTCCTGCCAAATTGGCTCTGACCTCTGAACTTTGGTGTCCCCTTGTAGACCTGTGTCCCGTTCTCCTACGGAACAAGACACTGAGGCTGAGGTGCAGCTGGTGTTCAATGAGACATCCAGTGAACCTGTTCCACAAAGCACTGAAATTGTGAATACACTGGTAGAGGCTGTGTCCAATCCAAACTCGAACTTCAATCTCTCTGTGGATCCAAACTCCATCACTGTTCCTACAGTCCAACCCACTCCAAGTGTCACTGGTGGGTCAACTACCACAGTTACAGCAACTGTTGGAAAATAAAATGACCATGATTACATAGCCCTGTCATGCCAAATAGTATCCGCCTGCCAAAAGAATCAGTGACATACTCGCTAGACATTGCATTGCAATATTGTAGCTTGACTCGCGAGTGTGTCATTGATTTTTAACAACATTGACATTCATTGACATTTTTCTGAATAAAAGTCGGAACATTTGGTCGGTTGCCGACTTGTTCCCCATTTCACCAGCTGCTGTCACATTTGGCATGACAGCCCCTTGAAGCACAATTTCCAGCAAAGCCTCTTTGAACTGTAAAAGATATTCATTAGATTTTTTAATTCCAGATGCAACTACCACTCCGATCACCATCACCACAACAACAACAACAACACCTGCTCCTCCTCCAGTGGTGGCTTTACAAGTCACCATACTACACATCTTCATACCAGCTTTGAATAACCCTCAAAGTACAGCATTTCAAACCTTAGCAGGAACAGTTGCTGCAGTGGTAAGTCTGTGAATTCCAGATGTGAATAAAAAAATAAAATCATCAATTAACATCATATGACATAGATATTTTAACAATCAATATTGAAGGTACACTACATTTTGAATTGGTGTGGACAATCAGTCCAATTATTTGATAGACTGTAACAGTCTCCTCTCTCTTCCTCATTACAGTGTGACAGGATCTACCGAGCAAGATTTGGCTTCCGTTTCATCCGTACCATTGTCATTCGATTCAGGTAATATTCAATGTTATTCTATAATAACTCTGCAAAACCTTTGGTTTGGTTTGCCCATTATCTTGCCATTATCTTAACATGACTCTGTTCATTCCTGCCAAATTGGCTCTGACCTCTGAACTTTGGTGTCCCCTTGTAGACCTGTGTCCCGTTCTCCTACGGAACAAGACACTGAGGCTGAGGTGCAGCTGGTGTTCAATGAGACATCCAGTGAACCTGTTCCACAGAGCACTGAAATTGTGAATACACTGGTAGAGGCTGTGTCCAATCCAAACTCGAACTTCAATCTCTCTGTGGATCCAAACTCCATCACTGTTCCTACAGTCCAACCCACTCCAAGTGTCACTGGTGGGTCAACTACCACAGTGCAACTGTTGGAAAATAAAATGACCATGATTACATAGCCCTGTCATGCCAAATAGTATCCGCCTGCCAAAAGAATCAGTGACATACTCGCTAGACATTGCATTTCAATATTGTAGCTTGACTCGCGAGTGTGTCATTGATTTTTAACAACATTGACATTCATTGACATTTTTCTGAATAAAAGTCGGAACATTTGGTCGGTTGCCGACTTGTTCCCCATTTCACCAGCTGCTGTCACATTTGGCATGACAACCCCTTGAAGCACAATTTCCAGCAAAGCCTCTTTGAACTGTAAAAGATATTCATTCGATTTTTTAATTCCAGATGCAACTACCACTCCGATCACCACCACCACAACAACAACAACAACAACACCTGCTCCTCCTCCAGTGGTGGCTTTACAAGTCACCATAAGGGCTCTGCACACAGCGTGCGATTTCTGTTGCGCGTCAACATTCCATTTTGAAGTTTGAATGGAAGTCTATGAGAACATCGCATTTCAACACACACGGCCCCGATTTTAATCGCACGGCGAAAATTCGATTCCATTCATTTTGAATGGGACAAAGCACACGGCGTGCGAGTTTTGTCGCACTGTCAAATTTGTGCTTTTTCCCATTCAAAATGAATGGAATCGAATTTTCGCCGTGCGATTAAAATCGGGGCCGTGTGTGTTGAAATGCGATGTTCTCATAGACTTCCATTCAAACTTCAAAATGGAATGTTGACGCGCAACAGAAATCGCACGCTGTGTGCAGAGCCCTATACTACACATCTTCATACCAGCTTTGAATAACCCTCAAAGTACAGAATTTCAAACCTTAGCAGGAACAGTTGCTGCAGTGGTAAGTCTGTGAATTCCAGATGTGAATAAAAAAATAAAATCATCAATTAACATCATATGACATAGATATTTTAACAATCAATATTGAAGGTACATTACATTTTGAATTGGTGTGGACAATCAGTCCAATTATTTGATAGACTGTAACAGTCTCCTCTCTCTTCCTCATTACAGTGTGACAGGATCTACCGAGCAAGATTTGGCTTCCGTTTCATCCGTACCATTGTCATTAGATTCAGGTAATATTCAATGTTATTCTATAATAACTCTGCAAAACCTTTGGTTTGGTTTGCCCATTATCTTGCCATTATCTTAACATGACTCTGTTCATTTCTGCCAAATTGGCTCTGACCTCTGAACTTTGGTGTCCCCTTGTAGACCTGTGTCCCGTTCTCCTACGGAACAAGACACTGAGGCTGAGGTGCAGCTGGTGTTCAATGAGACATCCAGTGAACCTGTTCCACAGAGCACTGAAATTGTGAATACACTGGTAGAGGCTGTGTCCAATCCAAACTCGAACTTCAATCTCTCTGTGGATCCAAACTCCATCACTGTTCCTACAGTCCAACCCACTCCAAGTGTCACTGGTGGGTCAACTACCACAGTTACAGCAACTGTTGGAAAATAAAATTACCATGATTACATAGCCCTGTCATGCCAAATAGTATCCGCCTGCCAAAAGAATCAGTGACATACTCGCCAGACATTGCATTGCAATATTGTAGCTTGACTCGCGAGTGTGTCATTGATTTTTAACAACATTGACATTCATTGACATTTTTCTGAATAAAAGTCGGAACATTTGGTCGGTTGCCGACTTGTTCACCAGCTGCTGTCACATTTGGCATGAACAGCTTGTAGAATCTGACTGTAAACTAACAACTGTTAAAGGCGGTAGTGGACCACCAGATCATGTTTTTGCCTTATAATGCCGTATCATGTTTTCAATCATCTTTTACTGATTTATTTTCCTATTAAACCTGAAGCAATAGCAGAAATAAAGAAGACCATTGACATTTTAGAAGAACGTGTTATCGTTAAAGAAACCACATCTCCTTGTTCATCACCTTTACTCCCTGTTCGTAAACCGGATGGTTCTTACAGGTTGGTTATTGATTATAGAGAGATCAACAAGTGTACAACCAAGCTAGCTCCCCTAGTGGCCGATCCTAGTACAGTGTTGACTACTATACCAAAGGAGCACAAATACTTTTCTGTTTTAGATATTTGTCACGGATTTTTTTCAGTTCCTGTTCATGAGGATTCACAGTTTCTTTATGCTTTCTTCTTTCTAGGTAGGTGTTTGACGCTAACTCGTTTAGCTCAAGGTTGGCATAATTCGCCAACATTGTTTCATTTAGCCTTGGCAAAAATACTCAGAAAACTACCTGATCTTGAGTCTCACATAGTACAGTATGTTGATGATTTATTGATCTCAACCTCGGATGAGGAAACACACAGAAAAGACATGGAGGTGATTTTGCAACATCTGGCAGACAGTGGACTGAAGTGCAATCCTTCAAAGGCCCAGATTTGCCAAACGGCTGTCACTTACCTGGGCCATGAGATATCTCAAGGCCAGCATCAGCTTACAGTAGATAAGCTGAAGGCGATCAGAGAATGTGTACGTCCAAATACTGTAAGGGGTGTCAGGAAGGTCTTAGGACTTTTCAACTACAGTCGAGCACACATTCCTAATTTCAGTCAGATCTCACAACCTATCACAGACCTGTTAAAGGGCCCCTTACACGCTAACGATAAGATTTATTGGGGGAATGACTGTGAACAGGCTTTTGAAAGGTTGAAAGAGACCTTGTGTTCAGCCCCAGCTCTGGGTCTCCCTAACTCAGACTTGCCATTTCATTTGTATGTTCATGAGAATGATGGGCATATGTCAGCAGTACTAACACAGGAACATGGGGGTAGGCACCGGCCGGTTGCCTACTACTCAGGGAAGTTAGATGCAGTAGCAGCAGCAATGCCAGCCTGCCTGCGAGCTGTTGAAGCTACATCTCTGGCTCTAAAGCGAAGTGAGGGGATTCTGGGAGTAATGGATGTGACCATACACGTGCCCCATGATGTGATGTTGATCCTCTCGAGTCCCAAATCCTCTGCAGTCCATATATCAAGATGGACTCGCTGGGAGACACACCTCACACTCCCATCAGTCACACTGAAGAGAGTCAATAGTCTAAACCCAGCATCCTTGATGCCAACACCAGATGAGGGTGATCCTCACAAATGTGACACTGTAAATATCTCCCTCCCACAATCTGGTGTCAAAGAGGTCCCTATTGAAGGTGCTTTAAACCTTTATGTGGATGGATCATCCTATTATGTGGATAGTCGTCACCATACTGGATGGGCAGTCTGTACAGCAGACGGCCGTCTAGTAAAATGCGGCTCACTCCCTGGAGCATCAGCACAAGTTGCTGAACTTAGAGCATTGACAGCAGCCTGTAATGTCGCTGCAGGCTGCAAGGTGAATATATACACAGATTCCCGATATGCTTTTGAAGTTGTTCATGATTATCTTAGCTTATGGGCAACTAGAGGTTTTCTTACTAGTGAAGGTTCACCCATTCGTCACGGAGAAATAGTTTTGGATCTCCACAGAGCCATACGCCAACCAGAAGAAGTTGCAGTTCTTTTTTTTTTTTTTTTAATTTGTTTTTCAGATTTTATCCCTTTTTCACCCAATTTGGTAGCCAATTCAACCCAACTTAGCATCCAATTATCCCCTGCCTATTGCATTGGATCCGCCGCCCGACCCCGTGGCCGGCAGTCCCAGAGGAGGGCGCCAGGCAGACTAGGCTGACTGGCTCCTCGAGCCCAGTACCGTTATTCCGGCACCCCAGGGGGCGGTGTTGCGCGACGGATCCTAGTCCAGAAATACTCCTATACCCCCCCTCGGAAGCGGCCGGCCAATATGCCGCTTCCCGTGTGCCTCGGCCATTATCTGGATCTGGCGAGCCGGGATACGAACCCCGGCCCCGGTGGGCAGCATGCACTAGCGGCCAGTGCGTAGACCGCTACACCACCGCGGGGCACGAAGTTGCAGTTCTAAAAGTAAAGGCTCACACTAAGAATCAGGATGAACACAGCATGCCTTATAAAGTGTTCAATCGAATCAGGCATATAAGTTCGGTTATAGGTCCAATTGTCCTCTCATAGTATCGCAGTTCAAAAAAGCGATGCAGCCTCCCGGTGAAAAATAAGCACAGTATAAACAAAACATAGAGCTAGCCAGCCCCGGTGGCTTATGATCAGGGTCATATACATTCAATCCTTCGTGGGTTGTCAACAGTTCACGGTAACGTTATTACGGGGCAAAAAGAAAAATGGTTAATGCTATATAGAAGTTAGTTAGGCTAAGCATAGCTTTAACTTTATACTAGCAGTCATGAAGGTAATCGTTTCCTCTTGGTGTGTCAGCTACAGAATAGCTTATGCTCACCGCATATGGCCATATACTAGTCAGCATCCCCGCCACCATCCGCTCCAGCAACGCGTTGGTTATAAAACCGTTGTGCTTCTGGGGCAGTCTTGAAGTCGTAGATTTTGTCCTTGAAGTCCACTTTTAGAAGAGCAGGATAAATTAGACGGAACTTGACCTTCTTCTCGTAGAGCAGTGATTTCACTCGGGCGAATGATGCACGCTGCTTGGATGTGTTGATGCTGTAGTCTGGGAAGAATGGTACTTTACGTCCACGCCATACGAGCTGATTACGATCGCATCTCAGAGCCCGGGCTTTGTCCTGGTAGTAATGGAAACGGACAATCATCACTCTGGGTTGTCCAGTGGGTCCAGGGCGTACTTGGCCAATCCGATGTGCACGGTCCAGCACGGGGGGAGTTGGATAGACATCTTTGCAGACCTCTGTAAAGAACTCAGCCATGAACTTAACAGTGTCCGTTCCCTCCGCGTTCTCTGGAATATTGATGACTCATAGGTTGCACCTGCGGGACCGATTTTCAATGTCCTCCGCGCGGCTAGCGAGAGCTTCATTCTCGGAGCTAAGTCGTTCACAGGTCTTTTCCAGGGCTATAGTCGTGTCACTGTATCCGTTGAGCGCCCTTTCTAATTCAGCAATGCGTTTACCATGGTCAAGGGTGGTTGATTGCACAGCATCTAAAGACTCCTTGAGTGGAGAGAGGGCGCTTTCAATCAATCCCTTAATCATGTCTGTGACTAGCATTAAGCGGAGATTTTGTAGGTCGGTAGGCAGGTTCGCTGAGGCTTCGGCCGCCATATTAGCTACTTCACTAGCGTCTTCTGTTAGCTTTTGAGGTGTAGATGATCGTGTGTCCCTTTTGGTGCGTTTGTTGGGCATATCCTCGAGACAAGTTGTACAACTGAACTTTTTCTAATTGTTTTTCTTAAAAATATGTTTAAGGGATCACGATAGTTGAGATTTAAAAGATTAAATACTGGGAGCCACCCTCCACGCGTCTACCTCCTTTCACATCGTAACCGGAACAGTCTTCTTTTTTTTTTTATTGTCACTCTCCTCGTTCTTTACTTTTCTCGCGCGCGCGGTGGACTGAACCGTGCAATGACTAAATAGAGGGGTGTGGTGGGTTGACATAATTCACCCACGGAACTATGGGTTGGGAGTATTGTTCCGCACGGAGAGTTAAGTGCGTGGTACCGAAGTTGTTACGTCAGATATAGTTACTGCTTGAAGCGTGTGGTTGAGACTCGTTCATGTCTGTCAATAAACGTCTAGCTGTGATATTTGATACGCCGCCTCCGACTCCCGTCTCTCGGCACTACACTGGTGACTCCGACGTCAGTCCCGTTGAAGTATCCGAGACTGAACCGAACATGGCAAATAACGCTGTTATTCTCAAATTGCCGGAGTTTTGGGAGACATCCGCGGCAGCATGGTTCGCACAGACGGAGGCGCAGTTCGCCCTCCGTGGGATTGCAGAGGACGCCGCACGCTACTACCATGTCGTCTCGGCGCTGGGGAGCTCCACTGCAGCCAGAACGGTGGGCTTCATTACAGCTCCCCCTGCCCTGAATACTGTAAATATACAGCGTTTAAGGCTCTCCTCCTCAAGACCTTCGAACTGTCACGGTCAGAACGAGCCCGACGTCTGTTCGCAATTCAGGGGCTGGGAGACAGCAAGCCTTCCCAGCACATGGACATGATGCTGAACCTACTAGGTACGGAAGGACCAAATTTTCTATTTATTGAACTGTTTCTTCGGCACATGCCAGCACATGTACAGACAGCGCTCGCTAATACGACTATTACTGAACCCCGTGAGTTAGCAGAAGAGGCTGACCGCTTCTTCCTAGCTACCCAGCGTTTTACCCCTGACGTGCTAGCCCCGACACACAATTACACTCCCCCTGGCAGAGACAGGCTAGCTAACAAGGGCCTACCTACCACCGATAGCCGTACTAGCCCAGGCATGTGCTATTTTCACTCACGCTTTGGCGCGAAAGCGAAGAGGTGCCGCTCCCCTTGCAACTACAGCTCGACGGGAAACGGCAAAGCCTGCGCTCTGTAGTGGCTATGAGTGTGGGCACAACAAACCAGCTACTATTCATCAGAGACACTCTCTCCGGGTGCAAATTCCTCTGTGACACCGGTGCTCAGAGGAGCGTCCTGCCTGCGACAGTGGATGACACCGCCAGGGGAGGTCATGGCCCACATTTAAAGTCCGCTAACGACACCCCCATCCGCACCTATGGCACGAAAGCTGTAGACCTATGTTTCGGGGGTCAGCGGTTTACATGGGACTTCGTCACGGCCGACATCTCTTTCCCCCTCCTCGGTGCAGATTTCCTATGTGCTCATGGACTGCTCGTGGACATCAAGAACAACCGCCTTGTGGACGCACTGACATTCTCCTCACTTGCATGTGTCCGCGGTGAGGCGACATACGGCGGGCTCTCCAGCTCACTCTCAGAGGGTGACAACTATCAGCACCTGCTCAGCGAGTTCCCCAGCTTGACACAGCCCACATTTTCCGCCACCACTACCAAGCATGGGGTGGAGCACCACATAGAGACCAAGGGCGCCCCCATCTACGCTAGGGCCCGGCGGCTCAACCCCGACAGGCTAGCAGTCGCTAAGTCTGAGTTCGCCAACATGGAGCGCCTTGGTATCATCCGCCGCTCAGACAGCCCATGGGCCTCACCGCTACACATCGTGCCGAAACCAGACGGCGGATGGCGACCGTGTGGCGACTACCGCCGCCTCAACGACGCTACGACACCCGACCGCTACCCAGTCCCCCACATTCAGGACTTCTCTGCGCATCTGGCGGGTAAGCTGGTTTTCTCAAAGGTGGACCTAGTGCGTGGCTACCACCAAGTCCCCGTGCACCCTTCAGACATTCCCAAAACGGCGGTGATCACGCCGTTCGGGCTATTCGAATTCCTACGCATACCGTTTGGACTTAAGAATGCAGCCCAGTCCTTTCAGCGGCTAATGGATTCGACGCTCAGAGACATGCCATTCCTATTCGTCTATTTGGACGACATCCTCGTTGCCAGCTCCTCGGAGGAAGAGCACCTGGCACATCTCCGAGACCTCTTCACGAGGCTCAGCCAACATGGCCTGATCATTAACCCGGCGAAGTGTCTGTTCGGGTTACCCTCCATCCAATTCCTTGGGCATCTCATCAACAAAGATGGGGCCGCTCCCCTCCCATCGAAGGTGGAGGCCGTTTCCGCCTTCCCCCGCCCACACACAGCTCGAGCACTCTGAGAGTTTCTCGGAATGGTGACTTTTTATCACTGGTTCATCCACCTTGCAGCCCACACCATGCACCCGCTGTACGAGGCTATGAAGGACAAATCCCCCAACCAGGCCATCGACTGGACGGCCGGGAGGGAAGCCGCCTTCATGGCCACCAAGACCGCCCTAAGCCAGGCCGCCATGTTGGCCCACCCGTCACCCAAGGCCCCTATTGCCATCACCACCGATGCGTCTGACTACGCCATCGGTGCGGTGCACGAACAATGGGTCGCAGGCGCCTGGCAGCCGCTCGCCTTTTTCAGCCGTCAGTTGACGCCCAGAGAGCGCAAATACAGCGCGTTCGACAGGGAGATCCTTGGCCTCTTTTTGGCAGTCCGCCACTTCCGGTTCCTGCTGGAAGGCCGTGAGTTCACGGCGTTCGTGGATCACAAACCCCTCACGTTCTCCATGTCCAAGGTGGCCGAGCCTTGGTCTGCCCGCCAGCAACGCCAGCTCTCGTACATATCTGAGTACACCACAGACATCCAACACATCGCTGGCAAGTCCAACGTGGTCGCGGACTGTCTCTCCAGAGCGCTCGTCGGGGCCGTTCAACTGGGTCTCGACTACCTCCGCATGAGTGCGGACCAGGCCTCCGATCACGGGGTCCAGACCCTCAAGAACGCGGACACAGGGCTACGCTTGGAGGATGTCGCAGTCGGTGACTCAGGCGCAAAACTGCTGTGCGACTTCTCTACGGGCCAGCCGCGGCCGCTAGTCCCTGTGAACTGGCGCCGGCCCGTTATTGAGGCTGTACACAACCTCTCCCACCCCGGCCGGAAACCATCCGTGAAATTAGTTTCTGAGAAGTTCGTATGGCAGGGACTCAAGAAGGAGGTAAGGGGCTGGGTCGACACGTGCGTGGCCTGTCAACGCGCCAAAGTACACCGACATACCAGAGCCCCTTTTGAGCCCTTCACTGTTCCTGAGAGGAGGTTCGACCACGTCAACGTCGACCTTGTGGGACCACTGCCCGCCTCTCACGGCTTCACCTACCTTTTCACCATGGTGGACAGGACGACCCGCTGGCCCGAAGCCGTTCCCCTCTCCTCGACGGCGTCTTCCGACGTGGCCCGTGCGTTCATCGGCACGTGGGTCGCGCGCTTTGGGACCCCGTCTGACCTGTCCTCTGACCGTGGCTCGCAGTTTACCTCGGAACTGTGGAACGCTGTAGCTAGTGGTTTGGGGGTAAAGCTGCACCGCACTACTGCCTATCACCCCCAGGCTAACGGTTTGTGCGAGCGGTTCCACCGCTCAATGAAGGCGGCCCTACGCGCGAGTTTGACGGACGGCAACTGGGTGGACAAACTTCCGTGGGTCATGCTTGGCCTCAGATGTGCCCCCAAAGAGGACTTGCAGTCCTCGTCTGCCGAACTCATATACGGCCAAACCCTACGAGTCCCCGAGGATTTCATCCCGGATGCCACTGTCCCCTGGTCTGCAGCCAGGCAGCGCTCCTCCCTGCTGGAGGCCGCTGAGGTGTTCGCACCCGTCCCCACTTCACAGCACGGTACCCCTGCTTTCCGGGTCCCCATGAGTAAAGTGGGCGGGCCTGGGCCTAACGTGGCTACGCTACTGGGATGGACTCCTGTGCTGCCTCTCCATAACGCCTTTTTTGTATGTTTTGGTTTGTTTAATGTATTGCTGTTTGTAAGTGCTTAATGTTGTGTGGCCTGTAATTGTCCTGTGGCTTCTAGGTGCTTGAAATGTCGCTGCTCCCATAAGTGTGTATGTGGTGTGGTTTGTAAACATGCTCTGGCTTGTGTGCTTCTACGTGTTTGCTATGACTTCATGTGTCCCTGTCCCCTATGCGCTGTTAGTGTTTGTTGCAGCCGCTTGTAATCACCTCAGCTTGCTTACTTGTGTTTTTTGTCAAGTGTGATGTTGGGGTACCTTGTCTCAGTCACGTGTTCTTAGAATATTGAAATGTTTTATTTTAATTCATGACGTTACTTTTCAGGATGCCATGTTGCAACTGGCCGGGGACTTCAACTGAAAATTAGCTGACTAGGCTAACACTGACTTTTTTTACTGTATTTTATATGGTTCATGTATTTGGATTGTCCTCGATATAATAAACTAATAAACTAAACTAAACTAAACTGCTAGGTGGACTCATTTCTGACACAGTCTAATCATTTGGTCCGCATGTCGGCAACCAATTAAAATGTTCAGATTTTTTGAATCATGGAACTACGTTTCAACGTTGTTGAGAATCACAACACAAACTCGCTAGTGTTGTTTCTTCTTAAGTAACTTGTTTGAGATAGATCACGAATAACCTTCTGAGTTTTAAGACTATTTATTAAACAAAAGTACAAGTTACAAGTTGTTGGTGATGCTGGCTGGAATGATGAGAGAGCTGGCTGGAGTGGTCAAGAGGCAGCTGATTTCATTTGTTTCACCTTCATCACCTTTATACCTTTTTGATATGCAAATATAGCTTCAACAATGGTCCTATCATTTTACTGTAGGGATGATCTAGGTGTGAAAACTAGGCAGACCCTACATGATGTCACCTGGGCTATAGGCCAGGGGGTAGGGCCCAGGCCACAAGGAGCCATCTTTAGAATGCCCACATGGCCCCAATAAAGGGTCCTACATATCCTATCCCCCACAGTTCAGGAGAATATCTTATAGAAAGAGTAGAGAAACTAATTGGGCTGTAAACTTGGATTAGTGTATGATGTATTACTGTAATTCAACCTACTGTCGTCTGTAATCAAGTTTGACGTTTAAACTTTCAACTTTCTTCTGTTTGCCAAATGATTGATGAGTTTTATATTGATGTTGTTAAACGTACAGGACTCACCTGGCGTTAGTGGTCGGAGTGCAGCCTTGTAGCAGCACACAGTGGACATAACCGCCCATCAACATGGTTACCAGGGTTCTCCTGACCAGGAGCCATGCAGCACAGCAGGGAAGTGGATATACTGGATAACCAACTGTTCATAGTGATGAGGTCCTGAGGGGTAGATATATATAACTGTTCATAGTGATGAGGTCCTGAGGGGTAGATATAGACAACTGTTCATAGTGATGAGGTCCTGAGGGGTAGATATAGATAACTGCTCATAGTGATGAGGTCCTGAGGGGTAGATATAGATAACTGCTCATAGTGATGAGGTCCTGAGGGGTAGATATAGACAACTGTCAGTCATCAGAATCAAAATGGTCCAGTTCTGATGTATAAGTGGAGGGCATGTTCTGCTTTATGTACAAGCAGAAGAGTAACTGGAAAAGAAACATTCTAAACTCCTGTAATCATTTTGAAGCACCTACTTTATAATTATTGAGAAATTCAGTTTATTATTATTGCTGGAGGAGTGAAGTGAATTTATTATTCCTTTGTATTTCATTTGTTGTTTATTGTGTGTGCTTGAAACCCTAAAGAGGGTCTAATACAGATATTATTTACATTGAAGTTACGGGGTCTGTCTTGCCTTGTGGTTGTTCTGTTTATACCTTTTTTTGTGATAACACAGTCGTTTCATAAGTAGGAGAGGGAGTTGTTATAAGGTCAGTCAGGATACTACGTTAGATGACGTTAGATGACGTTAGATTTCTGGCTTGGGGAACGAGACCCTACTTGCGAGTCCGATTGTGACGTGGATGGAATGTAGCCAATCAAGAAGCGAGCTGACTTCTTCTTTTCGTTCTTCGGCACTTTATTTGCCCTGTCACATGGCTGCCTCGTACAGGTCAGTCAGGGTACTACGTTAGATCACGTTTGATTTCTGGCTTGGGGAACGAGACTAGACTGTCGTAATGATAATCTTTATGTATGTGGGGTGCTGAAATGGGAATATCGACGCACACCACACACAATACGATCAAGGCTGTTCAATCCAAGATGTTTTCTCTTCATCTCCTCCCACCCTATATTCCCGCAAGGCCCCTAAGGTCAGCTGAGACTAATCAGCTAATCACTCCAAGAGTAAAAACAAAACACGGTGCAGCAGCTTTTAGTCACGCTGCTGCATGCTCCTGGAATAAACAACCTGAAGAAATCAAACAGGCCCAAACCCTTAAAATATTTAAATCTAAGCAGCAGTTATGATTAAACACAAACACTTCTATCAATGTCTTTTCAATGTCTTTTTCCATTAACTATTGTCTTATTAAATGTTTTATCTAGTTACTTCTTTTATTTGCTTTTATTCATTGTAATTTGTATTTTCTTACTATGCTCCTCTTGCTGTATTTTTAAATAATGTATGTAAAGCACTTTGAATTGCCCCTGTTGTATGAAATGTGCTATAGCTATACAAATAAACTTGCCTTGCCGTGCTTGAATGTGATGTTTCAGAAGGTGTGGGAACTCTGGGTATTCTATATGGACAACGGTATACGGGTGGTGGCACGCCCCAGGAGCTTTTCAAATGTTGACAGGTGTAAATTAGGCCCAACAGGAAAGCCCACCACAAACATGATGCAGCCTGTCACACCGGGTAGGACCAACCAGAATGTCCCTCTATAGGCTTGGTGTTGGACACAAACATATCATCACATCTGTCACTTCTCAGGTGAGATCGAACGAGAGAGAGGCACTCTTGTCTTGTAAACGAACATGCGGTCTAAGAATATGAATAAAAAGTAAGCGATTTACCATGAGAGGAAGGGGGTTGTGGAGACATTTACCACTGGTACAGGGTTGTGGCACGAGGCCAAGCTCAGTACCAGTGGTAAATGTCTCCACAACCCCCGCCCTCCGATGGTCAATTGCTTTTCTACAACAGCCACCATATAATATAAAAAATACACAGTTGTAACATAAATGTAAATTCATTTATTTACAATCATTAATCGTTTCAGAATACATATCCTTCCGCCACAGAATATAGTCCCATAAACAAGATCAACCATTGCATTGTAGGTCAGCACAGGTGTTCTTAATCAGACTGATTGGGAGGCGCATTTATACTGGAAATGCGGTCTCTCAAAATGAATGAATGACCAAGAGATACACTGACCAACGAACCAAGACCCAACCTGGTGCAATCACTTTGACCAGAGTGAGACTGTTATCCCTCTCTAATCTGGGGAATCTTTCTGACATTGCTGTTACATTAAATAGCATGGATGTGTTGA
Source organism: Nansenia antarctica (assembly GCF_963989245.1). Classification (NCBI taxonomy): domain Eukaryota; kingdom Metazoa; phylum Chordata; class Actinopteri; order Argentiniformes; family Microstomatidae; genus Nansenia; species Nansenia antarctica. Next base: position 10,239,928 of record NC_137678.1, read on the forward strand.
AATCCTTTCAACCATTTATGTTTGTGTTCTATCAGGTGCATAAAAACGATGTAGGTGGAAATAGATACGAGTATTGGTATCATGAAGGAGCTGGGGAGCTTTATAACAGAGAAGTGAGTAATGTCCACTGTCATGTAAACTCAACCACACGGGTCCAACACACACACTCCTTCTCAGAAGGTGTTGAGGAATGCAAAGTCTGCCACATTTAAGTCAATACACATATATGCGCCGGATCTAGAGACTTTCAACACTCTGCTTAGAACTCACTCCTGCCATTAACTAGGCTACTGAGATGTTCTGATGTGTGAATGTCCGTCTTAAAATGTGTGGTTATGAATGTTAGACGTCATTGAAGACGTACTGCATTTCATGCAACTGGAGAAAATCAAGCATACCCTACGAGGCTCCCTACTCAAATTTGACCAAATCTGGCAGCCATTTTCACATTATATAGATGCCATTAAAATGACCCCGCCACCTCCCAACTGAAACCTTTATCCCTCTCTTGACCTAGCAGCAACCTTGACCTACCTACCTATCTGACCTTTGACCTACCTATCTGACCTACCTACCTATCTGACCTTTGACCTACCTACCTATCTGACCTACCTACCTGACCTTTGACCTACCTACCTATCTGACCTTTGACCTACCTACCTATCTGACCTTTGTACTTTTATTTGATTTTTTTCCCCTCCTATGTTTTTTATTTTTTACTTTGTGACTTTGTGTTCTCTGATGACTCTTTAGATGTTCTGCTCTACTGAAACTCTTATCACATTGGGAGCATTGGTATGGTTTCTCTCCGGTGTGTATTCTCTGGTGAATCTTTAGATTTCCTGCTGTACTGAAACTCTTATCACATTGGGAGCAGTGGTATGGTTTCTCTCCTGTGTGTGTTCTCTGATGCCTCTTCAGGTCTCCTGCTTGATAGAAACTCGTCTCACACTGGGAGCAGTGGTATGGTTTCTCTCCGGTGTGTGTTCTCTGATGAATATTCAGGTCTCCTGCTTGATTGAACCTCTTCCCACACTGGGAGCAGTGGTATGGTTTCTCTCCGGTGTGTGTTCTCTGATGAATCTTCAGGTGTCCTGCTTCACAAAAACTCTTCCCACATTGGGAGCAGTGGTGTGGTTTCTCTCCTGTGTGTGTTCTCTGATGCATCTTTCGATTTCCTGCTGTACTGAACCCCTTCCCACATTGGGAGCAGTGGTATGGTTTCTCTCCGGTCTGTATTCTCTGGTGAATCTTCAGGGCTCCTCCTCTACTAAAGTAGGTCTTCTCTCCGGTGTAAGTCTGTGGGTGTGTTATAAGGTGATTCTTCCGCCTCGAACTCCTGTGTTGTTGATGGTTTCCTGGTGTGGTGGAGCTGGGCTCGCTGTCTGAACCTGGGTTCGAGCTCTGCTGGTCTGTAAGAATAGGAACATATACAGGGTTACATAGGCAAGTTTATTTGTATAGCACATTTTATACAACAAGGGCAATTCAAAGTGCTTTACATACAGCATTAGGATATTAAGAAAAAAAATATATAGAGAAATTCAATATCAACATTTGTTTATCTATCTAAGTATGTCTCTCAGAGAGATAAACCTCTGCACCTCCTACAAGCATCGTACCACCATACAGGATTACGGTCAGATTATCACGGGGAGTGGCTGCAGATATGATGCAGAAGAGGTTGATTATCATTATTAAAAAATAATAGTCATAAATAAGCTAATATTTGAAAATTGATATACATTATATACTGTATCATAAATACACGTTATACACATTATATACTGTATCATAAATCAAATTGTATTTGTTCCAT
>NC_137678.1:10249246-10299246 GCF_963989245.1 Nansenia antarctica
GGTGTCCTTTTCGGCGTGGTGGCCCGGCGGACGCACGATGGCCACGCCGTTCTTCACCTGGGGTGAGGGGGGGGGGGGGGGGGGGAGAGGGGGAGAGTGGTCACACAACCGTACTGGACTCTAACAGAAAACCAGAGCTAACGTGCCCACAATCAGTCCAGAGGCGAGCACTGCCATCTATGGTCCACACTGCCCCCTACTGGTGGGGGGTGGAATCACAAGGCTGCCTATTTCTGCTATTTCTGAATCACAAGGCTGCCTATTTCTTCATCTCCCTTTCTCTTTCTCATCTTAAGGGGAAAAAAATAAATACAAAAGGGAGTGGAATCGGACTTGAAACCGCCTTAGAAAAAAACACATCAACAAACCGACAAAATGACACTGAAGTATTTACGCTGACATGTGGATACAGGCGAACACAGAGAGAGCAGGTCCAGCTCAGGAAGGAGAGGAGTGTGTCCTAATCTACAGTACCTGTTCTGTGAGGATGGCCTGCGCTGTGTTGAAGCAGGCCCCGGCAGCCAGCCGGGCGCTCCGGTAGCTCTCGTTGCTGATATAGATGGAGTCGTACTTGTCCCCCAGCGTCTGCAGGGCTCTGGGCCTCATGCTCTCGGTCCTCTTGATGTTGGCGATGTGCTCCAGGCTACAGAGAGAACCACATCGACGTGATGTCAGAGACACGGTCGGTTCTAATGAAGCTTGTAGGGTAAAGAGGTATTTAGAGAGATGTACGTGGGCCCGTGTAATCCTGAATGCTTGAACACATTTGGAAGCCTGAATGTTTGATTAACATGATTAACATAATAATTAACATAACAACATTAACACAACAAGTAAAAGACACAGCTTGTAGAATCTGACTGTAAACTAACAACTGTTAAAGGCGGTAGTGGACCACCAGATCATGTTTTTGCCTTATCATGCCTTATCATGTTTTCAATCATCTTTTACTGATTTATGAGTCATTGTTATTCCTTGTTACTTTTTCTTTCTTTTTACAGTGTTGTTTTTAATCTGTTCCTTTGCACTGTATTGTACAGCACTTTGAGCTGCATTCTTATATATGAAAGATGCTATATAAATAAAGCTTATTGTTATTATATGACGTATTGTATACGTATTTCATAGGAATTAAAACATTGACACATTTGGTAACACTGTAGTATGGGGAACACAACACTCTACTGGCTACTTGGGCCATTGTGGGGTGTTACTAGCCATTTATTAGATCTTTATTCAGGGTTTTCTTATTTTCACGGTACAGTGTAGGTCAAGTAGGAGCTGGCCAGTCAGATATGGTGTCAACAACCCTCCAATCACTGGCTCACTTCCGGGGATTGAACCAGCGACCTTGGAATTACTGACGAGTCTCCCTAACCTCAAGACCAACCTTACCCCCCAAATACAATATACACATGTGTGGGGATGTCTTAAGGGGCTACGTAAAATGCCTGATATGTGTTCACTAAAGTGTTACCAAACATAATAATAACAATAACAATAATAATAAAAATCATCATCATCATCATCGTCATAATAATAATAATAATAAGAAGAAGAAGAAGAAGAAGAAGAAGAAGAAGAAGACTGGCCCAGACAAGAGGACATTCTCTCAGTAAGGGTTGGGTCAATTCAAAATCAACATCCCATTCAGGATTGAATTGACCTGAGATGACCGGGTCAATTCCGTGTCCAAATTCAACAGACAGGAATTCGACAGGAATTGACCCGATCGTGTTCCCTGAGTCAACTGCTACATGAGTGATGTCATGGTGATGTCATGGTGAAGTCGGTGTGCTGTACCCGTGACAGAGGGACAGCTCTTTCTCGGTGGCGAGACGGGCTCGTATCCGCTGGCAACGGGCCACCAAGCCCAGCTCCTTGTGGAAGTTGAAGATGCAGGAGATCCTCTGCGGCTGTTCTGGGTGATCGCTGGGGAGAGACAGGTTCCGGAACACTTTCAAAATGATCCTGTATTTGTCTGTTCGTTTGTGTTAAAGAGTATTATACAACAGTTAGTTCCGACCAAGTCATTTGATTGGACAAGAGGCATTCCATGAGTGCCGATATACAGTATAACAGCACTGGGACTTTTAACTATGTATCACTCCGCTGCACAGACGTTCTATAAATGACCGTTAATACAAAGTAGCTAGCCTGCGGATGTTTGTGTTCAGGTTACTAGGCAACAGTCCAGTTGAAGTTTGTTGCGGAACTATTTTTTGTTGGTGGAGCCAAAATAAATGATTAAATAAACAAACAAATCATAATCTGTTGTCGCTTATTACTGTTAACTAATAACTGGTGCTGTAGAACTGTTGTATAAAAGCAATATCAGACTCGAGGTTGTGCTGTTATACTGAATATCAGCACGGCTGTGATTGTCTTCAATACTCGGCCTGCGGCCTCGTACAACACAGCCGTGCTGATATTCAGTATAACAGCACTCCCTCTCGTGTGATATTGCTTAACTGTTCTATTGTGTGCTGCCCTTACCTGTCCCGCATGTTGTGGTGCCCCATCATCCTTTGGTCGTACGCCAGGCCTGTGGTGGGGGGGTCAGGGGGTCTATCATGGTGCTCACTCTCTCTGGGCATTCTGGACGGCTGCAAGGGAACACCAACTATTAAAGCAACAACTAAATCCATCATAATGTTACTGAACAACTCTCATCACATCAGCGCCATAGTATGAGTTGAATTCTTGTTTTGTTGTGGAATATCTTGTATTCTAAATACTTTCAAATACACATAATTAATTAATTAATAATAGCTACTACCAATGTAAATAATCAAAGAAACCGGAGCGTTTGCGAGCTGCAGCATTTAGCTCGTCTCCGTTTATGTATGTGAATTCATCTTTAGTGGTATTATTAACACTAGGACCGCGGCGGATCGCGACCTTATTCAATCGCGATGAGGTGTGATTCAGCACTATGATAGTTTAACATAGAGAAGAGTGTACTGACGCACAAAGATCGCTGGAGGGCGATGTCACACAAGGCCGTCTGCCAGGCTCCGACGCCTTTTCCCAGAATGCATTTCGCACCGGCAAGCAGAAGGCGTTTTGAATCCTCCATTTTTTTTCAAAAAAAAAATGCTGTGATTTTGCCTTTACAAGTGTTACCATGTCATTTTATGAAGTTTTAATATGTTTTCAGGTGAGAAAGTACCAATATATATTCCCAAAATGTGTCCAGCTTATCAAAATAACCCGTATATCTCCTCTGACGATTTTCGTCGTCGAATTCGCTAGCATGCGTTCGTAAATTCGCCCTGGAAATCTGGTTAGCACCCATGGAATGCCTCTTGTCCAATCAAATTACCTGGTCCCTTTATGACGTTGAACCCGGTGTGCGCTCCGGCGCTCTCATAGCGAATTTACGAACGCACCCTGCGGTTTCACTTTCAAGATCTAATTTTTTTGCATTGGAAAACACTTACAGAGTGAACTGTCATAATGAAAACATGACAAAGCCATTTGACTATCTTGTTCATAAACAATGGTGTCAGGACTTTTCATTTTGATGACACTGACAACTGTTGTGCAAATGTTAATAGTGATGTGAGAAATGCACCAAAGCGACTGAGAAAACTGTATTATACACAACAGTGTTGTGTTGTGTATATGTGAGTGAGACTGTGGTCTACAGTGATATACAGAAAAAACATTATATACAATATTATACATATATTTTTGTTGTCAGGACTTGTTTAGTTATTGTCATTTCGCAGAGTCACCTCAATAAAGCAAATGAACAAATGGAACATTTGCGAACAGTTCTGTAACAAAACGCTGTTACTTTTCCTCACACATGTGTAAGTGGAAATCCTTGGCCTTTCCTGTGGTCCTCGCAAATAAACCAGAATAACTCGTTTCTAAAGTCAGTTCCATTCACTTGATATAATGGTTGAAGCATGGGGGATGGTAATCTAAATTCAAAGGATCTAAAACAATTGTGGCTTGTTTTTCCAATGAAGCCAACAAGGTCTTTGAATTTAGCCCTGCCATGACTAATCTCAAGTATATTGCAGGCAATAGACCTCCATTTATCCCTATACTTGTAGGGCAACTTAGAAACAATAAGCCTGAGGTTTGATGGGCTATCAAGCTCTTCCAGATAGTGCAAGTCTTGCATGGCATTGTTGCATCCTCTCAAATACAGTGCATAGGCCTGTAGTGACTTTCCATCTTCAGCCTTTATGCTTGGCCAGTTCAAGGCTTTATTTATATATATAATAACGTATGCATGTATGTAACGAGACTGCGGGAGTTTTCATTACTAACGAATGAAAGTTGATTATCATTATTAAAAAATAACTGTAATATATATTGCAATGTTGTCCCTTTCACACATAGTTCCAAGTAATTTCCTTGGAATCCCAAGCTGTGTTGACCAGGTATCGAGACACAACAGCAGGGGAGGGGTGGGGGAAGGGAGGGGAGGGAGGGGTTACATCACCCTCTGTAGAACATCTTCTATCTAATCGGCGCACTGTGCTAAAATGCAATGCAAACAAAACAACACAGGACAGACAGCAGTGCAGTGATGCGTTTTATATTATATTCTTTGAACAACAGAACGGGACAGGCGCCAGAAACTGCCATAATATACCATACATATATCTGCCATATATCGTACCTCCGTTTTATATTGAGAAATATGATGATAAATACATATAGGGCGGAGGTATGCTATGTGGTGTGTGGCTAGATATTTTCATGTAGCACTGTGACTGCGGGGGAACCCGATGTCTTTGTTCATTGATCGGAAACGATCGAGAGCCAGCCATCAACCCTCCCCCCATCAAGCGCATGTCTTATTGAGTCAACACGAGTTGACTCGCTGGAACGAGACAGACTGATACACACCACACCTCTGCCATATCATACATCGGTCCCACATGTATTTATTTACCATCATATTTTTCAATATAAAACGGTATGATATGGCAGATATATATGGTAGCCTACATTGCAGTCGTCCCGCAGTTCTAGTAGATCGCCGACATCATGTTATTTGATGTACATTTCACGGCAAGATAATTCCGATTTGTGGCAAACACCCAACAATTGTTCGTTCACTAAACATTATAACATGAACACAGTTATAGCACCAGTTCCTAGCACCTAGTTTCCTAGCACCAGGGGAGCCCCCCCTCCCAAATTTCGTTGTTTGGTACCTGTACTATATCAATGACAAATAAAGACCATTCATTCATTCATTCATTCAAACAATGACAGTTACAGTCTCGCTCAAACTGTAGCGAGATTAGGAGACTACTAATTGAGAAAAAGAAAAGAAAATACATGAAAGAAAGGAGAGAAAGAGTACAGAATGATAAATCCGCTAATGTGTGTAATGAAAAGTGTGACAATGTTGAAAGACATGATGTCATAATCAAAATATAAAACCTGGTTGGATAAAATAAGATTCTGTTGTGATTGTGTTGACATTGTTGTGATGTCAAAAGAGATCTTGGTTATGTAATGTGTAAAGTGGAGAGGAGATTGATCGGAACTGCGGGAGTTTTCATTACTAACGAATGATGGTTGATTATTATTATACAAAAATAATAGTAATAAATATTGCAATATTGTGTTATCATAGTTATGAGCTTCACAGTGATAACGTCTGTTTATTTGTCGTGAACTTCATGCCGGCCGTGCCCGTAACATCAGCAGACAATCGACTGCTGTAAGCTTGTAAGCGTTGAAACCTGCTTGGCAGCTTTGAAACCCGCTTGGCAGCTTTGAAACCCGCTTGGCTCGCTCATGAATTGGCAGCTATTGTTTGCTAATGGGAAACGATCAATAAGATTACCCTCCCCCGTGTATCAACCATCAAGTGATTGTAACTCACTTTAGAAACTAGTTCTTAGCCTACACGTTTCTTTGTCAAATACATGCTCTGCATGTTTCTCTAAAATGCATAAAGTTCCTATAAGCAGAGAAGTGGGGAAATTATTAGAGCAATCTGATGAAGCTTGAGTCAGCTGAGAACGAACTATGGAACAGATTAAATGCTATATATGGAGAGGAGATTGATTGAGACTGCGGGAGCTTTACTAATGAATGAAAGTTGATTATCATTATTAAAAAAGAATAGTAATAAATATTGCAATATTGTGTTATCATAGTTATGAGCTTCACACAGTCTGTTTATTTGTCGTGAACTTCACGCCGGCCCTAACATCAGCAGACACATGAACACAGTGAGGATTCAAACCAACAAAAATAATTAATACACATCATTTCATTTATAATGTGCAGTAAACAAACAAAATAATGTATACTCTCTGCAATTGGCTACTATACAATGGTGCCAAAATCAACTATCCAAATATGAATCTGCGTATATCTATGTACAACCTTGATTGAACCAAGATTCATAGACAGATTGTCCCTTTTGCATATCATCATAATAGGCATTCGTGTCATCATGTTCTTTACACATTACATAACCAAGATTTATTTTGCAATCACAACAATGTCAACACAATCACAACAGAATCTTATTTAATCCAATCAGGTTGTATATATAATCTATATATATAATCTATATATTGGTTTCAATATACCTCCATAGCAGTCTACAGTCTAATTTAGCTATATATATAATTACATTATGAGAACATCAGTATTTTTACGCCTTTGGTTGTATTGTCTGAACGAACATTGATTGGGAGACATACTGTACAGTTTATCATTTTCATAACTGTCTGCACATATACATATCTTATTTTGATTGTTATTGTAGCCTATATATAAACACAAATATCAGTCTTATGCACTGTGTCTCATTCAGCACTGAAGCCTGAATTTGAGCACAGTGTGTGCCCCCTTGCTACCTCTGCTGATATAAAAGAGAATTGCAGGCTTGGAGAAATAGATGGCAGCCACAAGTACACAGACACACACAGAAATACTGCTAAAACGCTTTATACTAACTCGATTTTGAAAATGTAAAAATGCTGGGTGGTAGAACGCACATATCTAGGAAAAGTCATGAAAGGAGGGTCCTGAAATGTGATCGAGTGCAAAGGTAGAATTTTTTTTGTACTCACTGGTGCTGTTTAACACCTCACGGCTGTTCTAGTGTTAATGGACAGTTATTTTAACGCAGGGATCTGGGAGTTATTTTAACGCAATCTCGACCGGCATTTTTTGAAAATTGAAAAACGTTTTCATGCAAACGTTGCAGCTCAAAGTGCTCTAATCATTATATATTCATACTTTAATTATTTTTGGCATTTAAAGGCAATGAATAATAAATACTTATGGAGGAAACGGTACATAGATGATAGAATTAGCAAAACTCCAAATATGAACTACATCAAATCATCATCTGCCCAAAACAATTTCTGGATATTAAATAAATAAATCAGCAGCAAGATGCTCTCATAAAAGCCTCTCATACAGTAAATGTCCTAAACACGCATTTCCACACGTCAGTCACAGTAACTTATATTGATAGTAAATAGTTAGGGTTAATAGTTTGGGTTACATTTAGCTATTTAATTGTGTCTAAACTTGTCCGGTATAGATCTGTTAGTCAATTTGAGATGACAAGAGAAATGAAAAGAGAAATGGAGGAAGATTAATAATTATTTGAGTAGCCTACTAACCACAGTAGGTACACAACACACCTGTTGACCCGAAATCCGTTGGAGGAATGAACCTTATAATTCTAACGTCACGAATGGCCGCTACGATCCAACGGGACAGACGTCGGTCGTATGGACACAGGCCTCCTCTTGGCAGGTTACACAAAGCAGACGAACAGACGCTGATTACAATCCCTGAATGACCGCGTCCTGGCCAAGTACACACCCACAGCACACCAGACAGAGGGTGTTCAGACGCAGGAGCTCGGTGCTCAATGCTCAATGTACAGGGTGAAAAAAAAGAAGTAATATATTGAATAATATGTAATAGAAGTTACAGTATATTGTAATGTAACATGATAAGATTTAGTTGAATGTAACTAGTAGGCCTAATACGTTTTTTGAACGACATTGACATCAACATCGACATCGACATCATATTGAACAACAACAACAGCCACGCGCATGATGCTCACGAGACGTTGCTAAGGGACGTGTATGTATTCCAGGCACGTGCCGTGAGCTAACGTTGCTAAGGGACGTGAGAAAGCGGGAGAAAGCGTTCCATCCCCTGGTTCTCTCCGGGCTCTTTTTCCTGAGCCTCAGGCATCCTCGGAGCCGGCGGCTAGCAGCGGGCTAGCTTTGGCTAACGGGACGCTAACACCTGCCACATTGGAGTGTGTGGCTAACGGGCTGTCACCAGTCCCCTCACCTCCTTTTGTCCCTGCTGTCCGCAACGTTAATGGTCGTTTACCCAACGACGTGCTGGACACAGATGCGGCGAACCATGACGTCACCGACGCAATGTCCGAAACCCCAGCCACAGAGTCTGTCTCCACTGCCACCAATGCCACCGTGACCAGTATTGCTGAGGGCAATCCACTATGGTCCAAACTCTCTGTTGATAAGGGAGGATGCAATGACAGGTCTCCAGAGATAATTATTACGGCTTCAGCTAGCCAACTGACTCGACAGGCAGCATAGGTGATGATGGTGGATAGATGGACTGTCACCGAATCATCGATATGATTCAAATACTTATGGAATCAATGACTTATATCAATGACTTATTGTTCAATGACTTAAGGAATATAATATATATGATATCATACAAGCCTGGTAACAAAAGGCCGCGTTCGTAAATGAGCTCTGAGAGCGCCGTAGCGTCGCCGTGTCTGCTGAGCTAGCTAGTAGCTCGTATGGTACATCGATATTATTCAAATACTTATGGAATCAATTACTTATATCAAACAAATAGCTAATTCAGTGACAGATAAGGTGTTTGTTGACATATCCTTAGTTTGTATAGGTATGTAGTGTGTGAGTATATATAGATATAAAATACCGTATTATTCCAGTCAGAAGAACACAGCAGAAGTTCGTCCAACGTCTGTTTAACAGAAGCCGCGAGCTGCAAGTTCAACCAACAGGGTTGCCAGATGGTATCAACAATTCCAGCCTAACTACAGTCTAAGAATAGCTCAATCCACCAAAAACCAGCCCAAAACCTAGATTGTCAGAAAACCGCTATTTACTATTGGGTAGGTGCCCATTGGGTAGGAGGCCTGTATGTCTGTTGCCAATGATATTTGTCAAATAAAATGTGATCAAAAGTAACCCATTCGTCGGGAATACGCCCCATCTGGCAACCCTGGGTAAAAATAATTGACTGGCACAGTTGCAGTCCAGTACCCAGGACGGGTAGAACATTGTCCATTAGAAACAGAAGGGATATGAAGTTGGAATACAATTCTAATCAGCATAAAATGTGTTATTTTAATATAGGAATAATACGCTTTTAAAAATGGATCATGTTAGAAGTATTATGCTTTGTGTGTGCACAATGGGGGAGGGGGGTATATATATCACAGGCACGTGCCGTGAGCTTTTAGATTGGGTAAGCATAAAATATAGAAATACACGTAATTACACATACACGCTATCAGTGAACGCAGTTTCAAGGAAATGCAATTTTGATGCCCTAGAACCCGCTAATAAACGGTAGTGTCACTTTGTGATCAGATTACCAAAAACAACTTTGTCACACAGGCACTTGACCAGGGCTGGACTGGGACAAAAATTAGGCCCTGGCATTTTTGGCCCAGACAGGCCCACCCCAATCGGTCGGACCACACCCACCAGCACAAAAATACTTGCCTTATATACTCGTCTTATATACTGTGCTGTACAGTCATATGACAAACTGTAGTATTCCCCCAAACCACTACAAAGACGACTACATACAGTAAGCAATGGTACCAGTGCAAGTAGACCAGTGTACTCAGTGATCAGATTCCAGAGCGAATTTACGAACGCAGCCTTGTTGTTCTAGATTTTTTTTTTCATTATCAACCTATCATTGCGCTTTAGAGTAAAACAAAGCACGCAACTGTCGCGTCTATCTTTTCATGGCAACTCTACATTGTGATTTACAAGGGATATTAACTAATATTAAGTAATATTATTACTTGGTTACATTTTGCAATTGATCCGCGGTACACATACGTGCCGAACCGTGGGGGGCGATCCGTTACACCCCTAACAGCTACCTATATTTTCCTTACCGGGTCAACGGTTACAGGCTGACTCGGCCCCGCTTCTTCTGTATCCTCTCTATCCTCTGTATCTGTACCCTGCTCCCGCTCCTCCCTGCTAGCCTCCTCTTCAACCCTAACCCTAACCCTAATCCTCTGTATCTGTACCCTGCTCCCGTTCCTCCCTGCTAGCCTCCTCTTCAACCTGTTGCTGTTGCTGCTGTGGTAAACTTGAGGGTGCAGCAAACATGTCCCTAATGTTTACACATTTGGCAGCATCTGCCTCGAGTTTCTTTTTGTTTTTCTCCCTAAGTTTTTCCCAGCCTCCCTTCCGTTTTAGTGTGCTTTTGCGCTCCATCTCTCTCAGTATCTATCTAGTAACTATCCAGGCTAACTAAATGTATTTTGCCGGCCGGCTCGGCCCAAAACTACCGCGAAACTGAGACGGTTGTCTGGTGCTGCGTGCGTGCGTGACCCCTGACCCCCCCCCCTTCTCTCTGTTGACTGGGCCAGCCCAGTGTCTGTATAGAAAATTGACCAATGGGCCGCTGTCCCTGATTTATGGGCCGTTCAATGGTAGCTTTCGATTTATGGGCCGTTCGATGGTATCTTTCGGCTGGGCCGGCTGGTAAAAAAAAAAGCCGGTCGGCTCGGCCCAAAACTACCGCGGCCCACCGGGCAAATGCCCGGTATGCCAGATGGCCAGTCCAGCCCTGTGCCAGAATAAGCACGCTCCGCACGCCCAGCCCATCATTTTTGATGCCGCTAATGTGTGTAATGAAAAGTGTGACAATGTTGAAAGACATGATGTCATAATCAAAATATAAAACCTGGTTGGATAAAATAAGATTCTGTTGTGATTGTGTTGACATTGTTGTGATGTCAAAAGAAATCTTGGTTATGTAATGTGTAAAGTGGAGAGGAGATTGATCGGGACTGCAGGAGTTTTCATTACTAACGAATGATAGTTGATTATTATTATACAAAAATAATAGTAATAAATATTGCAATATTGTGTTATCATAATTATGAGCTTCACAGAGATGCACAAACCTGTCGTGTTTATTTGTCGTGAACTTCACGCCGGCCGTAACATCAGCCCGACGACTGCTGTAAGCTTGTAAGCATTGTAAGCGTGTAATACACGCTCTTGCGTGTTTCCATTCATGATGATGTGTTTCTGTAAATTCATTATATCCTATTGCAATATTTGAAAATGTACAGCGCTGTAGGCTAAATAGTGTCATTCAATGCACAACACACGTCGTTTCACACGATTTTGATTGACTTTCTGCGGCAGCGAAATACATGATCAATATCTTATTATCAATTATCAATATACTGGTGGCCTAACATGGTCCAGTGGTCTAGCACCGTGGTCGTGCACACATATGTCGGCCCTTCTTCTCCTTACTTTCCTGTCTGTCTTCACTATATCAGTCCAATAACATGAAAACTATGAGTGGGACTGCCCCACTCAGAAAAAAACATTATACAATAACATTATATACAATATTATAAATATCCGTTCGTTATATAATATTCGTTGATGAGTACAGGCATAATCAAACGTAGGTTACTCCAATTACTTTGCTGCAGTAGCTATGCATGCACCACACAACTTGATAGGTACATACTGTGCAGTGTATCATTCATAACTGTACATAGGCTACACATATCAATATCTTATCACTATTGCATGGAACTTGGGTAAACCCGCTGTGAAAAAAAAACCTCAGCTCCAACAAATCTGAAGGGATTGGGAGACATACTGTACAGGTTATCATTTTCATAAGTGTCTGTACATATACATATCTTATGTATCACTATTGCTATATATAGCCTATATATAAACACATTATGTTACAAATATCAGTCTTATCCACTGTATCTAATTCAGCACTGAAGCCTGAAGGTTGAGCACAGTGTGTGCCCCCTTGCTACCTCTGCTGATATAAAAGAGAATTGCAGCCTTGGAGAAAAAGATGGCAGCCGAATCCCAAGGCAAATACACAGGCACACACAGAAATACTGCAAAATCGCTTTATACTAACTCGATTTTGAAAATGTAAAGATGCTGGGTGGTAGAACGCACATGTAGATGTACTGCTGCAGCGTTCTGCAACTGTCATGACCTCAATGGGAACAGGTTCTGCAAACACACACCAACAAAGACCCACCAACTCAATCTACCAGCTCTTTTAGTCGGGCCATGTCTCTAGGGTATGCTGAAGCACTCAAGGTTATCAATACAAACTGAGCGACTGGCACCATTTCCTACATAATCATAGGTACAGTGACATTTGATAGACTGCATTGAAAAGACTGTCTTGTGTTGAATAAACATGAATTAAACGAAGGCAACGACTCCTGTCTGTCTCACTGGTACTACTCATAGTAGTGAGTATTGGTAGAGTACTGGTACCCCACATTTTCAGACATGTTTTTTTACATTTACATGTTTGGCATTTAGCAGACGCCTTATTCCAAAGCGACTTACAATCAATACATTTGACTGAGCAAGTGAATCATCAATCCACCAGTCGTAGCAGGAAGAGTACTGTTGTCCTGACAGCACATTTTGCTTGTACTAATTGAACAAACGATACAGAGAATATCGATTATCTGATCATAAAGACAAGTGTTTTTTTCTTTTCTAACATGTTTTGTTTCCCCGTTGACAGTTGACCTCAATACTTCAATGAAATATTATATTATGGACATTTCTTGATCATAATAATAACAGGGGTTAGGCCATATAAAGGATTATAAACAGTGGATTGACTGTTGTAAGGTTAGATGGTTGTAAGGTTAGGTGGTTGTAAGGTTAGGTGGTTGTAGGTGGTTGTAAGGTTAGGTGGTTGTAAGGTTAGATGGTTGTAAGGTGGGAGCTAACTTTTATCACTTCCGTAAAGTCATGGAAAAATCCCCCACCAACACACACACACAGGCAGTCATACTTTCTGTTGGAATAAACAACATGGATCATGACCTCTATAGGACCTCCCTGAAACAAATAACACCAATGTACAAGGAGGCCCAGAACACATTCCCCAACGCCACCATTTACATGTCCATCATTAGTTTCTCCCCATATCTCACTGCACTCCAACAACAAAATCTCACAACAATTAACTAATACATTGCCACACACACCACCCCTCTGTTAGAAATTCACAGAGATGATTTCAACACCCACCCAGACAATATACACTGGACAACAAGCACAGCACACAGAATATTCACACACTGGTGTGAACAGTTAAATTTATAAATACACACAGCCACAATCTGGAACCCCTTCCCCCCACTCTAACAGACACCCTCACTTCATCTAACATAATAAACCTCTCAAAAACCTTCAAACCCACCCCAGCACAAACAACACTCTTAGAGAGAGGGTTGACTTTTATCCCACAGCCCACCACTTTTGATGTAGAGCACTTCAGACGGGACATGCACCAGTATCACCGCCGTTTAAACCTTTTAGAAGGTCGACATTGACTCCCTGTATACAAACATAGAGACCCCATTGGGGCTCAGAGCGGTGCGGGAGCTATTTAACGACCATCCAGACCCTTCTAGACCAGATGAGGCTCTTCTCCATCTCTTGGAGTTAGGGTTGACTAGAAACGACTTTGTCTTTGATTCCAGATGTTTCCTTCAGGTACATGGGACAGCTATGGGGAAGAAGTTCGCCCCTGCGTATGCCAATATTTATATGGCTGATTGGGAGCGTACTGTCTTCCCCAAATGCCCGAAACTCCCAGCACTGTATGTCCGTTATTTGGACGATATTTTTGGCATCTGGAGCCACACAAGGGAGGACTTCCAGGCTTTTATCAATGTGCTAAACACGCATCATCAGGCAATCACTGTAAAATTCAATATTCAACCTGAGAAAATCGAGTTTTTGGATACAGAGGTGTTTATTAAGAGAGGAGAGGGGAGTTATAGTCTGGGCACAAGAGTATATTTTAAACCCACAGATACTCATGCGCTGTTGCACAAGTCTAGCTATCACCCCAAACATACTTTTAGGGGAATAGTGAAATCACAGCTTATCAGATTCAAGCGAATTTGCACAGCAGAGGAGGACGCGGAGTCAGCCACGAGGACCCTCTTCAAGGTCCTCAGATCGAGGGGTTATGGGAGAACTTTCCTCCGGACCATCAAAGCTGAGGTCCAGCAAAATTTCAGCAGGGGGGATAGACCTGCAAAAGAAGGGGACAATTGCAGGATAATTCCTTTTGTTTCCATGTTCTCCCCATCCTCGATGGAACTTAATAAAATGATTAAAAGTAATTTTAAAAGGACTCAAGATATCGTCGAACCGTTGGTGGGTTTTAAAATTATTGCAGCCTTTAGGAGGAATAAAAATATAAAAGATTTGCTAGTACATGCAGCATTAAAAAGCGATAAACAAAATAAACTAAAAAGACATTTAAAAACACCAAAATACATTACGAACATATATACAGACAAAGGGGCTCCAATCTGGAATGTTCTGGGTTTGGAGTCCTCAAACCTGGTATATGGAATAAAATGTGGGGTCTGTTCTAAATGGTACATTGGTGAAACTAAGAACAAACTTTGTGAACGTTTAAAACAGCACCTTTACAGGATAAATCGGATTGAGGAATCCACCCTACTGTACGAACATTTTAGAGATCATGGTAGGGAGAATCTCCTGATTGTAGGCCTGGAATCTGGAACCTGTTGGTCAAAAAGACAGAGAATGATGAGGGAAAGACACTGGATTAAAGAGCTAAACACAATTTCACCCAGTGGTTTAAATGAAATATAAAAACTTACCTCTCATTTAATATGTACAGTCCAGTCCTGAAAAAAATCTGTAAAGGAAAAAAACACTTACCTGTGATCTGATAGAACCTGAAAAAAGTTTAAAAATAAAATAAAAAATACAGTTAAATTGGGTGCTTACCTGGATACGTACTGAAGTTCTGAAGCCGGAGATCCTTGAGTCTTGAATTATGGATGGTCGACGACATAATCTGAACAAAGATCTGAAAGTAGAGAAAAAAACTAAAAGATTAGTGTGCCCGTGCATTCTGCGAGCCTTCGGGCAAGCAGGGCCTCTTATTCCCCTAACCTAACCTTAAGCTTCCAGGTCTGGGCCCTAACCCTAACCTTAGCCCTGACCCTGACACTAACCTTAAGCCTAACCCCAACCCTAGCCCCAACCCCGGCCCTATCCCTGAGCCGGACCCCAATCCTAACCTTAACCCTAGCCCCAACACTACTTTCAACCCTCTTTCTATCCCCAATACTAACCCTGCTTCTAGTCCCAACCCTCATTCACCACACTCCAAAGACATCATCCCTATAATCAGCACTTTTTCCCACAGCACCAGGAACCTGCACTTCACCTTAAAACGCAATTTCACTGATACCAACAGCCCTATCCCCCTCTTCAACCGTACAGGATTATTTCAGCATTCAGACGGAATAAAAATCTCAAAGATCTTCTCATAAATTCACAATTCACCAGAACTCCCCTAGAAGCAGCCCCTCTCCACACCACCCACTTTAGGTCCAGGAAGTTCATATCAAATCCTCACAGTCACACTTCTATAGCCATTTCAGACACCTTCACCATCCAGTCTTCCAACATCATTTACATCATCACCTGCACACTCTGTCATCACCATTACATAGGGGAAACAGGGCACACATTATAAACACGGTTAAAACAACACATATACAATATAAAACGGGCACACTTAGATACAACACTAGTCACACATTTTCAAGAGCACTCCATCACACACCTCACCATTTCAGGACTACAGGCCAATCACGGGTGGACTGTGGCGCAACGGAGGGGCAGGGAGAGATATTTTATCAAGGCCCTACAGACAGTGACGCCGGGAGGATTGAATGAACGATTTTAAATGGTTTTAGAATGTTAATTTATCCTACAGGCCACAGGGTAATATGAGGACAGGATTATACTAATGCTATAATTGGATGGGGATGTTTTAATGGTGATTTACCTTTTAATAAACAAATAAAGACATATATTTATTTATTTATGTATTCATCTTTTGTGTGGTTATGTATATACATGTGTGGGGGGGGATATTTATCATGTACATTGTCATGTATATGGTTGGGGGCTCCATGATTGCACTTTACTTTAGCACTTTTTCATTTCCTTTTCCAAATATGGAGGAGTGATAGCCTCTCCATTATATAGATGTGATTTTCTCTTTTTAAAGCACTTATTACTTAACTTATTATCCCTATGTAGAGCACTTACACAAATGTTTTTAATTATTTATTTCATTAATATTTATGGTGGCAATAGCCTAGAGACCTAACACCCCTTCCAGCAACCTCTGCCCTGGCATTTTGATGCCCTTGACCTAGTTCATTCAACCTCCTGGTGATCGCTGTCGCTTGCATTATTTTATTCCTTTTATTGTATGGTTTTAACAGGGGGAGAGCAGAACAGTGTGCCTGAGCACAAAGGACAAATGTGTCTTTTTTAAACCCTACAAACACAAAACCTAACCTTAACCCTAACCCTAACCGTAACCTTAACCCTAACCTTAACCCTAACCCTAAATGTGGCCTAACTAATTAATGCAAGTGCAATTCAAAATGGAATAATCCCGAGAGAAGCCCCGACAGGCGCACATAGCAGGCGCACCCCTGCGAGCTACCCAATGTCACGTCGGAATTCGACGTTTGGAGTCTGCCGTGTGAGACCAGGTTGTCATATCAGTCTGCCAAAATCTATTTACAATGGAATAGTACACTTAATCTAAATAACGTACTCCCTATACTTCATATCAGTCCATGTGTGTGATGCTTGTCTTTACCTTACGGTTACGGTTGGTTTGGGTGGTCGCGGTGACTCGGTCTGCACGCTGGAGCAGTCCAGGGAACCAGCCGACGGACAGATGGATCCAGGACACAGCGCTTACTCCAGCAACAACAAACACAGCCTTGCAACACACAGCCAGAAGGTTTATGAATCTGAAATTCAATAAAAGACATGACATGTTCATATCTCATTCTCAACATGCCCTCACTCGTTCCCTAACGTGACAACACGACGCTAAAACAACGTCATCAACAGTTGACATTTGAATTGTTCACGACGCTTGATATCTCCTATCTGCAGCAGAGCTGTTTAGCAAGCCATTTATTTGCTATGATGCTAGTACCAGTAACTAGTATTAATAAACCATGACAAGCTGCTGTCTGCTGGCTAGCTGGTTAATGTTGTATTATTCACAGCTATACAAACCGTTAACTCTCGATTCTTTTAACACACAGCTCGAGACAGCTAGCTACATTGGGTAGAAAGCTGTACAGAAAACGCTCTGAAGCAGATGGATGTAATAGTATACCTCAAAATCGTACTTACCAAGGGAATCTGTAACTAATATGTAATCTTAAATTCAACTTTTACTCTGAGTTTTTTCTGGGTTTTGGTCAGTATTTTTCAATTTACTTCAGACTTCAGGGAAAGCAAAAAAAAGACGTTACTCATCCATTGCCATGGAAACCCAAAGGCGGATCCAGTCTCTGACTGACCAATCCCAAGTCCGCAACTCTGCTATTCACCAACCCACACATATAAATAAATATAAATCCACAAAAAGTTTCTTTACACAATTAATATCTTATTTTATTATTAAGATAATATTAATATATATATATTATATATATATATTATTTATATATTCATACACAAATCTATGCAAGGTTAGAAACCCAGGGTTACACTTCGGGAAAGCACTGCCTGTTTACATGGGATGCAACCTCAGCGCATATGTTGAAGTCAATATTTTTGATATTGTCTTTAAATGACTGTTTTCTTTTCAAAATGTATATTTTAATGTTAGTTGATGAATCTATATATTGTATATATGTATTTACTTTAAATCTTATAGTAATTATTATATTATTTAGGCTACTTATTTAGTTAAAGCACTTTGAGCTGCAACGTTTGCAGGAAAAGTGCTATACAAATAATGGTTATTATGATTATTATGATGATGATGATGATGATGATGATGATTATTATTATTATTATTATTATTATTGGTGCAACTAGTAATAATGGATAGTTCAGTAATGAAGTGGATGTGTGCGTTTAAGGTTTTAGTAGTCCATATACATAGGGTCTGCTTGGGGATGATAGACATTTGTCTACAGTGGGCTTGTTCATGTATGAATCATCATATTCAATGTATGGACATTGCATGGTGTATCATTGGACTTATCAGGAATGTTACCTGTGAAGACGTTCATTACTGTGAAGTCAATGCAGACGGTGCTCAACGTGTTCATGTCCAGCCTTGCGCTACGTGCAATGAATATGAATGTAAAAAGTAAATATATTTGCATGAATATCGATATGATATGTACAGTAAATATATATGTACAGTGTGATGTGTACAGGACAAGGGTGAATATATGTACAGTTAACAAGGGAGATGGATATCAATACAGTACAGTTAGGATATATGTTCAAATATAATATGTGAGAGGTAATATTTCGATTTATTTTACACAATACAACATATTATTCACTTTATTCCATTCCCCGGAATTTAAATTGAGTGGAAAAGCCTCCGTTTTACACACACTCTAAGCTTCTTTTTTTTTAAAGCGCATTATGAAAAAGAGTGCAAGTTTATTATAGGTGAATGTTTCTTCAGAGAGAAATGTCCACCCGAGGAATGGAAATGAAAGTGGAATGGAAATGGAAATGAATAAAAAGACATGAATGGAAATGTTAGTGTTTAACCATAACTGCAAAACATGAAGGTTTTTAGCTTAAATATGTTTAGGGTTTGTTCCAGGAACATGCGGCAGAGTAACTAAACGCTCCTGACTTGACATCACAAACCCTCCCTCTCTATCTCTCTCAAACACTTTTGGTCCAGAACCACTGGCACGGACAGCGACATTAGGCCTATCTCAGCGATTGATTAAGCAGCTCTCTCTCCAAACACAACGGCACAGGCCGACATTCAAAGGTAAAAGCAGAGGAAGTCTTAAATAAGAAGCCATAACCAGCAGCACAGCAGTACCCAAACCATATATCTACAAGCACAGATCGCCACCAGCCTCGCGAATCATATAAATCATATAAACCAGCAAAGAAGCCATGACGTAAATTTAAAAATGATATCTTACCTTTACTTGAAAACGAGGTCCATTCGCCTCTCCTTGGGAAGGAACACCTCTGTCACTTTAGTGTAAAAGTCACTCACCTGTTGCAGTTTGAAAAGTCTCTCTTTTTCAATTGAGATCAGGGCCAGTGATGAAAGGCGTCCTTGTCAAGTAGTGTGAACTTGATGAACTTGTGAACTTGTGAACATGAAAATGATAGCCAATCAGTAGCTCTTATCGGAATGAAAGAACTACTCTGATTGGCTGAAAGCATGCTTACCCTGGTCACATTAAACAGCAGCGCTGAGGCATCGGAAAAAAATAAAAAAGACATTTTCACGCATTCGAATGTACGCGAGTGAAAGCAGAGAGAGGAGTGGTTGCAGAGTAGGAAGTGCTTTACTCCTACAGGTGGCGCTAAAAATGCAACATCAAAATGAATGACTCCTGCTGCCCTGGGACCTAAAATAAGACTCTTTTAATGAAAACAAACAAACGGTTACAAGCACTTTTATTTTAATATTTTCACGGTCCTTTTTTCTTTTTTCGTTGGGTAAGCACTGCTTACCCTGCTTATATGGACGGCACGTCCCTGATATATCAAAATATAGTGGGTGAGGGTAAGACAGATAGATTGCTGCCAGAGAGACTCAGCCTTGAATGGCAGCTTGCACCTGATGTGTGGCAATTTTGGTGTCTTGCCCTCACCCTCACCCTCCCCCTCCGCCTCCCTCCACTCCCCCCTCCCTAAGGGGAATGAGTTAAAGTAACACCGCCTGCCGAGAGGGGACGGGAGGGGGGGTAAGGTGCCTTCCACACCCTCCCCCCCCCTGATTTCAAATAAAGGAATATATTTTATGTCATGCCAAATGTCACCATCAGATGGCGCTCAGTCCTGTGGGAGAGAGAGCCAGCCAGCCAGCCAGCCGTGAAATAAGAGAGATTGTTTCCCCCAAAATATCAGTTATTCACGAAGAATTTAAATAAAACAATGAAATAAAAATAACCATAACCCTAAATATTGAAATAAGTATATTTGTCGGGAGAAAATACACAAATGTGAAACCCCAGCAACAACCCGTCATCTCTTGGTTTTATGGTTGATTATTTATATAAACTCAACTTGATGGGTTATTTTGGAGTATAGACTAATGTATAGTATACATGACATACCACCTGTGCGCATCCGTAATCAGACTTAGCTGAGGTGCTGGAGCTGAAGAGTATCAAATGGAATGAAAAGAACCAGCATCCGCACACTCCAAACTGTTCACAAATCCATGTTTTATTGATTCGCAAGCCTTCGGTCATCCATCGGTCTTTCATCTTTGATAGAATAAACACAATTGTTTGTGGGATCAGGCTAAACAGGTCGCAGACCTAATCCAATACTGCCCCCTAGTGGATGACGGTAAACCCTTCACTCTGCGCTTTTCTCCCTGAGAAGACGGATTTAATCGCTCGTTGACAACATCTCTGAATATCTGTAGTTTGGACATGTTTACAGTTTAAGATTAGCTCATTGTTTTCCATCCAGCCAGCCGTGTGTTCGAGCAAGGCACGGGTTTGGTAGCGTGAACTCTACCATAATGCATGGCATGTCATGTATAAAAAGATCAATACCACAATACCTATTGATAACGGCGAAGAAGAGAAGAGAAGAGAAGAGAGAGACAAGAGAAGAGAGAGAGACAAGAGACAAGAGACAAGAAAAGAGACCACAAAAAACAACAAAGATACTGTAGTGCCGGAGGAAAAAGGAAAGACGTAGGCAACGTAATGATAACTGTTTAATCAAAATAACAACTTGTACTCTCCGTACAGGACCAGGAAATCCATCACCAAAACTCTTGTGTCTAAACAGGAAGTTGCAACGTTAATAATCCTCCCCTCTGCCCCTAGTGCCAGAACTGGTTCCCTCCCACTACACAACCAACAGTAAGAGGAGAACATGAACCCATAATGTAGTCACTACACCAGCCCCCCCAGTGTTCACCTCAATATTGGAAATCCTCACGGCGAGGAGGGCGTATGGCCCGGCCCCTACGATCGTAGGTAAAGTCAGGAGGTGCGGGAGGAGGTGTGACATCGCCCATCACGTCCTCCTGCAGGGAAGGACGGGGGGCAGTGACGACCGGGGGCTCGCGAGCTGCGGGGGGTTGTCGGGGTCGGAGGGGGGAATGGCCAGGGCGCTGCAGGGTAGGTAGGACTGGAGGCCGGCCTCTGCGCGGTGGCAGGGCCAAGTCCAGGGGCAGTTCAAGGTCCAAGTGGGCCGGTTTGAGGCGATCAACGGACACACACTCAGGCCTGCCCCCCATGTCAACCATGAAGTTCTTGGCTCCGGCCTCGATGACACGGAAAGGCCCGTCATAAGGAGGACGTAGTGGAGTCCTGTGGCCATCATGACGAATGAAAACGAACCTCGCTGAGTGCAGCTCCGGGGGCACCCTCGAAGTAGGGACACCATGCTGCGTAGTCGGGACCGGGACGAAGGTCCTGGCGCTGTCCAGCAGGGAGGCGCGCTGAGCGGCGGCGGACCAGGGCTCCGTTGACTTGGGAATGAAGTCACCGGGGACCCGCAGCGGCTGTCCAAACACCAGCTCAGCGGACGACGACTGGAGGTCCTCCTTAGGCGCTGTCCTGAGCCCCAGCATGACCCACGGCAGCTTGTCAAGCCAGTTGCTGTCCGTGAGGCTGGCTCGAAGGGCGGCCTTCATGGATCGATGGAAACGCTCACAGAGCCCGTTCGCCTGCGGGTGATAGGCGGTTGTGCGGTGGAGCTTGACCCCCAGATTCTCCGCCACCGCTGCCCACAGCTCTGAAGTAAACTGTGAGCCACGGTCAGAGGAGAGATCAGCAGGGGTGCCGTAGCGGGAGACCCACACCGCGATGAACGCCCGGGCCAGGTCGGGGGCTGTCGTTGAGGAGAGCGGAACTGCCTCCGGCCAGCGAGTCGTCCTGTCCACCATGGTAAAGAGATAGGTGTATCCGTGCGAGGGGGGCAGCGGCCCTACCAGGTCCACGTTTACATGATCGAACCTCCGCTCAGGCACAGAGAACTGCTCCAGGGGGGCCTTGACGTGTCGATGCACCTTGGCGCGCTGGCAGGCGATGCACGTGTCTACCCAGGCCCTCACATCCCTCTTGAGCCCATGCCAGACGAATTTCTCTGACACCAGCCGTGAGGACGGTTTCCTACCAGGGTGAGACAAGCCGTGTATCGCCTCGAAGGCGGGGCGCCTCCAGTTGGCGGGGACCACCGGTCGTGGCTGACCCATGGAGACGTCGCACAGGAGCGTGGCCCCTGCGTCACCGAAAACCACCTCTTCTAGGCGCAGTCCTGTGTCCGACAACTTGAGAGCCTGGACGGCGGGGTCGGCGGCCTGGTCTGCAGCCATGCGCGCGTAGTCCAAACCCAGTTGGACCGCACCAACCACCGCCCTGGAGAGACAATCCGCGACCTGGTTGGACTTCCCAGCAACGTGCTGGATGTCTGTGGTGAACTCGGATATGTAGGCGAGCTGGCGCTGTTGGCGGTCGGACCATGGCTCCGCCACCTTGGACATGGCGTGCGTGAGTGGCTTGTGGTCCACGTAGGCCGTAAACTCGCGGCCCTCCAGTAAAAAACGGAAGTGTCTGACAGCAAGCCACAGCCCGAGGAGCTCCCTGTCGAATGTGCTGTACCTTTGCTCTCTGGGAGACAGCTGGCGGCTGAAGAATGCAAGAGGCTGCCAGGCGTCCCCAACCCACTGTTCGTACACCGCTCCAACAGCAAAGTCAGAGGCGTCCGTGGTGAGAGCAGTGGGTGCCGAGGGCGCGGGGTGGGCCAACATGGCAGCGCGGGCCAGGGCCGCCTTGGTGTCCTGAAAGGCTTTGACACGCTCCGCCGTCCAGTCCACCGGCTGCTTCAGAGTCTTGCCCTTCTGGGCATCGTACAGAGGCCGCAGGATGTGAGCGATGTGGTGGAGGAAGCGATAGTAGAAGGTTACCATCCCGATGAACCCCTTGAGCTCGCTGATTGTGCTGGGGCGCGGGAAAGCAGCGACAGCTTCCACCTTCGAGGGGAGGGGGGTCACCCCCTCTGCGGAGACCCGGTGCCCGAGAAAGTCGATGGTGTTCCGTCCGAACTCACACTTCGCCGGATTGACAATCAGCCCATGTTGGCTGAGCCGTGTGAAAAGGGCCCGGAGGTGGGACAGGTGCTCCTCCTCCGTGGTGCTTGCGACGAGGATGTCATCCAAGTAGACGAAGAGGAATGGTAGGTCCCGGAGCACCGAGTGCATGAGGCGTTGGAAGGTCTGCGCCGCGTTCTTCAGGCCGAACGGCATCCGCAGAAACTCGAAGAGTCCAAATGGCGTGATTACGGCCGTCTTAGGGACGTCCTCGGGGTGCACCGGCACCTGATGGTACCCCCGTACCAGGTCCACTTTGGAGAAGAAGCGTTTGCCTGCCAGGTTCGCTGAAAAGTCCTGGACATGTGGGACCGGGTAGCGGTCAGGCTTGGACGCGTCGTTGAGGCGGCGGTAGTCCCCACATGGGCGCCACCCGCCGTCTGACTTAGGGACGATGTGCAGGGGAGACGCCCAGGGGCTGCTCGAGCGCCGAACGATGCCCACCTGCTCCATATGCGCAAACTCCGCCCTGGCGATGGCCAGCTTCTCCGGGTTGAGGCGCCTGGCCCTGGCGTGGAGGGGAGGCCCCTCGGTCTCGATGTGGTGCTCCACTCCGTGTTTCACCGTGGGCGCGGAGAAGGTGGGCTTGGTAAGGTCGGGGAATTCGGCGAGCAGCCGAAGGCACTGGTCACTTTCGGCGAGCGTATTGGACCACCCGCTGTAGACCGCCTCCCCCTGCGTACAGGCGAAGGAAGCGAAAGTCTGTGAGTTGACCAGGCGCCTGTTCCCCACGTCCACCAACAGGTTGTGGGCGCACAGAAAATCCGCACCAAGGAGGGGAAATGTGACAGCCGCTATGACAAAATCCCACGAAAAGCATTGCCCTCCGAAGCACACGTCCACCGCCCTAGTGCCATAAGAGCAGATAGGTGTGCCGTCCGCGCCTGCCAACTGCGGACCACGCTCCTCCTTCGCCACATCCGATCTCTCTGCCGGAATGATGCTCCACTGGGCACCTGTGTCACAAAGGAAACTGCGACCAGAGGCGGTGTCTTGTATGAAGAGCAGCCTGTTGGTGACGCCAGCGCTCAGGGCCACTACTGAGTGCCGGCCCCGCCGTTTCCCGTCGGTCCGAAGGTGCAGGGTGAGCGGCACCGTTTGGCCTTGGCGCCAAAAGTGGCGTGGTAGAAACAATGGCCCGCAGCGTTACCCTGCTGGCCAGAAGGTCTGGCGTCATCCTTCGCTCTCCTGCGACGGTCGGGTGGCGGGGCGGCCGCGGGAGCGAGCAGGTCGGGGGACCGTTGAGGCATGGCCAAGACGAACCGGTCCGCCTCCCTGGCCAGGGCGCGGGGCTCCATGATGGCGGTGTTGGCCAGCGCCATCCTAACTTGAGCTGGCAATGTGCGCATGAACAGCTCTGTGAAGAGGATCATGGGGTCTTCTGTACCGAGCAGGTTTAGCATCCTCTCCATGCGCGCAGAAGGCCTCTCGTCACCCAAGTCCGACATGGCAAATAGGCGACGCACCCTCTCCGCAGTGGACAGTTCAAATGTCTCTAGAAGCAGGGCCTTGAGGCGCTCATATTTGTTCGTCGTCGGGGGAGCAGACAAAAAACCTACCACTCGAGCTGCGGTGGAGCTGCCCAACATTGCCACAGCATGGTTGTACCGGTCGTCGTCGTCATCGATGTCACTTTTGTTAAAATGTGCCTCTACAATAGCAAACCATGCAGCAGGCGTTGAGTCCCAGAACTCTGGTAGCTTGAGAGTGGGAGTGTGCGCACCACGCGTTACCCTGACAGGGGATGGTGATGGCTGCCGCTGGTTTGAACGTCTTCCTCGCCCGGACATTTTGCAGGATTGTAATGTTCGCTCGCTGGTTTTTGTACACAATTACGTTAACAAAAATCCACGTCGGGGGTCACCAGTGTAGTGCCGGAGGAAAAAGGAAAGACGTAGGCAACGTAATGATAACTGTTTAATCAAAATAACAACTTGTACTCTCCGTACAGGACCAGGAAATCCATCACCAAAACTCTTGTGTCTAAACAGGAAGTTGCAACGTTAATAATCCTCCCCTCTGCCCCTAGTGCCAGAACTGGTTCCCTCCCACTACACAACCAACAGTAAGAGGAGAACATGAACCCATAATGTAGTCACTACAATACACAAGATGCCACCCAAAAATGAGAACCACAAATGTAAGTATTTACTTCGTTAATGAAGTTTGTGAAAAGTTATGACATGTTAAAGTTAATGACATGCTGAAGCCAAAACTAAGGGTGCGTTCGTAAATTCACTCTGAGAATGCTCTGAGTTCATAGAGCTCTGAAATCAGTTAATTTACGAACAGTCAAGTCTTTACGAACTAACTGTAAACATGGCAGACACCAACGATAACATTTAAGCAATAGCTCACGACAGGCCGTGGTATATGCTTATTATATCACAGCTAAGGGGCGTTGTTCGGCCCGACGCGAAGCGGAGGGACGGCAACCCCCTTAGCTGTGATATAATAAGCATATACCACTGGCCTGAAGTGAGCTATTGCTTTTATAAAACGGTTACCAACACTGTCAATATGAATTAGAAAAGCACACTCAAATTCAAATAGTTTTTATTCGTAATTAATCATCTTAAATAGTTCCCCTCAAATAAAATAGTTCCTCTTATTGCAGTTGGTCGCTAAGCAAGCGGTATGTCGGCGTTTATGTGTAACTTTACCTGGAGAGCACCCAGGAGGTCAAAATTCAACTGAAATGTTTCCATTTCCATATCTTTTACCTAGCTTCAGAAACGTTTGTTAGTTTGTAACGGATTGTAGTATGGCATGTGTTTGATATTTTGTCACAGCGCGCGGCTGTAGTGGACGCAGGCAGGGCACTCCGAAAACGTCTCGACACATTTTCAAACAGGCTTTATTTTGATAAACAGACCACATATTGGGAATCTACATGGTTACTTTGCGTAGGATTATTTTTTTTAAGTTGATAAAATGTCCTTGAGATTGAATTAAAAGTCTGTTATATTTGAAATGTTGACCGTGAAACAGGCGTATTCATTTCGAACTGTGATGAGGCTCTACTTATCGTAGCTGTGGTATACGCTCAATATACCACGGCTATGAACCAATCAGATTGCTTGATTTCACCCATCCGTTTTATAATAGTGATTCTATAATTAGAGCAGTTATGATCCCTGGCGCCATCACATATTG
Organism: Nansenia antarctica; assembly: GCF_963989245.1. NCBI lineage: Eukaryota > Metazoa > Chordata > Actinopteri > Argentiniformes > Microstomatidae > Nansenia > Nansenia antarctica. The sequence goes on from NC_137678.1 coordinate 10,275,872, forward strand.
TCTTCCAGGTGGTAAAGTCACTGATCTCATAGAGCTGGTCCCTGTTGTCTTAGACCTTCATCCCACAGCACATATCCTGATTTTTCACGTTGGCTCTAATGATGTGCTGAACAGACTCTCGGTTAAACTCAGGGAAGATCTCGAGTCATTAGCCACCACTGTACAAAGCCTGGGCAAAACTTGTGTGTTCTCTGGCCCCATCCCAGCCCCCTCAAAGAGTCCTGAACATTTTAGTAGACTTGTGAGCCTGCACGAATGGCTAAAAGCCTTCTGTCAGGCTACATCAGCAGATTTCATTAGCAATTTCGACATGTTCTGGACCAGAAACCACCTGTATAAACCCGATGGCCTGCACCTCAATCTAAAAGGTACAAAGCTATTAATCATTCAATGTATTAATTACATCACTTTCAGCTGTAAATGACGTCCACCACAGCATGATCCCACCATAGCTTCACACTGCATTCATCACAAGCATCTCCCATTGGGTCATGCTAACTCTATATCCCTTTCCTGTCCTCTGACCATCCCTGTTCTTATTAGGACCAGACACCTTTCACTCAACAACTTCACCCCTCGCACAGTCATTCCATCAAACCTCACTCACATTCCTTGTCTACCTACAGCTCCTCGGACTAAGTCTGTACCATTTAAGATGGCATTAATTAATGCTAGGTCAGTGAACAACAAGCCCTATATTATAAGGGACTTTTTTAAATCCCATGAGCTTGATTTTCTATTTTTAACAGAGACCTGGCTGAAAAACAATGACAACATCACTATAAATAAGCTCTGTCCTGCCGCATGTAGTGTTATCAGTTCTCCTAGGATGTCTGGCCGTGCAGGTGGTTTAGCCGTTATCTTCTCCAAAAAGTTTGCTTGCCGCTCTGTAGACATTGGTAATTTTAGAACTTTTGAAGCACTGCTGCTTAGAATAGGATCAGCTAACCCTCTTTTTACTTTGCTATGTTATCGCCCAACAGAAAAGTCAAAAAGTGAGTTTTTAACAGAATTTCCTGAGTTTTTATCATCTGTTGTGATGAAAGTCGACAACCTGGTGCTGGCCGGAGATTTTAATGCGCATATTGATAATGCCTCTGACAACTTCGCGAATGAGTTCATTAGTTTTACCCAATCACTGAATTTGACTCAGCATGTTTCTGGACCGACCCATGACCGGGGCCACACGCTGGATTTGATTGTTACACTGGGCTTGAACATCAATAAGCTATGTATAGGTGAGTTTTTTATTTCTGACCACAAATATATTACTTTTAATATTGATTTTATCGCTGAGTCCCTACCAAGCAAACGGTCAGTCAGCTCCCGTACACTCAACAGCTCCTCTGTTCTCAAATTTTCCTCTGCCTTCGCAGTCCTCAGTAATGATGTGACAGTGTCAACTGACACAAATGGCCTGGTCCACCATTTTAATCACCTCTGTTTGTCTGCCCTAGAATTAGTTGCCCCCCTCAGAACAAAAAAGAAATGTCTCAGTGCAGCTAACTCATCCCCATGGATAAATGATGACATCCGCAACCTAAAAAGAGAGTGCAGAATAGTTGAGCGGCGGTGGAAGAAGACTAAGGGGACAGTTCACTTCATTCACATGAAGGAACTCCTCACCTCTTTCAACCTAAAAGTTGAGGATGCAAGAACCATATACTTCTCCAACCTGATCCACCTTAATAAGAATAAGCCTAAAGCTCTTTTTGCAGTTATAAACACCCTGGTTAATCCACCTCCTCCCCCAGTTCCTGTCTACTCTGATAATGACTGTGAACTATTCTTATCATTTTTTCTAGATAAAGTTAACAATATAAGATCCAAGATAACACCTCCAAACATCATCATTGTCGACCAGCCTCCTCCAGCTCCCTCGTTACGCCAGTTCAACATTATCTCCTTAGATGATCTTACCCCAATTATCTCACTCATGAACCCCTCCTCTAGTCCTGTTGACACTATCCCAACCTCACTTTTAAAAGCTGTCTTCAATAGCCTCAGTCCCTATATTTTGTCTATTATTAACAGTTCCATATCCTCTGGGTGTGTGCCTGATCATTTCAAACATGCCATCATCCAACCTCTCCTGAAAAAACCAGGCCTTGATCCTCTAGTCCACAGTAATTACCGGCCAATCTCCAAACTCCCATTCATTTCGAAGGTCCTGGAAAAAGTTGTTTGTAACCAACTTTTAAAATTTCTTGACAATAACAAGTTGTTTGATAAATTTCAGTCTGAGCACCGAGACTGCACTTCTTAGAGTGTCGAGTGACATCATTATGAGGGCTGATGTCGGAGAGTGCTCAGTGCTGCTGCTGCTTGACCTAAGCGCAGCATTTGACACTATTGACCACGACATCCTTGTAAATAGGCTCCAACAGTGGGTGGGTTTAGATGGGGTAGCTCTGAAATGGTTTTCGTCCTATCTGTCAGGGAGAAGTGTGGCTGTCGCTATCGACAGCTATGTCTCCTCCACATCTCCCTTGGCCTGTGGGGTCCCCCAGGGTTCAATCCTTGGTCCAATCCTGTTCTCCCTCTACATGTTACCCCTTGGTGCTCTTATTAATAGTTTTGATGGCATATCCTATCACTGTTATGCAGATGATACGCAATTATATGTTTCTTTTAAACCAAGTGATCTCAGCAAACTCACCATCTTACATGACTGTATTGCTGGAATAAATAATTGGATGGCACAAAACTTCCTACAGTTAAATGCAGATAAAACTGAGATACTAGTTATAGGCCCTGAGAGTACCTCGAATGAAATTCGGCGGTCCCTCGGTTCATTGGCATCCAATGTAAGTAACACCGCCAAAAATCTGGGAGTCTTTTTTGATAGCCACTTGAATTTTGAATACCATGTAAAAAAGGTCACACAGTCATGTTTCTACCATCTTCGCAATATCGCAAAAATCAAACCAATCCTTACTTCTCAAGACCTCGAAAAAATCATGCACGCATTTATCTCCTCACGTCTAGACTACTGTAACGGACTCTACTCTATCCTCAGCCGCTCTTCTATTAACCGACTACAATTAGTACAAAACACAGCTGCCAGAATTCTCACTAACACATATCGCAGAGCTCATAACCCCGGTTTTGGCCGCTCTTCACTGGCTACCCGTTAAATCCAGAATTGATTTAAAAATCCTTTTAATAACTTATAAGGCATTACACGGGCTGGCCCCTCTCTATATCTCGGAATTATTACAGGCAAAGCCCAATGTGAGATCTCTCAGGTCCTCGGACAAGGGCCTTCTGGTCATACCCTCGACCAACCTCAGAACCAAGGGTGACCGAGCTTTTGTAGTAGTGGCTCCCACACTGTGGAACGCCCTCCCAGTGTCGATAAAGAATGCTCAATCTATTAATTGTTTTAAGAACTTGTTAAAAACACACCTGTTTCGTTTGCACTTTGTTTTATGATATTTTCACCTGACCCACTTCTATAGGTCATTGTTTTGTTTTATCTCTTGTTGTTTTATTGCTCTTATGCCCTTATGTGCCTTGTGCTAACTTGTTTTTACCTGATTGTTTTTATGTGATGTCCACTGTACAGCACTTTGTAACTCTGTTTTGAAAGGTGCTTTATAAATAAAATTTACTTACTTACTTACGTGTATGTATTCAATGTACAAAGACGATATGAAAATGAACGTTATTCATTTAAAAAAAATTAAAAATCCTTGAAATTATTGAGATCAAAATTATGTACATTAAATGAATAATACGCTTTGTGACTAGTCACGTTTACGTAGCACTCATCTAATACACTGCAATACTCGTTTATAAACACGTGGGGGCGCCATTGTCACGGCCATATTGCCTCTGTTCAATATTCGACTGAATTAAAATAATGAAAAGTGTTGACATGCACTCCTCAATATGTACATCATTTGTAAATCCCACACAGTTGGTTTTCTAGCTAGCTATGTATATGGGGAAGGTATTAGACATACATGTTATCTTTTTATGTATTTTGATGTTTTTTTTAAGGTAAAAAAATCAGTTGGACAGAAAAAGTAGGCGTCACGTCATTGACCCACATACACATACACACACGAGACAGCTGGGAAGCTGTGTCCCTGTCACCTGTTTAGACCTCACCTGTGTCCCTGTACTTGTCTCTGCTGCCCTTTGACCAAAAGAGGTCTTTGTCCATTTTCCTTTTTTCCCCTGGCATATTTGTTTTACCAGCTCACCTAGTAAAAGTGAGACGATTGATAATATCAAAAACATGCTTGCACACACATATAACTTACTCACACACAAGTCAGTGTTACTGGCCTCAATGTGGTACAATTATTACTGAAATTATTGAGAATAGAGACATTGTTGACATACGTAAACTAGCTCTTGTAATCTTTAATGTTCGCTAACTAGTGAACTCACTAAAATAACATTAGAACATGTTTGTACTGACAGAACATGACATTAACTTGTTAATTATGTTACACCCACCATATAGGTCCCTAGCATAAGAATGACAGTTGAGAATGTACTTAGTTTTATTACATTAGTTCACAATCCAGGCCCACATTGACCTCTCTCCAAAGAACCTCAGTTATTGTTACCAGGGCAGGTGTTATATTCACTGCACACCATAGGCTACACACTGTAGAAAAGGGTTGTTCACTGCACACGCCCGTAGGGAAATACTTTGACACTCTGGGTGAACAAGTTTACACACGTGATAGGATTCACTGCAATCATCTATAAATATAGCACACTCAAACCTGCCCTGATGGTCGAACTGGGATTAACCCGGTGAAGTGGCAATGGTGGGGGAAAAGCGGATTTAAATAACAAATAAACAAACAAACAAACAAACAAACAAAAAAGAAAAACTAGTCCGCCCCGCTACCGGCACACTTGCCCAGGCGGACTAGATAAGAACATAAACTATAACCAAACCAAACGTCTCACGGCAAGAGCAGCTGGCCGCACTGATGCTCTGGAGGAAACACAAATGAACAATCTTAGAACACTATTACCGACATATTAAAATACAAAATGATTCAAGTTACATGACGAATACTTTAAAATACCTGGTACGTCGATGGCAGCGTCCTACCAGCGACTACCAGCCGCCTTCAACCCAGCAGGGAAGTAGGTGACCTGTAATACATCACACAATCAATATTACATACAATCAAAGCAATAATATAAAACACTACGCACAGAAAATAGCCATAGGCAGCGGTCTACCTCTTGATCTCTGCCTGTCAGCATGGAGTAAAGGTGTGCAACTACCTCACCTCCGACCTGATCACACGGCTGCGCTCTGGCGTTCCCCCTATGTGCTTTCCTTTGGGCACCTCCCCTTTTCCTATTGGCGCCACCCGCCACAAAATTGTATTCAAATTGTGCTTAAAGGGAATTATTTTCACAGGACATTATGACCGAAGAGGTTTGAATATGTCGGACTTCAACAGAATTTATCGGACAAAGACCGGTAATTACCGGTTAACGGAAACCCAGACACACACACACACACAGCCAGCTCCAGTAAAGAACACACACACACACAGCGAGGTCCAGTACGCCATTTTTATTTCACAATTGAAATGTAGTAGACAGAGGCACAGGGGAGGGGGGGTACGCTCTAGGAGGGACAGAATGACAAGGGAGGGGGGGTACGCTCTAGGAGGGACAGAGGGCCAGGCCCCCCCCAATCGGAGGGAGGGAGGAGGTAAGCTCTAGGGAGAGGGTCATGACAAGGGGGAGGGGGGGTTTAGGGTTTAGGTGGGCCAAGGGACCCCAGGACTCTCAGACAGACACCACTGTTAGAGAGAGAATGGTGTGTGTGTGGGGGGCGGGGGGGGTAGGTAAACAGCCTCTACATACACATGAGGGATGACATCATCCTGATTGAACTTTCCTCCTCCTCTGGTTGATAGAGAGATGGAGTGATGGAGGGATGGAATGGTGGAGTGACAGAGAGATGGAGTGATGGAGAGATGGAGTGATGCTGTCACATGTCCTTATGAGGAGCACTCTGATTGGTTGAGCCTTCTGACACGACACTCTGAATGCAATTTGAAAAAATTGTAAGTAAACACAGATGCAGGAGGAGTGTGGGGGGCACAGTCCACACACACACACACACACACACACACCCCTGGATATATAGTTAGTGTAGCACTTCAATCACATTCCAACACGTACGTGTGTGTGTGTGTGTGTGTGTGTGTGTGTATGTCCAGGTGACAGGTGTGTGTGTGTGTGTGTGTGGACTTCCCTGACAGGTGTGTGGATGAGGAGAGTACTGTTCTGTTCATGTTGCCATGGTGACACACTATGATGACAGGGTATGAACATGGACACATTTCAGAGTATGGCCAATGTTACTACATACAGTATGTATCAAAACATTTCTTGCCACCTATCCCACACACACCCTGAAAACCAGCACAGCCACCCCCCCTCTGCCCCTCACACACACACACACACTCACCCTCACACTCACACACCAACACAGCCCACCCCCCCCCAACCCCCCAAACTCCACATGCTCTTCAGTACACAAAACATATTAATAATAACAATAACAATATTGTCGGAATCTGTGAAATGAAAACATAACCCATTCCACATTCCGACAGAAATAACAAACGTTGTTAGTCTTTAAGAGTTAAACTACAGGGAGACGTAGGGGTCAATCATTAGAAAAATGCTTTTTTTTGACGCTACAATCAAGTCTCCCAGAATCCTCCAGGGCTACGAGGGACCGCCCACCTTCCTGGAGCGACAGGTCAGAGGTCAGAGTGCATGTTGCGGTTTCTGGTCGTTCCTGAGTCGGACAGAGGGGAGCAGAGAGGATTGTGGGTAGGGGGGAGGGAGGAGAGCAGAGAGGATTGTGGGTAGGGGAGGGAGGAGAGCAGAGGATTGTGGGGAGGGAGGAGAGCAGAGGATTGTGGGTAGGGGAGGGAGGAGAGCAGGGAGGATTGTGGGTAGGGGAGGGAGGAGAGCAGAGGATTGTGGGTAGGGGAGGGACGGACGGACGCACAGGTGTAGTGTGTCGTAGTAGAGAGCTGTTAACACACACACACACACACACGCTCACACACACTCACGCGCACACACACACACACACACACACACACACAATCCAGCCAATGGGACAGACAGCCACAATAAATAACGCCGAAGTGCAGACAGACAGACAGACAGACAGACATAAATACAGATGTTGTTCAGAGCTCAGTCAAGCAAGGAGGGAGGGGTGGGGGTGTGAGGGGAGGGGGGGGGGTGGGGGGTGGGAAGGGGGGGGGGGAGGGAGGGGGTGGAGTCTAGTCCTTCTCAGGTGTGTGTCTGCCTCTTCTTCTCTCCTTCCTCCTCCACCTCCTCCCCCCCCTCCTCTCCCTCCTCCTCCCCCTCCCCCTCATCCTCCTGGTCTCCGTAGGTCAGCTCCTGCAGGTTGTTGAAGGCTAGCGAGCGCGCGGCCACCTGCGCCGCCAGGGCGGAGCTGAAGCTGAGCGTGGCCGAGCCGTGCAGCTCCGTCAGCCTGTCCATCACAGAGACGCCGGGGATTCTGGGATGGCGCCCGCCCCCCAGGAGGCATTCCAGCCCGTTCTGCCCCCCCCCCTCCTCCTCCTCGGGCAGCCCCTCGTATTGGTAGAGCTGCGTAGCTCCACCCACCTCCCTCCCCTCCTCCCCCTCCTCCCCCCCCTCCCCCTCCTCCTCCACCACCACCTGACCACAGATGAACTCTGTGATTGGCTCAGTCTCCGTCGCAGTGGGGAAGAGGTGGTCTTTGACCCTCTCTTCCTCTTCCTCTCCTACTTCCTCCTCCCCCTCTCCCTCCCTCCGGTCCTTCAGGTGCTCTGACAGGTGGTTCCCCTCCCCGGCCCCTCCTCCTCCTCCTCCCCCTGGTTCTGTCAGACCTACAGAGGGGGTCTCAGGTGGGTGGGGGCCGGGCCCAGGTACGCCAGCGGCTGAGAGAGAGAGAGAGATGGAGAGAGAGGCAGAGAGAGGGGGGAGAGAGAGAGAGAGAGGTAAGGAGAGAGAGGCAGAGAGAGGGGGGAGAGAGAGAGAGATATAGAGAGAGAGAGGTAAGGAGAGAGGGGGAAGAGAGAGATAGAGAGAGAGGTAAGGAGAGAGAGGCAGAGAGAGGGGGGAGAGAGAGATAGAGAGAGAGAGACGCCACGCTTCAGTTACATCATCACACACAGAGAGATGGACAGATCAACAGAGAGAGAGAGAGAGAGAGAGGGAGGCAGAGGGAGGTAGAGGCAGAGAGAGAGAGACAGAGAGGTGCATGGTGGGTAGGGAGGAGACCTTGGTCGTTGAAGAGCAGCTGTTTCCACTTCCTCCTCTCCTCCTCCGAGGCCCTCATCCCCAGCACGGCCTTGAGCTCTGATAGGACGCGCCGAGACTCCTCCCTCTCCCGCTGCTGGCGCTCCCGTTCCCCCGGCGACAGCATGTCACACGCACCCCCGCGCCATTCCTCCTCCTCCTCGCTCTCTGACACGTACGCCTCTAGCTCCTGGCCAATCACAGGAGGGAGCACGTCATCAGCCAATCAGAGGGCAGGAGAAGACCAGTCACTCAACACAACACAGAGACTCAATAAAACAAATAGAGAGAGAGGGAGAGGGAGAGAGAGAGAGAGAGAGGGGGGACAGAGAGAGAGAGGGAGACCGAGAGAGAGAGGGGCAGAGAGAGAGGGAGGGAGGCAGAGAGAAAGAGGGGCAGAGAGAGAGGGAGGGAGAGGGAGGCAGAGAGAGAGGGAGAGAGAGAGAGAGAGAGAGAGAGAGAGAGAGAGGGAGAGAGAGAGAGAGAGAGGGAGGGAGGCAGAGAGAGAGGGAGAGAGAGAGAGAGAGAGAGAGAGAGAGGGAGAGAGAAGGAGAGAGAGAGAGGGAGAAAGAGAGAGGCAGACAACAAACAACAGCCGTAGGCTACTGGGTAAGTGATACATGGCATGTACAAACAAACGTAGGTTTTAGGACGTTCAAAAGCAAGGACTGTGTGATCATCTAATTATGTGTAGTTACAGTTAGGTCCGTAAACATTTGGACAGTGACACAATTTCTATAATTTTGGCTCTGTATGCCACCACAACAATCGAGATGTAATTGAAGTGCAGACTTTCAGCTTTAATTCAAGGGGTTGAACAAAAATATTGTATGAAACATTTAGGAATTGCAACCATTTTTATACACAGTCCCCTATTTTCAGGAGCTCAAAAGTATTTGGACAAATTAACATACTCATAAATAAAATGTAGATTTTTAATACTTTGTCGAGAATCCTTTGCAGGCAAAGACTGCCTGAAGTCTGGAACCCATGGACATCACCAAATGAATGAATGAATGAATGAATGAATGGTCTTTATTGTCATTGATATAGTACAGGTACCATACAACGACATTTGGGAGGGGGGGCTCCCCTAGTGCTAGGACAAAAAAAACTAAAAACAAGAAGGGAAAAGAGCTGGTTTACATAAATAAAGGCTATGTACACTATCCACTATACTATACTATACAAATAAAACACTGTGCTGTACTCTATGCTATACCTATTCTAACATTTCCTATCTCTGAACCTTATGTACCCGAGGGTTGTCATATTGCACATAGTGTTATTGCACATTCATTTAAAGTGTCGCAGTTTGCAGGTTTGAAATGTTCACAGTTGTGTTTCAGTATTGCACTTGATTCCAATCTAGTAGCTGCCATCAAATTGTCTAGATTGTCCAGGGCCTAGAACCTAGGTCTTTGCTGTGTTCAGGGCCTGAATGGCCCTGGGGTAGAAGCTGAGCTTCAGTCTATTTGTCCTTGCGAACATGGTCCTGAACCGCCTGTTCGAGGGCAGCCGAACAAAGTGTTCGTTCCCAGGGTGGGATGGGTCTCTGGAGATCTTGGAGGCCTTCCTGAGGCAGCGTGTGTTGTACCCTGAGGCAGCGTGTGCTGGGTTTCCTCCTTTGTGATGCTTTGCCAGGCCTTTACTGCAGCTGTCTTTAGTTGTTGCTTGTTCGTGGGTCTTTCTGCCTTTAGTTTTGTCTTCAGCAAGTGAAATGCATGCTCGATCGGGTTGAGATCAGGTGATTGACTCTGGCCATTGCAGAATATTCCACTTCTTTGCCTTAAAAAATCATGGGTTGCTTACACAGTATGTTTTGGGTCATTGTCCATCTGTATTGTGAAGCACCATCCAATCAACTTTGCTGAATTTGTCTGAATCTGAGCAGACAGAATATCCCTAAACACTTCAGAATTCATCCGTCTGCTTCTGTCTTCTGTCACATCATCAATAAACACTAGTGACCCAGTGCCATTGGAAGCCATGCATGTCCATGTCATCACACTACCTCCACGTTTTTTTTTACAGATGATGTGGTATGCATCGGATCATGAGCCATTCCAAGCCTTCTCCATACTTTTTTCTTACCATCATTCTGATACAGGTTGATCTTAGTCTGATCTGTCCAAAGAATGCTGTTCCAGAACAGGGCTGGCTTTTTTAGATGTTTTTTTGGCAAAGTCTAATCTGGCCTTTCTATTCTTGAGGCTTATGAATGGCTTGCACCTTGTGGTGAACCCTCTATATTTGTTTGTGTGAAGTCTTCCCTTTATGGTACACTTGGATAATGATATGCCTACCTCCTGGAGACTGTTCTTCACTTGGCTGGATGTTGTGAAGGGGTTTTTCTTCACCATGTAAAGGATCCTGTGATCATCCACAACTCTTGTCTTCCATGGACGTTCAGATGTTTTTGTGGTGCCGAGCTCACCAGTGCATTCTTTTTCCCCCAGAATGTACCAAACAGTTAATTTGGCCACTACTAATGTTCCCACTATCTCTCTGATGGATTTTTTGTTTGTTTTTGCAGCCGAAGGATGGCCTGTTTCACTTGCATTGAGAGGTCCGTTGACTGCATGTTGTGCGTATACAGCAACAGCTTCCAAATGCAAATGCCACACTTGGAATCAACTCAGACCTTTTACCTGCTTAATTGATAAAGAAATAATGAAGGAATAGCCCACAGTGGCCCATGAAAAAGCTTTTGAGTCAATTGTCCAATTACTTTTGGTCCCTTGAAAAAGAGGGAGCTCCATATTAAAGAGCTGTAATTCCTAAACCCTTCCTTCAATTTGGATGTGAATACCCTTACCTTAAAGCTGAGAGTCTGCACTTTAAGCCCATATTCATTATATAACTGTAACTTATAGATGTTTTGGTAAACAGCTAAAATAACCAAAGTTCTGTCTGTGTCCAAATATACAGTATATCTCAAAAGTGAGTACACCCTTTAGATTTTTGTAAATATTCTGTTATATCCTTTCAGGGGATAACATTATCCTACTGAAACTTTGATATAACTTAAAGTAGTCAGTGTGCTGCTTGAATAACAGTATAGATTTATTGTCCTTTGAAAATTACTCAGTACACAGCTGTTAATGTCTAAACAGCTGGCAACAAAAGTGAGTACACCCCATAGTAAACATGTCTAAATTGTGCCCAATGATGTTGTTTTCCCGCCCTGGTGTCATGTGACTCGTTAGTGTTACAAGGATTCAGGTGTAAATGATAAGCAGGGCTGTTAAATTTGGGCACAATTCTCTCTGAATGCTGGACAACATGGCACCTCATGGCAAGGAACTCTCTGAGCGGCTGAAAAAAAGGATTATTGCGCTTCACAAAGATGGCCTTGGCTATAAGAAGATTGCCAACACCCTGAAAATGAGTTGCAGCACAGTGGCTAAGATCATACAGCGGTTTTCCAGGACAGGTTCCACTCGGAACAGGCCTCGCCAGGGTCGACCAAAGAAGTTGAGTCCACGTGCTCAGCGTCATATCCAGAGGTTGGTTTCCAAAAATAGATGTGCGAGTGCTTCCAGCATTGCTGCAGAGGTTGCAGAAGTGGGATGTCAGCCTGTCAGTGCCCAGACCATACGCCGCACACACTGCATCAAATCGGTTTGTATGGCCGTCGCCCCTCTTCTGAAACCGATGCATAAGAAAGCCCGCAAACAGTTTGCTGAAGACAATGAATCCAAGAACATGAGTTACTGGGACCATGTCCTGTGGTCTGATGAGACCAAAATAAACCTGTTTGGGTCAGATGGTGTCCGGCGTGTGTGGCGGCACCCTGGTGAGGAGTACCAAGACAAATGTGTTTTGCCTACAGTCAAGCAATGGTGGCAGCATCATGGTCTGGGGCTGCATGAGTGCTGCCGGCACTGGGGAGCTGCATTTCATTGAGGGACACATGAATTCCAATATATACTGTGACATCCTGCAGCAGAGCATGATCCCCTTTCTTCGGAAACTGGGCCGTAGGGCAGTTTTCCAACATGATAATGACCCTAAACACACCTCCAAGATGACAACGGCCTTGCTGAAGAAGCTGAAGGTTAAGGTGATGGACTGGCCAAGTATGTCTCCAGACCTAAACCCAATTGAGCACGTGGGGCATCCTCATGAGGCAGGTGGAGGAGTGTTGCAAGGTGTCCAACATCCGTGGGCTCTGATGTCGTCATGGAGGAGTGGAAGAAGATTCCAGAAGCAACCTGTGCAGCTCTGGTGAATTCCATGCCCAGGAGGGTTAAAGCAGTGCTAGATAACAATGGTGGTCACACAAAATATAGACACTTTGAGCACAATTTAGACATGTTCACTATGGGGTGTACTCACTTTTGTTGCCAGCTGTTTAGACATTAACAGCTGTGTACTGAGTAATTTTCAATGGACAATAAATCTATACTGTTATTCAAGCAGCACACTGACTACTTTAAGTTATATCAAAGTTTCATTAAGATAGACACTTTTGAGATATACTGTATATGGACCTAACTGTATGTGTTTTATTAGCATGTTGTGATGTGCTAAACATGCAGTTAGATAGCTAGATAGCTAGTTAGTTAGATAGCTAGATAGTTAGTTAGATAGTTAGCAACGTCGTTTTTAGCGCTAGAAATGTGTGAACATCCCAGAAACACTTCTGCCTTACGGTCGCAAGTTAAGTTATTTTTTGAAGGTCCACCCCTTGTTTGTTTCTCTCCACAAATGCCACTCTGCATACATGCACACACACCCCCCCCCCCCCACCCCACGGTACCTGCTCCACAGGCACAGGGTCCCGGTCCAGGATGAGGGTGTAGGGCTGGGGGGGAGGAGGGGGGGCGGGGGGGGGCCGGGGGTCTCTCTGGGTCCTCTGGGGTGCCTGGGGGGGGAGACAGGAAGGACGACACTGAGGCTACTACACACTGAGGTCAGAGGTCAGATGGAGGTCACATGGAGGTCAGGGAGTCCTACTGTAAGACACTATATGGTGAAACTAGGCCAGTCCCCTTCTCTCCCTCCCTCCCTCTCCCCCTCCCTTCCTCCCCTCTGTCCCCCCCCCCCTCTCTCTCTGTCTCTCTCTCTCTGTCCCCCCCCCTCTCTCTGTCTCTCTCTGTTCCCCACACTCTCTCTCTGTCCACCCCCCCCCTCTCTCTCTCTCCTCCCACCCACCCTCCCTCTCTCTCTCTCCCTCTTTGTCCCCCCCCCTCTCTCTCCCTCTCCCCTCTCTCTCTGTCTCCCCCCCCTCTCTTTCTCCCCCACCCCTCTCTCCCTCTCTCCCTATCTCCCTCCTTCCCTCTCTCTCGCCCCCCTCTGGGGGGGCCCCCCCCCTCCCCTGGTCCCCCCCCCTCCCCTGGTCTGGTTCTTGTCCTATATAGTGAAGGAGCCACTTCCTCTCTGACTCTGAATAGTCTCAGGGTGGGGCGGTGGGGGGGGGCAGGGGGGAGGAAGTCCTGACTAAAAATAACCTGGCCGTCACCATGGAAACCCAGGGGCTCCTGAAGAAAAGGGTGTGGGGGGGGCAGGACTCAGGTCCACTATCAGCGCCTGCCACCTGGACAGTTAACACAGCTATGCTCTGTGTGTATATACTGTATATGTATACCTGTGTGTGTGTGTGTGTGTGTGTGTGTGTGTGTGTACCTGGGTGTGTGTACCTGTGTGTGTGTGTGTGTGTGTACCTGGGTGTGTGTGTGTCTGTACCTGGGTGTGTGTGTGTGTACCTGGGTGTGTGTGTGTGTGTGTACCTGGGTGTGTGTGTGTCTGTACCTGGGTGTGTGTGTGTGTGTGTGTGTACCTGGGTGTGTGTGTGTGTCTGTACCTGGGTGTGTGTGTGTGTGTACCTGGGTGTGTACCTGGGTGTGTGTGTGTCTGTACCTGGGTGTGTGTGTGTGTGTGTGTACCTGGGTGTGTGTGTGTCTGTACCTGGGTGTGTGTGTGTGTGTGTGTACCTGGGTGTGTGTGTGTGTGTACCTGGGTGTGTGTGTGTGTCTGTACCTGGGTGTGTGTGTGTGTGTGTACCTGGGTGTGTGTGTGTGTCTGTACCTGGGTGTGTGTGTGTGTGTGTACCTGGGTGTGTGTGTGTGTCTGTACCTGGGTGTGTGTGTGTGTGTCTGTACCTGGGTGTGTGTGTGTGTGTACCTGGGTGTGTGTGTCTGTACCTGGGTGTGTGTGTGTACCTGGGTGTGTGTGTGTGTGTACCTGGGTGTGTGTGTGTGTGTACCTGGGTGTGTGTGTGTGTGTGTACCTGGGTGTGTGTGTGTGTGTGTACCTGGGTGTGTGTGTGTCTGTACCTGGGTGTGTGTGTGTGTGTGTGTACCTGGGTGTGTGTGTGTCTGTACCTGGGTGTGTGTGTGTGTGTACCTGGGTGTGTGTGTGTGTGTGTGTGTGTACCTGGGTGTGTGTTCCTCAGCATGCGGGCCACCTGCCCCAGGGTGTCGTCCCAGCAGCCTGCGCTGGCCTGCATGTGGGGCGCCAGGTGATGCAGCCTCTCGCTGAGCTCCTGGTAGCCATGGTAACCCCCGCAGGCCGCCCCCCCCTCCCCCTCCCCCTGCCCCCGGGACACCATCAGCTTCTCCAGGTCGTCCTCCAGAATGATCATCCTGTGGAAGGGGGGAGGGAGGGAAGGAGAGGAGGGTGAGGGGGAGGTGTGTTAGGGTGGGGAGGGTAAGGGGGGAGGGAGGGAGAGGAGAGCTGAAGTTGGGGTGAGGGAATTAAGAGGGGTGTTAGGGTGAGGAGGGGTGAGGTCATGGTTGAGGGTCAGGCTGAGGAGGGTATGGGTGAGGAGGGGTGAGTAGGGTAAGGGTGAGGAGGGTATGGGTTTGTCGGAAATAACTGTATATTGGTTTAAAAAGGACAGGCAGGTCTCAGTGTGTGCAGGCAGAAGGTGTCACTTCCAGCTCCCTTGGTGCATCCCAGGGCGTGCCACAGGGATCGGTCCTGGGACCATTACTCTTCATTATACCTGTATATATCAACACTCTCCATCAGATGCTCATTTCCATTTTTATGCTGATGACACTGTGATATACTGTTCTGCATCCACACCAAATCAGGCTCTGCGTCAGCTACAACTTGCTTTCAATACTGTAAAATACTTAAATACTGTAACACTGTAAAATACTGTAAAAATACTGATCAAACCCTGTGTGATCTAAAGCTTGTTTTGAATGCTGACAAAACCAAACTTATGATGTTTTGGAATGCTACATCCAAGCCTCTGAACCTCCCCTCTATCACCACTGTTCAGGGCTCCAAGATTGAGTCTGTCTGACATTACAAGTACCTAGGATTTACAATTGATGATTCTCTCTCTTTCAGCAACTAATTAATGTGTGTTTTATGTATGTGACCCTGTAGTTGTGCTGTTGCCTGTCTTGGCCAGGACGCTCTTGTAAAAGAGATTTTTAATCTCAATGAGTTTTATTCCTGGTTAAATAAAGGGTTAGGTTAACCCTAACCCCAATAAAATAAAATAAAATGGATGAGGAGGGTTAAGGGTGAGGAGGGTTAAGGGTGAGGAGGGTAAGGGTGAGGAGGGGTGAGGAGGGGGGAGGGTAAGGGTGAGGAGGGGTGACTCACTCGTTGAGCAGGGCCTTCAGGTGCAGCTGCAGGCTTCGTACGGAGGTGTGCAGCGCGTTCAGCTCTCTGCACGTCTGCCTGGCGCGCCCCCCTGCCCCCGCCCCCCCCTGGCCCCCCCCGCCCCTCGGCTGTGTCTCCAGGTAGCGGTGGAACTCGTAGCTGCGCTTCAGGTCGCCTAGGCAACCGGCCAGGGCGCGGTGGAGGGGCTCGGTCACTGCGGCGATGGAGAGGTGTAGTGGTGGAGGAGGTGAGGAGGAGGAGGGGCCCTTGTCTCCTCTGCCCTTGACTCCGCCCCCCCCCTCCTCCTCCTCCTCCGCCGCCACAGGCTCCTCCCCCTCCTCCTCCAGTCGGCGTGGCGACAGCAGTAGGGCCAATCGGCGGAAGCACTCTGAGCTCTGCCCCGCCCACAGCTGGAACAGCACCTGGGGAGGGATGGGAGGTCAGCAGGGACAAACAGAGTGACTGACTGGAAATGCCTCTGACTAGTATCTATCTACTGTATATGCTGTCATCCCTGTTCCCTTTCTTCCCCCTCCATGTTTGGTCACTCTCTCCCCCCCCCCTCTCTCATTCTTGACTTACAATAGACCTATCGCCAAGCCACGCCCAAGGGTTAGTGCAGTGAGTCTGGTGTTGAGAGTCCTTATAGCAGAGGGGAAAAAACTGTTTTTGAAACGGGATGTTTTGGTGGCCAGGGATCGGTAGCGCCGTCCAGAGGGCAACAGTTGGTGAGCAGGGTGGGAGGGGTCAGAGATAATTTTATGTGCTCTATTTGTGGTGCGTTTGAGATATAGTGATTCAACTGATGGGAGAGGGGTGCCGATGATCTTAGATGATTAGAGATTAGGCTTAGAGATAGGTCTATTGATTCATTTGACTAAGCAAGTGAATCATCAATCCACCAGTCGTAGCAGGAAGGGTAATCTAGCTCAGGCCAGGGGCCATTTGCAGTCGTCCTGATAGAAGAAGATTATTATAAAAAAATGTTTTAGTAGACACTGGAGAAACAGTACATGGAGGTGGTAGAAATTAGAACCTTCACCTTCAGGGCGGGGAGGCTGTAGTCGTCAGTAAGCTCCTCCCTCTCCTGGTCGGTGACTAGCTCCGCCCCCAGGCCCAGCCCCACCCTCCCTCCCCCCCTCCCACCTTCAGGGCGGGGAGGCTGTAGTCGTCAGTAAGCTCCACCCCGTCCTGGTCGGTGACTAGCTCCGCCCCCAGGCCCAGCCCCTCCCTCCCTCCCCCCCTCTCACCTTCAGGGCGGGGAGGCTGTAGTCGTCAGTAAGCTCCGCCCCGTCCTGGTCGGTGACTAGCTCCGCCCCCAGGCCCAGCCCCAGCTCCTTCAGCGGCACCGCCGACACATAGTTGGTCACGTTGTCCACCTCCGAGTTCAGGGGGAACGTGATTGGCCGGTTAAGGAGCCAATCAGGTGTTGACACACAGCAGACCTTCTCTCAGTCAGTCAGAACACACCCCTAAATACACTCTACACACCGAGGGTGCGTTCGTAAATACACTCTACACACCGAGAGTGCGTTCATAAATACACTCTACACACCGAGGGTGCGTTCGTAAATACACTCTGGGAATCTGCTCTGGTTTCAGCATCATAGACGCTCTGGAATCAGTTAGTTTACGAGTTAAAAGTTAAGAGTCTTTACAACTGTAAACATGGGGGACACCAATGATAACATTACCATCATTATCATGCTAACATTAACGTTGACGTTAGGTAGCTTTCTGTTGCTAACGTTAGTGATGTTGACAGTAGATAACGTTAACGTCGTTAACTAACACACTAAATCTAACACACTCTGATCTCTCACACACACACACCCCAAACTCACACACACACACACACACACACACCCTGATCACACACACACACACACACACACACACACACACGCCCCCCATCCCCCCCCCCCCCTCTATAAAGGATATGACTTCAGCATGTGACAGGTCGCTCTGCGGGACGAGCGGAAGGCGGAGCGTAGCGCCCGGTACACGGCCTTCCTCAGGCCAATCAGCATCTGGCCCCCCCTGGGCCCCGCCCCCCGCGGCCCCGCCCTGCTAAAGGAGCTGCCGCCGCTCACCCTGTCAAGCAGACTTGACAAGTGAAATGTGACACTACTGTGCAGACGTCCCTGAGAGGCGGGGCAACACACGCAACACAGAACGCCACGCGCTAACACAGGCTAACACAGGCTAACACAGGCTAATACAGGCTAACACACACTAACATAGGTTAATACAGGCTAACACACGCTAACAAAGGCTAACACAGGCTAACACACAGGCTAACACAGGTTAACGCACGCTAACATAGGCCAACGCAGGCTAACGCAGGCTAACACAGGCTAACATAGGCTAACACACGATAACATAGGGTAACAAACGCTAACACACAGGACAGGTTATTATTTAGACACTAGCACGCCTCCACATATGTTATAAACAACTAGACACACACACACACACACACAGAGATGATTACAACATACATACATGACACAGGGAAGACGCTGGTCGACAGCTCTATACACAAGACAGAGACACAACGAGCAGGGAGGGGGGGGGAGGGGCGTAGGGGGGGCTAGAATAACAACACACTCAGGGCTGGGTGTTAGGGCTGGGTAGGAGTAGGAGAGCGTGTCAGGGCTGGGTGTCAGGGCTGGGTAGGAGTAGGAGAGAGCAGGAGAGGAGGAGTAGGAGAGAGCACACTTACAGGGGGTGTTTGGGTGTTAGGGTTGGGTAGGAGAGAGCGTTAGGGTGGGTTAGGGCAGGGACGTGCCGTCCATATAAGCAGGGTAAGCAGTGCTTACCCAACGAAAAAAGAAAAAAGGAAAATATTAAAATAAAAGTGCATGTAACCGTTTGTTTGTTTTCATTAAAAGAGTCGTATTTTAGGTCCCAGGGCAGCAGGAGTCATTCATTTTGACGTTGCATTTTTAGCGCCACCTGTAGGAGTAAAGCACTCCCTACTCTGCTTTGCATATAAGCACTCCGCTCTCTGCTTTCCCTCGCGTACATTCGAATGCGTGAAAATGTCTTTTTTATTTTTTTCCGATGCCTCAACCCGCTGTTTAATGTGACCAGGGTAAGCATGCATACAGCCAATCAGAGTAGGTCTTTCATTCCGATAAGAGCTACTGATTGGCTCTTATCACTTTCAAGTTCACTTAACATTTCACCTCTCGCCCGGCAGAATAGCTTATGCCAGCTAGCTCAAACGATCTAAATAATAATAATCAATAAGGATAACTTGCTTGATTTTGTGAATATGGACATTACTGTCAGCGACCTAAAGGGATTTCGTAGACTGGACTGGACTGGAAAAACACAACTACTGGCTAAAGGCCGCCCGGCCGCTCACTCACCGATGTTCACACTAAGCCTGGTATGAGCGGTTTATATGATGTATATGATTCGCGAGGCTGGTGGCGATCTGTGCTTGTTTATATGGTTTGAGTACTTTGAGAGGGAGGGTCTGTGATGTGATGTCAAGTGCCTGTGTGACAAAGTGTGAAAAGAAAGTGTGTTGTGTTTACTATGGAGGATGGAAACGGTGTGTGTCTGTGTTGTGCGTGTGTGCGTGTGCGATGTTGAAACTGGACTTGTAGATTTCAGTAGGTTGGCTACTTGAAAAGATCTTTGAACAATGAGCACCCCTGATATAGTCGAAACTGGCAACTGTTTTTTTTGTTTTTGGTAATCTGATCACAAAGTGACACTACAGTTTATTAGCGGGTTCTAGGGCATCAAAATTGCATTTCCTTGAAACTGCGTTCACTGATAGCGTGTATGTGTAATTACGTGTATTTCTCTATCTTATGCTTACCCAATCTAAAAGCTCACGGCACGTGCCTGGGTTAGGGGAAGGGTGTTAGGGCTGGGTAGGAGTAGGAGAGAGTGTTCGGTTCAGGGGGTGTCAGGGCTGGGTAGGAGTAGGAGAGAGCACACTTACAGGGTGTTAGGGGGAGTGTTAGGGCTGGGTAGGAGTAGGACAGTGTTAGGGCTGGGTAGGAGAGTGTTAGGGTGTGTCAGGGTGTGTTAGGGGGGGGTAGGGTAGGAGTAGGAGAGAGTGTTAGGGTGTGTTAGGGTGTGTTAGGGGGGGGTAGGGTGTGTTAGGGTGTGTTAGGGGGGGGTAGGGTGTGTTAGGGTGTGTTAGGGGGGGGTAGGGTGTGTTAGGGTGTGTTAGGGGGGGGTAGGGTGTGTTAGGGTGTGTTAGGGGGGGTAGGGTAGGAGTAGGAGAGAGTGTTAGGGTGTGTTAGGGTGTGTTAGGGGGGGGTAGGGTGTGTTAGGGTGTGTTAGGGGGGGGTAGGGTGTGTTAGGGTGTGTTAGGGGGGGGTAGGGTGTGTTAGGGTGTGTTAGGGTGTGTTAGGGGGGGTAGGGTAGGAGTAGGAGAGAGTGTTAGGGTGTGTTAGGGTGTGTTAGGGGGGGGTAGGGTGTGTTAGGGTGTGTTAGGGGGGGGTAGGGTGTGTTAGGGTGTGTTAGGGTGTGTTAGGGGGGGTAGGGTAGGAGTAGGAGAGAGTGTTAGGGCTAGGTAGGAGTAGGAGAGTGCACACTTACAGGGTGTTAGGGTGTGTTAGGGGGGGTCAGGGGGTGTAGGAATAGGAGAGAGCACACTTACAGGGTGTTAGGGGGTGTTAGGGGGGGTCAGGGGGTGTAGGAATAGGAGAGAGCACACTTACAGGGTGTTAGGGTGTGTTAGGGGGGGTCAGGGGGTGTAGGAATAGGAGAGAGCACACTTACAGGGTGTTAGGGGGTGTTAGGGGGGGTCAGGGGGTGTAGGAATAGGAGAGAGCACACTTACAGGGTGTTAGGGTGTGTTAGGGCAGGGTAGGGTAGGAGTAGGAGAGAGTGTTATGGTGCTTTTCCATCAGCAGCCCATGTCGGCCCAGTTCGGTTCGCGTCAGGTCGGCCCAGTTCGGTTTAGATCAGTTCTGGTTTTCCATTATACACAAACCGACCCGGACTAGTAGGAGGAGTAGACGATAGTAGGCGGAGTTACGCGTCACACGCAGCCTGGCAAAAAGCTTCCGGGTGTACACAGCAACAAGTGATTTTTTTGGAGAGAAAGAGAAAGAGAGAGAGGAAGCTATGTACACATAATAAAGTCATGTTTTTTGAACCCTTAAAACCACTGCCTTCACTTGTCTGCTTTATGAACTGTAGTATCATCATCGGGAAACGCCGACAAGACGCGAATCTACCGGCATTTGACTCATGAGTGAACGGTGAAAATGGCTGGACAGCACAGCAGCAGCGGCCGGGTGAACTCCCGGTTCATCGAGTTTACGGTTAAAAGCATAACTTCTCGGGGTGTCAGCGCGGTGGTTAAGGGCTCAAAATGACCGTAGACAGATGGTGAAGTTAGCAAAGGAGTATTGTGTTTGTACCACCTCCACAGCCGGAGTTATTCACGGACAAAGACGGTGCATAATAGCGATTTTTGTGTTGTGCTTGTTGTAAATAAAAGTTCTATGATTCATTGAAATGACATTAAACTAAGATAATACGATGGTCAGCATAATTTTTCGAATCTTTATTAATAAGCTATTACAGAAACTGTAGTGACATTTTCCTAGAGTGAATGTGGTATTTCAAGATGGCGGTTAGTGAAGAAATAAATATGGACTTGGGATGACGATTTTCCATTGACCAATCAACGGTGTGCAGCGTCACACGTCACACGCAGCCTGGCAAAGAGACCCGGATATGAAATTGTAGACCCTGGGGTCGATGTGGAGCTAAAGAAGCGAGCTGACCTGGGACCGAACCGACCTGGGACGACTAATGGAAAAGGGGAACGAAGCGGGCTGACCCGGGTCAGCACCAGGTCAGCACCGTAGTGGAAAAGCCCCATTAGGGTGTGTCAGGGCTGGGTAGGAGTAGGAGAGAGCACACTTACAGGGTGTTAGGGGGTAGGAGTAGGAGAGAGCACACTTATAGGGTGTTAGGGTGTCAGGGGGTGTAGGAGTAGGACAGAGCACACTTACAGGGTGTCAGGGGGTGTAGGAGAAGGACAGAGCACACTTACAGGGTGTTAGGGGGTGTAGGAGAAGGACAGAGCACACTTACAGGGTGTTAGGGGGTGTAGGAGAAGGACAGAGCACACTTACAGGGTGTTAGGGGGTGTAGGAGAAGGACAGAGCACACTTACAGGGTGTTAGGGGGTGTAGGAGAAGGACAGAGCACACTTACAGGGTGTTAGGGGGTGTAGGAGTAGGACAGAGCACACTTACAGGGTGTCAGGGGGTGTAGGAGAAGGACAGAGCACACTTACAGGGTGTTAGGGGGTGTAGGAGAAGGACAGAGCACACTTACAGGGTGTTAGGGGGTGTAGGAGAAGGACAGAGCACACTTACAGGGTGTCAGGGGGTGTAGGAGAAGGACAGAGCACACTTACAGGGTGTTAGGGGGTGTTAGGAGAAGGACAGAGCACACTTACAGGGTGTTAGGGGGTGTAGGAGAAGGACAGAGCACACTTACAGGGTGTTAGGGGGTGTAGGAGAAGGACAGAGCACACTTACAGGGTGTTAGGGGGTGTAGGAGAAGGACAGAGCACACTTACAGGGTGTTAGGGGGTGTAGGAGTAGGAGAGAGCACACTTACAGGGTGTTAGGGGGTGTAGGAGAAGGACAGAGCACACTTACAGGGTGTTAGGGGGTGTAGGAGAAGGACAGAGCACACTTACAGGGTGTTAGGGGGTGTAGGAGAAGGACAGAGCACACTTACAGGGTGTCAGGGGGTGTTAGGAGAAGGACAGAGCACACTTACAGGGTGTTAGGGGGTGTTGGAGTAGGAGAGAGCACACTTACAGGGTGTTAGGGGGTGTTGGAGTAGGACAGAGCACACTTACAGGGTGTTAGGGGGTGTAGGAGAAGGACAGAGCACACTTACAGGGTGTTAGGGGGTGTTAGGAGAAGGACAGAGCACACTTACAGGGTGTTAGGGGGTGTAGGAGTAGGAGAGAGCACACTTACAGGGTGAACCCCCGGGAGATGACCTCTGTCTCCTGGACCAGCCGCAGGGCTTTCCTCGCCAGGACCGTCAGCGCCCGGCTGTCCTGCACCAGGGCCTTAAGCTCCTCCCCCCGGGCGTGCACCGCCCTCTGGGCCCGCCCCCGGCGCCACAGCTCCGCCCCCTTCAGCCCTGCCCAACCCAGCACGGCCAGGCAGCAGGGGGCCACAGCCAGGGACCAGGGGGGCTCGCTGGCGGAGGACAGACCCAGCAACACCGCCGCCAAGCCTACCAGGACCGCTACGTCCCTGGGGAGGGGAGGGGAGGGGGAGGGATGTTGGGCAGTGAGGGGGAGGAGAAGGAGGGAGAGAGGGAGGGGTTAGGGGAGGGGGAGGGGGAGGGGGGAGGGGGGGGGGAAGGAGAGAGAGAGAGGGGGGGGGGAGGAGGGGGAGGGGGAGGGAGGGAGGAAGAGAAAGGGAATGTGAGAGTGTATATGTGACACATTCTAGTCTTTTGGTCCGCATGTCGGCAACCAA
>NC_137678.1:10301746-10306746 GCF_963989245.1 Nansenia antarctica
GAGAGGGGGAAGGAGAGAGGGAGGGAGGCAGGGAGAGAGGGAGGGAGGGAGAGGGAAGCAGGGAGAGAGGGAGGGGGGGAGAGGGAAGCAGGGAGAGAGGGAGGGAGAGAGAAGCAGGGAGAGAGGGAGGGAGAGAGAGGGGGAGAGGAGGGGGAGGGAGGATGAGGGGGAGGAGGGGAGGAGGCCAGGGGCAGCTTTTATTAAGACTTTCACTGGCAATAAACTCCACTGACCTTTATACTGACAGATCCATCCCTCCCTCTATTCCTCCCTCCCTCCCTCCCTCCCTGTATTCCTCTCTCCCTCCCTCCCTCCATCCATTCTTCTCTCCCTCCTCCCACCCATCCTCCCTCCCTCCCATCCTCCCTCCCTCTGTTCATCCCTCTCTCCCTCCCTCCTACCCCATCCCTCTCCCTCCATCCCTCCCTCCTTAAGAACAGCTGCTGTTCCCTGTAAGTGTGACATCATCTATGACATCATCTGTGACATCATTTCCTGTGAAACACATCTGACATCTCTGACTCACATTTATTCTACTTCACAAATGCAGATGTTTTCCTCCATAACCTGTCTGTGACGGTGTGACACACACACACACACACACACACACAGGCCTCACACACACACACACACACACACACACACACACTCCCAACCCTCATCTGCAGGTCTCTGACTTCAGTGGTTTGAATGAATTGAGATACAGCACCACACACAGCTGACACACACACACACACACATGCTGACACACATATGCAAGTTTAAAGCCTGCAACATCCAGCAAATGTAGGCAGGCACACACACACAGAGCCAATAGATCCACGGAGGACGCCGTGAACATGGCTCTGCACTACGTACTAGAACACCTAGACACTGCAGGCAACTACGCCAGGATCCTGTTCGTGGACTTCAGCTCGGCCTTCAACACGATCCTCCCACACATCCTGGAGCACCAGCTATCCCTGCTGCAGGTGCCGGTCTCCACCTGCAGGTGGATCACGGACTTCCTGACTGACAGGTCTCAGCGGGTGAAGCTGGGGAAGAGCATTTCCAGCTCCAGGACCACCAGCACGGGCTCCCCGCAGGGCTGCGTCCTGTCTCCAGCACTATTCTCCCTCTACACCAACAGCTGTGTCTCCCGCCACCCCTCGGTCAAGCTCCTGAAGTTTGCAGACGACACCACCCTGGTGGGCCTCATCTCCGGGGGGGACGAATCTGCCTACAGGGGTGAGATCGAGGGGCTGCAGAGATGGTGCAGTTTAAACAATCTGGAGCTAAATGCTCTAAAAACAGTGGAGATGGTGGTGGACTTCCGAAGGAAAGCAGCCCTGCCCCCTCCCATCACGCTGGGAGGTACCCCGGTGGCCTCCGTGGAGTCATGCCGCTTTCTAGGCATGACCATCTCCCGGGACCTAAAGTGGGAGCAGAACACCGAGGTCCTCACAAAGAAGGCCCAGAAGAGGATGTTCTTCCTCCGGCAGCTGAGGAAACTCAGGCTGCCGAGGTCCATGATGGTCCAGTTCTACACGGCCATCATAGAATCCATCCTCACCCACTCCATCATCACCTGGTTCCCTGCTGCAACGACCAAGGACAAGGCCAAGTTGCAGCGGGTGCGACGTTCAGCAGAGAGGGTGATCGGCTGTCCCTTGCCCTCCCTCAACTCCCTGCATGACACCAGGGCTCTGAGGAGGGCAAGGAAGATCATGGCTGACCCCTTCCACCCCGGCCACGGCCTCCTCACCCTGCTTCCCTCTGGAAGAAGGTTGCGGCTGCCTAAGGCACTTAAGGCCCGCCACAGGCTCAGCTTCTACCCCTCAGCCGCCAGGCTGTTAAATGACTCTGGCTTCCCCCCCCCCCCCGCCCCCAAGTCTGCCCAGGACTGAACTGGACTCACTGTAAAAAACTCTGCACTGCACTTTACTTTATACCGCACTATCCAATGCACTGTTGTCTGTCCTGTGTTGTTGTTGTGTTGTCCTGTTTTTTGATATGTGAAAAAAGTATAAACGCACTTGCTGTGGTGACGAAGCAAATTCCTATATGTGTAACGCATAGTGGCAATAAACGTTATCTCAATCAATCTCAATCTCAATCTCTCAATCTCAATCTCAATCAATCTCAATCTCAATCACACACACACGTAAATGTGTGTTGAACATGGTTGCTAAGATAGCAAGCATCCGCCTTTGATTGGAAATCTAGTGCCAAGATTTTGACCATGTTAGCACACACACACACACACACACTCCCTCACATATATACACACACACACACACACACACACACACACACACACACACACACAGCGTCTCTATCTGGGTTCCAGGAAGTGTGACACGGAGGGACGCTCCAGAGCTTCCTGTCTCCTTCCAGAATGTTCCTGGAACACCAGCCCTCTCTGACAGGAACATGACATCATATCCTGTTCCTGGGGGGGGGGGGTGACATCATATCCTGTTCCCCGGGGGGGGGGGGGGGGGGATGACATCATATCCTGCTACCCAGGGGGGGTTTGGGGGGACCAGGAACATGGATTGGCATTGTGATGTCATGATCTGGTCAGATCCCAGTGTTTCCCCTACCATTGCCCCACCACCCCCCCAACGGAACCCCCCGCCTCCCCAAGAAAGAGGAATTATTACGGACGTAGACACCAAACATCTGACAAGTAGGCTAAAATATCCGCTTTTTTAAATGCACCCAACCCGATTCTGGCGAGTGGCAAGCCCATGGGCTCGTTGGTAACGTTAGTCCGCCAGTAGTCTCGCATAGCCAAACCTATCTCCATACTTCGCTTCAGTTCTCACGCCGCACCTCTATTTCTCACGGCGAGAAATAACAATTGTTTTACGGGACTTATTTTTGAAATTCCTTGAAAGAAAGCTACCGGACCTGAGTTTCGTGGCATCTTTCTGTACGCGCGTTAACTTGAGTCTGCAGTCGAAGCGGGAGGCGAGCGCTGATGGAAGAACCTGTGTTCACGCGAGCTGCAAGAACGTAGCAAGTCCACCAGGGACAGCGACGGAAACAAGTCACAGACTTTATCGATCCCTGTCAATCACAAGTAGGATCATTGCTTGGCCGATGTATTGTATTTTTTTGTCAATAAATCAAATCAAATAAAAAATGTGCATACAACATCGTATCTGGTAGCCTACTGGTGCTTTCAAACTGCAAATTGTTTATTAATATCACAAGGTTTTTTGCACGAAATAAACTTGTCTGTGAGCTGCAATTCCTTCGACTCACATACACGCGATGTATGTATTTTTAAGAGAAGTGGTCAACACCCTCATCACCAACGGTGACATGGTTGTTATACTTAGGTTAGGGTGGGAGGTGTGAATGTTGTGGTTAAGTATGTCAAATTGCAGGAAACTAGCACAAATAATTGGGTGGGAGAAAAACACAAAATCTCACTCTGTTTTTTATAGTTGGACATACGATTTATTTTCAGGTGAGAGAGTAAAGTCAAAATGACATTATCTGACTGCATTGCCCACAGCAATCCAATATTCAATTATAATTATGTTATAAATTGATATGGATCAATTTATACCTCTTATTAGATTATAAATACTCTGGTTGTTATGTTTGCCTTTTGGTTGACAGCGAAAGAGGGAGAGAGGAGGATAGAGAGGGAGAGAAGGAGAGAGAGCAGGATGGTGCACCAGAGAGAGAGAGCGCAAGAACCAGGTGAGAAAGTGGACAGGTAGTCAAGACCACATAAGTAAGTAGCCTTGAGAACCGATGGTTCTCGAGCCTAATGGCCCATAGGGCAGGAGCCTATCTCCTGTTTACGTAGCGTGAGGCGGCTTAATGTACAAGTTAGTACACCCCCTGGACATACCAGCGTCATCCATGCCACAGTCCATGCCACCCCCCCAAGGCAGCAAACCTAGGGGAAACACTGGACCCCCCCTCTCCTCCTGTAGCCAATCAGGAGTCTTCAGACCCCCCCCTCTCCTCCTGCAGCCAATCAGGAGAGTCTTCAGACCCCCCCTCTCCTCCTGCAGCCAATCAGGAGAGTCTTCAGGAATCTGGAAACTTCCTGAGTTCCTGGAGAGACTTTCAGCTGGACTACAGACATGTGCGCTTATGACACACACACACACACACACACACACACTCACACACTCACACACTCACACACTCACACACTCACTCTTACACACACTCACCACAGTAAAAACGATTGTAAAAGACGCACATATGCTCCCTCATGACACACTACAGAATGACACAGCTAGCTGTTCCTCTTCACTGAATCAGAGGGGGGGGGAGGGGAGAGAGAGAGAGGGGGGGAGAGGGAGAGAGAGAGAGAGGGAGAGAGAGAGACAGAGAGAGAGGGAGAGAGGGAGAGAGGGAGAGAGACAGAGAGAGAGAGAGAGAGAGAGAGAGAGAGAGACAGAGAGAGAGACAGAGAGAGAGACAGAGAGAGAGGGGGAGAGAGGCAGAGAGAGGGAGAGAGAGAAAACACAAAATAACGCATGCAGAGCAGAATTAGGACGGTACCCACTAATTATACAAATTCAAAAGAGAGCATTTAAATTTTACAACCACCTAAAAGAAAGTCACCCTGACACACTCCACAACAAAGCCCTTACCCACAGAGAGACTCTAGGGAGATGCCCCCTCAGCCAGCTAGTTCTGGGACTCTCACAGTCACAAGCAGAGCCACCTATTAGACTAAACCAAATTATAAGAAAACAAAAAGAAAACTACCTGACACATTGGCAAGAATCAACAAAAAACCAGAGAAAATTGGAATGCTATTTGGCCCTAAACAGAAAATACACAGTGGCAGAATACCTGAGTACTGTGACAGACCCAAAGCTAAGGAAATCCTTGACTATGTACAGACTCAGTGAACACAACCTGGCCATCGAGAAAGCCCCCACAGGCAGACCTGGCTCCCCAGACCAGACAGACTGTGCACCCACTGCACACAAAACCAGGTGGAAACAGGGGGACACGACATCAGGGACACGTACTTC
>NC_137678.1:10329246-10341746 GCF_963989245.1 Nansenia antarctica
GGTTTGAGAACCATTGCTGCGCTAAAGCACCACTTTGTCCACTAGAGCTCTCAGGATGCGTGGTCGCCAAGGCGATGGGAGAGAGGGAAGGAAAGAAAGAGTGAAAGAGAGGGAGAGAAAGGGAGAGGAAGTGATGGGCGTTCTACCTCAGTACCTCAGTCAATATTTGTCACCACGGCGCACGGACTACTGGAACGAAGGATAGGGGTGTGTGTGTGTGAGTGTGTGTGAGTGTGTGTGTGTGTGTGTGTGTGTGTGAGTGTGTGTGTGTGTGTGTGTGTGAGTGATGACGGAGACATTTGGACCCTGTCTCTCCACTTCCTTCCAGGTGGATGTGTGTGTGTGTGTGTTGGCACTGGGCAGCGTGAGAGTGCTGACTAGGCTGTGTGTGTGTGTGTTTATGAGGTGATAACCAGGTGTTCCTGTGGCGTGTTGTCGTGCGTCACCCCCCCCCCCCCCCCCCCCCCCCCCCCCTCGGCTGCAGCTGTGTCTGTGTGTGTGTGTGTCTGTGTGTGTGTGTGTGTGTGTGTGTGTGTGTGTGTGTGTGTGTGTGTGTTTCTACATGTGCGTGTGTGTCACTACACTCATCATTGGTCACGGGTTGCTAGCCTACAGGGTTGCTAGCCTACAGGGTTGCTAGGCTACAGGGTTGCTAGCCTACAGAGCTGTTAGCCTACAGGGTTGCTAGGCTACAGGGTTGCTAGCCTACAGAGCTGTTAGCCTACAGGGTTGCTAGCCTACAGGGTTGCTAGCCTACAGAGCTGTTAGCCTACAGGGTTGCTAGCCTGCAGGGTTGCTAGCCTACAGGGTTGCTAGCCTACAGAGCTGTTAGCCTACAGGGTTGCTAGGCTACAGGGTTGCTAGCCTACAGGGTTGTTAGCCTACAGGGTTGCTAGCCTACAGAGCTGTTAGCCTACAGGGTTGCTAGCCTACAGAGCTGTTAGCCTACAGGGTTGCTAGGCTACAGGGTTGTTAGCCTACAGGGTTGCTAGGCTACAGGGTTGCTAGGATACAGGGTACTCAAAGACACTTTACAAACTGAAAAGATCGAGTAGTAAAGTTCTATGATACCACTGATGGCGTATCAGGGTCTTGAAGGGTTAAACCATTTCAACCACTACAGCTTGTAACTCTGTTCTGAGGGGCAAGCCGAAAAGCGAGTGGCACTCCAAAACGAGGGGTAGGGGAAAACAAGGGAAATGGGATTAGGCCTGTGTGTGTCAGTGTGTGTGTCTACATGCGTGTGTGTGTGTGTGTGTGTGTTTGTGTGTGTGTGTGTGTGTCTTAAGGGCTCTGCACACAGCGTGCGATTTCTGTTGCGCGTCAACATTCCATTTTGAAGTTTGAATGGAAGTCTATGAGAACATCGCATTTCAACACACACGGCCCCGATTTTAATCGCACGCGAAAATTCGATTCCATTCATTTTGAATGGGACAAAGCACACGGCGTGCGAGTTTTGTCGCACTGTCAAATTTGTGCTTTTTCCCATTCAAAATGAATGGAATCGAATTTTCGCCGTGCGATTAAAATCGGGGCCGTGTGTGTTGAAATGCGATGTTCTCATAGACTTCCATTCAAACTTCAAAATGGAATGTTGACGCGCAACAGAAATCGCACGCTGTGTGCAGAGCCCTTTAGAGTTGCCACCTTTCAGTCAGAGAAATAAGGGACACCCCTCGCAGTAGGGGCCCCGCTCCTCGGGACCACGACCACCACGGGCCCAAGGGCGGGGTGGGGGCGCCAGTGCTAGTAAATCATATTAAACATCGTTTCAATAAAGCCTTAGGGGCTGCCAAGTTTCACCAAAAGTTTGGAGTGAGATTTTTTTGGCGGTGGAGCGACCCAAAACTGTGCACGTTTTGGCAGCGGCGGCCCCTCTCTCCCACACAATTATTTGTGCTAGTTTCCTGCAATTTTACATGTTGTTCATAATAAACCAGCACAAGAAATAAAAATAATTGGAACATTTGATAAATCAAGACAAATTCAGACAATATATCATATTTATGTAAGTCTTAATAAACAAATACAGTAGCCTACAGAGTCTAAAAGAAAATTGGGCCCCATCAACTGGACTCAGCCCCTTGGTCAGCAGCAGAAAGACCCTTGATCATCAACTTATATACAGTGCATTGCTCATAGATGGCTATCATGTTATACAGGACATACCAGGGTTTTTCCTGGGTCCGAATGAGGCCTTTGGAATTGATGTTGTGCGCGCGCAGCACGGCGATAATTTTTTTGAGGGACCCCCAATTGTTGTATTTGTATTGTACATTGTAATTAATAATAATAATAATAATAATAACAATGTTATATTATGTTACAGTAGAGAAACAAAAAACTGTTACCAAAACTGTAAAGTTGCAAAGTAGGCCTATCATCTCACCCAAATTAAGTGAATATTAAGTGAATAGGCCTATTTAAGAAACGGTATGCCATAGTGTCTTTGAGATAAAGGATGCAATCCGTTTTCACACTCGTGTTGAATAACAGAAGATTAATGGAGGGGGGAAAACATGAGTGTGAGGACGGAGAATGATGAGCAAAGTCCCATCATGGATATTTCACTGCCAATCTCTCCTCCATCACCCCGACAACTTGCGATTTGAAAGTACCAGACTACCAGATACGTATGCACATATTTTGCTACCAGGGTTGCCAGACGGAATTGACCATTTCCAGCCCAACCAGTCTAAAAGCTGCCGAATCCACCCGTCCAGTGTGACCAAAAGTAGCCCAATCTGGCAACACTGCTTGCTACGTTCTAAGACTTACATGCAGCTCGCGTGAACACAGGTTCTTCCAGCAGCGCGCGCCTCCCGCTTCGATTGCAGACTCAAGTTAACGCGCGTGCAGAAAGATGCCACGAAACTCGTGTCCGGTAGCGGGTGGATTGAAAATACGGAACAAACAGCGTTCCGTATTGGTTCAAAACGGGACGCATCTTTTAACTGTCAGATACGGAACGATTCCGTATTTTAAGGGACGGGTGGCAACCCTAGTGTGTCTATCTACGTGTGTCTGTGTGTGTGTGTGTGTGTGTGTGTGTGTGTGTGTGTGTGTGTGTCTATGTGTGTGTGTGTGTGTGTGTGTGTCTACATGTGTGTGTTGTTAAGAGTCCTCGCCCAGGGCTCCCTGAACTGGTGTAGTTTGGTGTGTTTAAATCATTAATTAATTGACTATGACTGTGTGTCATCAGTCCGTCAGTATTAACCCCTCCCCTCCTTCCCTCCCAGGACTTCCGGGATGCCGTTGCCAAGGCGACGCGTAGCTACGGCAAGCCGGTGGTGGAGGAGGGAACGCTGAGCCAGATGCTCTACTACCTCCCACAGCTGTACCAGCTGAACAGAGACCTGCTGAGGGAGCTGGAGGAGAGGGTGGCGCACTGGTACACACACACACACACACACACACACACACACACACACACCAGGGTTTCCGTTAACCGGCAATTACCGGTCTTTGTCCGGTAAAATTTGTTGAAGTCCGACAAATTGAAAACTCGTCGGACATAAATGTCCAGTGAAAATAATTCCCTCTAAGCACAATTTGAATACAATTCGCTAAAGTTCACATTCTGATTCCTTCTATTTTTAAAAATCCCCGTATTCTCCAGTGTGCCTGTAACCGAATTAAAACTGCGGACCGAAGTCGCCTTGGGGAGGGCAAGGTCACACATCTGCCATGTCTCCGCCGCCGACTGTCACTTCCACGATTTTTTCACACGCTGTCACACGTCACACGCTGCCGGTATCCAATCGTAAATCATCCAATCCCCGTTCTCTACAGACGACGCGAAATGATAAGGTGTCTCTCACCGAGTGCTGAGAGCGGGATGATTCAAACAAACCAGGAAGTGGATTATTCCGTCCGTTCGTGTTTGTGCCGCAGGTCGCGTCTGCTGTCTGCGTCTCGGTAAATGTTTTAGCCTACTCGGACCGCGAAGAGCTGGATGAAACGTAATGATTCCTTTGGATACAATGCCCCGTAAGGATACAGTTGGATACATGGCCGTTGGGAATGTCATACGCTTGCACCGGAGCTGGGGAGAGAGCAGGAGCTGCTCATCTAAAGCAGCGCGGGTAACCCGACACCACTAAGCCTATCGGAGTTTGTGAACTGGACACTCCCAAGTTAACGCTGGTTGCATATTTGAGTTGATTTTTTGAGAGTTCTTTGTTTATTCGTGACAATACAGTGCACCTGAATTGCAACACATGTCCTTTGTGTACTAATTTTCGTCTGTTGTGCAAAATGCTATAATATTACAATAACCTATTCACATGTGTATAACAAAAAAGGGTTCATGTTTTGATGCATGTAGCGCTTGTAAAGGTTTAACTTGACTAAAGACTGACTAAAACAACCCCACACTAACTAAAATTGTCAGGCCTCGCCCTGACTGGCACCCCGGACAACCAAGTCAACGAGGAAAACCGTTACAACACGGCTAATGCGCATTGCAAGTTGCGGAGATATATGGTTATAGAAATGACGTTGTTTTATTGATTAAAAAAGGGTAAAACTGGAAAGAGAAAATAGAAAACTCACATTAATCCCAAACAATTTAACAAACTTCAGTTAACGTAATGTGGAGTCCGTTCATTGATCGATGCGCCCGTTCAGCGCTGGACATAATGGCATAGCGCGCATGCGAATCATGTTATATTATTATATATTATATAGCTCGCATCTAATCGTATCGGATGAGAAATAGACATTAAATGGCATATATAGGCCGCTACACAACAGTAATCACCGCGACAAACAGCTATATTAGATTTGGAAGAAAAAAAATATGTTTTTTTTTTTATTTTATTTTATTATATTTTAATATGGTGACCGGAATATATCACGTTTGTCCGGTAAATCGAAATCTTCCCGGACACGATGTCCGGCGGCAATTTTTTCTAACGGAAACCCTGACACACACACACCTCAGCTGTACCAGCTGAACAGAGACCTGCTGAGGGAGCTGGAGGAGAGGGTGGCGCACTGGTACACACACACACACACACACACACACACACACACACAAACACACCTACACACACACCTCAGCTGTACCAGCTGAACAGAGACCACACACACACACACACACACATACAAACACACACACACAGAGAGACACACACACACACACACACACACACACACACACACACAGAGACACTCAAACACTCTCACACACACACACACACAGAACCCCCATGCATATTTCAGTATTATAACTACAGCACACTACTGGTTGACTTATAAACCATTGGACTAACTTACAGGGTACTGTATTGTCTTATATTGCATTTCATGCCATCGTAATCTGCACAGCATTTTTGCACTTTTTTTAAGCCACTGTAAAACCATCACTTTATTACTTTATCATAGGGTTACTTTTTTTACTTACTTACGTTACTTATTATTATTGTTTTATTATTGTATTTTGTATCTGAATGCTGCAATGTCAATGTAGAGGAACCAAAGTCAAAGAATTATACTGATTCTAGACAGACAGACACAGACTAACTCACATACACACACATTCTCTCACACACACACACACACACACACACACACACACACACAGCCAGACACAACCCCAAGCACACTACTGGATTATACTGTTGTGTACTTGTACAGTAAGAGGTAATAAAAGCGATCCCCCCCCACCCACCCCCCAGGGCGGACCACCAGCGCCTGGCAGACATCTTTGTCCAGAAGGGGCCGTACCTGAAGATGTATTCCACCTACATCCGCCAGTTTGACCACATGGTGGCGCTGCTGGACCAGCAGGTCCGCAAGAACCCCGGCTTCGCCTCCGTGGTGCGGGAGTTTGAGGTAGAGGAGGGTGTGTGTGTGTGTGTGTGTGTGTGTGTGTGTGTGTGTGTGTGTCCATTAACAACCCCAAATAGGGCGGACATAACAACCATGTCACAATTTAACACCATTGATTACAAGACCCTAGATAAAATCATGTCACGTCTTAAACCATCCACCTGTGCCCTTGATGTCCTGCCAACAAGCTTTTTTAAAAACATATTTAGCTGCATGGCAGGCGAAGTAATACAAATAATTAACACCTCCCTTTCATCAGGAATCTTCCCTGAAACCCTGAAAACTGCAGTTATTAAGCCTCTACTAAAAAAGAACGGCCTAGACCCATTTGTACTAAACAACTACAGACCCATATCAAACCTTCCCTGTACAGGAAAAATTATTGAAATGGTTGCCCACGAACAACTTAGCAATTATTTGACCCTAAATGATCTCTTTGATGACTTTCAATCAGGCTTTCGCCCCCTACATAGCACTGAAACGGCCCTTATTAAGGTCCTTAATGACATTCGCGTAAACACAGACTCCGGAAAAATCTCAGTTTTGGTACTACTAGATCTTAGTGCTGCCTTTGACACTGTAGACCATGACATTCTAATAGATAGACTAAAAACCTGGGTAGGACTTTCGGGCACTGCCCTAAACTGGTTTAGATCCTACCTACAGGACAGAAGCTACTATGTCTCCATTGGCAACTTTGTATCTGACCAAATTAAAATGAGCCCAAGGGTCAATCGTTGGCCCCCTTCTATTCAATCTCTACATGCTTCCATTGGGACACATCATAAAAAAGAACAAAATTGCCTACCACAACTATGCGGATGACACTCAAATCTACATAGCCCTCTCACCGAACGACTATAGTACCATTGACAATCTCTGTAATTGCATTGAGCAAATAAACGCCTGGATGACACAAAACTTCCTCCAACTAAACAAGGACAAAACAGAGATAATTGTATTCGGTGCACCTGACAAAAGATCGAAAGTCAGTGCAAAACTTGATTCTCTCTCTCTTCACACTAAAAAACAGGTCAGAAATCTTGGTGTAATTCTAGACTCCGATCTAAACTTCAACAGCCACATAAACTCGATAACTAAATCAGCCTACTATCACCTGAAAAACATAACAAGAATGAGAGGTTTCATGTCCAAGCAAGACCTTGAAAAACTCATCCATGCATTTGTTTCGAGTAGACTTGATTATTGTAATGGTCTACTAACAGGCCTATCTAAAGGAGCTGTTCGTAAATTGCAGCTCATCCAAAACGCCGCTGCTAGGGTCCTAACAAAAACAAAGAAATTTGAACACATTACACCAATCCTGAGATCCCTGCACTGGCTACCAGTCTCTCAGAGAATTGAATTCAAAATCCTCCTAATTACATACAAATCACAAAATGGTCTTGGACCAAAATACATATCAGATCTCCTCCCACCCTATATTCCCGCAAGGTCCCTAAGGTCAGCTGAGGCTAATCAGCTAATCATTCCAAGAGTAAAAACAAAACACGGTGCAGCAGCTTTCAGTCACGCTGCTGCATGCTCCTGGAACAAACTCCCTGAAGAAATCAAACAGGCCCAAACCCTTAAAATATTTAAATCTAAGCTAAAAACCTTCATGTTTTGCACCAGTTATGATTAAACACAAACACTTCTATCAATGTCTTTTTTCCATTAACTATTGTCTTATTAAATGTTTTATCTATTTACTTCTTATATTTGCTTTTATTCATTGTAATTTTTATTTTCCTATGCTCCTCTTGCTGTATTTTTTAATAATGCATGTAAAGCACTTTGAATTGCCCCTGTTGTATGAAATGTGCTATACAAATAAACTTGCCTTGCCTTGCCTTGCCTACGTGTACGGGATAGAGAGAGAGAAATCACAAGGAAAATACATGTTTGCCTAGATTGTGTGTGTGTGTGTGTGTGTGTGTGTGTGTGAGGGTTAGTAATCCCAGAGGAAGTTCCTCTTCACATAGTTGTTGGTTGCGGTGGCTGAGATGTAAACAGTCTGCTCTGCGCTCATCCTTCTCTGTAACCACCTACAGCTGTGTGTGTGTGTGTGTGTGTGTGTGTGTGTGTGTGTGTGTGTGTGTGTGTGTGTGTGCGTGTGTTCAGATGAGCCCCCGCTGTGCCAGCCTAGCGCTGAAACACTACCTCCTGAAACCAGTCCAGAGGATCCCCCAGTACCAACTACTGCTGACAGGTACACACACACACACACACACACAGACACACACACACACACACACACACACACACACACTCACACACATAGGGCTTACACACCGGCAGTTCCGAACGCCGGTTCGCGTTCTGGCGCTGTCTGGCGAACGAGCCCGCGTTCATACCAGTGTATCGTTCGCCAGACAGCGCCAACGTTCGGAGGTTTCCGAACGCGAACGCGAACCGGCGTTCGGAACTGCCGGTGTGAAAGCCCTAACACACACACACACACACACACACGCACACACACACGCACGCACGCACACACACACACACAGACACACGCACACACACACAGGCACACTCTCTCACACACACACACACACACGTACCCCCCCCACACACACACACACACACACACACACACAAGGTATTACAGTATGAGGCATTACAGGATAAGGTATTACAGCGAGTATGAATAAAAATGAATATACATGAGATGAATAGTGGGGCAGTCCCACTCATATTTTACATGTTATTGGACAGACACAGTGAAGACAGACAGGAAAGGAGGAGAAGAAGGGGTTAGTAAGTAAGTAAGTAAGGGTCAGCAGTGCATGGGCCGGATACGAACCCATGACGCATGGGCATATGTGTGCACCGTAGACCACGGTGCTAGACCACTGGACCAACCCAGGCCACATATGTACAGTTATGTTATGATATGTACAGATATAATGTGTACAGAACAAGGGCAATAGGTTTTTTAAGTAACATGGTGGTCTAGTGGTCCAGCACCATGGCCTGGGGTGGTCCAGTGGTCTGTGCACACACACACACACACATGTCCATGTCAGCATGGGTTCAGATCCGGCCCAGCCCTGCTGACATGCTGACATGCCCTCTCTCCCTTCTTCTCCTTACTTTCATAAAAAAGAACCTTTAAGAGACTAGTATAATAAATATGATATGTGAAAACAAGCAGCACTGCAAAAGATAAACTGTCCTGACCTACACACACTCTCTACACACCACTGTTACACACACTCTCTACACACCACCACTACACACACACTATACACACCATAGATACACACGCTCTCCACACACCACACATACCTACACACCACAGATGAATGGTCTTTATTGTCATTGATATAGTACAGGTACCAAACAACGAAATTTGGGAGGGGTGGCTCCCCTGGTGCTAGGGAAAAAAAAACTAAAAACAATGTACACTATCCACTATACTATACTGTACAAATAAAATAAGATACACACCACCGCTACACACACACTCTACACACCACCGCTACACACACACACTATACACACCATAGATACACATACTACTACACACCACCGTTAGGGATGGACGGTTTCCAATTATTGAAACCGAAAAACCGTCAAAGACTAAAACCGCGGTTTTCCGGTTAACCGAAAAGCTAAAAAAAAAAAAAAAAAAGCGACAATTTCAAATAATTGAGCCCTACTGCTACAATACACTCGTGTCGAACACCATTAAAACACCGTAAGCACAGTCGCAACACATTTAGGCTACTTAGTTTCACAAATATAAGTGGAAAGGCAGACTTTTGTAAGCTACACCATACATGAAAACACATGAACACTTAACACACCAGCTCCGCTGATCCAGGGTGCACGCCTGCACGGAAGATCATCTCTTGGAACAGCGTCTTCATTGAATGAACTGCTTTCTCAATATCTTGGTTCTTAGACAAAGTTTCAGCTGCTGCTCAATGTATTTAAATATTTGAATACTGCTCAATAATCACTGAAATATTAGACTTAGAATTATGCAGTGAACATACTTAAAGCTTTTCATAAAAACCACATGCCGCGAGACTGACTCGTCCTGAACTGTCGTAAGTCAATCAACAAAGAATGCCCCATCAAAATAAAAGTGCCCATGGTAGAGCTGTCAAAATAGAGCTTTCAAAATAAATGTACTAATACAGATAGAGATAAATACAGAACTACCTTTGCGTCACTAAGTGACCGCGTATCTTCTGAGACATGCGTTCTGTCATCACTTTCAGTAGCGCCTTCACACACAGTGGCGCTGTGCACAAACACTCTTGATCCGTATAGCTCTTGTTTTATTATATTGTGGTTTAGTAAATACTGCACTTGGAGTTACATTCAATGCATGATTTGTGCTATAGAACATAAATAAAGTTTGATTGATTGATTGATATCAAATCAAATCACATTTTATTTCTATAGCGCATTTCTCACAAAAGTGACCCAATGCGCTTTACAGAGAGCAGCGAAAATGATCTTATTAAATGTAAGCGAGTAATTGTAAAAAAAACTTTCCTATCTACCAATAACTGAAGGCAACTATCTTTCCCATAGAGTGATTCGTTACCCTTAAATATAATCCCAATTAGATATTAATCCTCAGTTATTCTTCACAACTGACCAAACCTCTCACTCATTGCGCGGCAGATTCAGACTGTATCATTGTTATTTTCACACACGACAAACATGTGACATGTTCCAGTTTTATTCTTTGAACAACATAGAATATACAATAGAATAGAAAACGTAAACAAAAACATCTATAAATATAAATACAAACGAGTGCAAATTGAGTGCAAGCAGGTAAAACAATTGTGCAAAGATATCACTGATCACATTCATTCTAATTCTAATTCACAACCTATGGCTAATAACTAAATAACAAAAACTGGCAGTAACAAAAAATGAGCATAAAAGCTATTAAATAGTCCGTTAATCGAGGTTCTTCGCAAGAAACACGAGCATGTTCACCTTTTCAGGATTCAGCTGCGCTCGGAACGGACTTACAAGTTTGCCTGCTGCGCTGAACACCCGCTCTGAAGGTGAAATTGTGACACACAGTGGCGCTGTGCACAAAGTACACTCTTGATCCGTATAGCTCTTGTTTTATTATATTGTGGTTTAGTAAATACTGCACTTGGAGTTACATTCAATGCATGATGTGTGCTATAGAACATAAATAAAGTTTGATTGATTGATATCAAATCAAATCACATTTTATTTCTATAGCGCATTTCTCACAAAAGTGACCCAATGCGCTTTACAGAGAGCAGCGAAAATGATCTTATTAAATGTAAGCGAGTAATTGTAAAAAACCTTTCCTATCTACCAATAACTGAAGGCAACTATCTTTCCCATAGAGTGATTCGTTACCCTTAAATATAATCCCAATTAGATATTAATCCTCAGTTATTCTTCACAACTGACCAAACCTCTCACTCATTGTGCGGCAGATTCAGACTGTATCATTTTTATTTTCACACACGACAAATATGTGACATGTTCCAGTTTTATTCTTATTCTATTTTATTCTTCTAAAAAAAAATTTAAAAAAATAATCTGGTTTCAGACGGTTTTGATAAAAAAACGTTTCTAATTTTAGAAACCCCGGTTTTCGGTTTAACCGAAAAACCGTCCATCCCTACTACACACACACTATACACACCATAGATACACATACTACTATACACCACCGGTACACACACACTCCATAGATACACATACTACTATACACCACAGATACACACACTCCCTACACACCACTGCTACACACACACTCTACACACCACCACTACACACACTCTATATACACACCACAGATACACACACTACTATAGACCACAGATACACACACTACTATAGACCACAGATACACACTCTACTATAGACCACAGATACACACTCTACTATAGACCACAGATACACACACTACTATAGACCACAGATACACACACTACTATAGACCACAGATACACACACTACTATAGACCACAGATACACACTCTACTTTAGACCACAGATACACACACTACTATAGACCACAGATACACACACTACTATAGACCACAGATACACACACTACTATAGACCACAGATACACACTCTACTTTAGACCACAGATACACACACTACTATAGACCACAGATACACACACTACTATAGACCACAGATACACACACTACTATAGACCACAGATACACACACTACTATAGACCACAGATACACACTCTACTATAGACCACAGATACACACACTACTATAGACCACAGATACACACACTACTATAGACCACAGATACACACACTACTATAGACCACAGATACACACACTACTATAGACCACAGATACACACTCTACTATAGACCACAGATACACACACTACTATAGACCACAGATACACACTCTACTATAGGCCACACACTCTACACACCACAGACACCTACACACACTCTACACACCACACCTACACACACTTCTACACACCACAGATACACACTTATAGACCACAGCTACACACATTGTAAAGGACACAGGTCACAGTTTCAGGCCTTCAGACTGAATTCAGATTCAGACTGTATCATTTTTATTTTCACACACGACAAATATGTGACATGTTCCAGTTTTATTCTTATTCTATTTTATTCTTCTAAAAAAAAATTAAAAAA
>NC_137678.1:10346746-10351746 GCF_963989245.1 Nansenia antarctica
TATTATTGCTATATAAAGCTATATTGCTATATTATTGCTATATTGCTATATAAAGCTATATTGCTATATAAAGCTACGCTCCTGTCTGTTGTTCCAACAGCTCTTTATAGAACATTCTCCGCTGTCCATCAAATAACACACCTGTGTTAAGTCACATTGTCCGTCTCCATTGCATCAAGTTTGGTATAGTTCACAGGTTGTTAGGTCCTCAGGTAAAACGTTGAATGAAAAACCAATAAAACAGAACAGTAATCCAATGTCACTCCTATATCGGCGAGAATTACTGCCTACGTAGCTAGAATGTTAAGATCTAATAGTTTTGTTGTAAACACGCGCGTCACCACACACAGAAGTCACGTGTGAATGGAGGAGGGGAAGAGGGACACTCTTAAAGGTGTTTATTATATATAGCAATTCATGACTGTATTGACAAAAACTTTTATTGAAATTTTTATGAACCAAGGTTTTCGGGTTAAACCGAAAAACCTCCCAAGCCTGTGCATGCATATGTGAGCGTGTGCGTGAATGTTGTGTGTGTGTGTGTGTGTGTGTGTGAACATAGTGTGTGTGTATCTAACCCCCCCTCCCCCCCCAGGTAGAAGGTGTGTGTGACAGTGGGGCCCCCCTAGGCAGCACGGCCCCCATCTGGATCCCAGACCTGCGGGCCACCATGTGTATGATCTGCACCTGTGAGTTCACCCTCACCTGGAGACGCCACCACTGCAGGGCCTGTGGCAAGGTAGGGGTCAGGGGGTGTGTGTCTGTGTGTGGTGTCTGTGTGTCGGTCTGTCTGTCTGTCTGCCTGTCTGTCTGTCTGTGTGTGTGTGTGTGTGTGTGTGTGTCTGTGATTGTGTCTCACTGTGTGTGTGTGTGTGTGTGTGTGTGTGTGTGTGTGTGTGTGTGTGTGTGTGGCAGGTGGTGTGTCAGACCTGCTCCTCTAACAAGTACTACCTGGAGTACCTGAAGAACCAGCCTGCCAGGGTGTGTGACCACTGCTTCACCAAGCTGCAGGAGACCAGTACGTAACACACACACACACACACGCACACACTGAGACACAGACACACACACACACACACACACACACACACACACTGAGACAAACACACACACACACATACACACACTTGCACGCTCACATACAGTGGGAAACACACACACACACACCCACACACACACACACACGTCACAAGCACCCACAAACCTAAATGTACTGCACTTGCATACTTACAGACCTCTAGACCGACGCTTTGAACAAAGGCAACGTCTTAAAATAGATGAAACCCTTTGATGTGTTGTTTATTCTGAATGAGGGGGTGTAGCGTTGTTTATGTGTGTGGTTGTGTTGCCTAGGTGACCGGTGTAGCCTTGTTTACATGTTGTTTATGTGTGTGTGTGTGTGTGTGTGTGTGTGTGTGTGTGTGTGTGTGTGTGTGTGTGTGTGGTTGCTAGGCGACCGGTGTGCCTCAGCGTCGGTGTCTCCCAGTGGGAAGCCCGGAGCCTTCTCCTTCTCCAGGCGGCAGAAGAAGATCCCTGCCGCCCTCAAAGAGGTCAGGGGTCACACGCAGTCTTAGCCCTGGTCACCCTGCCTACTGCAATAACCCAGTAGAGGTCAGGGGAGGCTGGTGGAGGTAGACATCGGAGGACAGGCTCATTTTAATGCGTGTAATGGAATGAGGGATGGCATCACGTGTTTGATACCATCCCTCATTCCATTCCATGCGTCACAGTGAGCCTGTCCTCCGATTTCTACCTCCCCCAGCCTCCCCTGATGGAAATGTGTTGTTGATACACTATTGCAAACCCTAGCTCAAGTTGTCCCAGATAAATTATTTCAGACTAACATACTCTTCCACCATTGCTTTGCTAGGGTTAGCGTTAGTGTGTCAACAACACATTTCCGTCCATTGTGAAGGATAGATGATCACTTACTTAGACAAATGTGACACATTCTAGTCTTTTGGTCCTCATATGGGCAACCAATCAAAATGTTTAGACTTTTCTTTTGAAACACGGAACTACGTTTCAACGTTGTTGAGAATCACGACACAAAGTCGCTAGTCGAGCCAAAATACTGCGCAAAGGATTGGGTGAGTAATCCCCACTGCTACCTAGTTAACTAGAACACTACTTTACATTGTTAGCAGGCTCACACAACAAGCTGTGTTAGTTGACTAGCGATTAGGGGTGCAACGGTTCAGTTGGTCCACGGCTCGATATGAACCTCGGTTTTTGGGTCACGGTTTCGGTTCAGTTTCGGTACGTCTTTTTGTGCGTAAGGAGAAAGAAAATGCTACTATTTATTTACAAACTGTTACTTTACTTTATTTTGCTCATACTTATGGAACTTTAACATTTAGACACATTCCAGAATATGACTGGTATATTGTATAATATAAACAAATATAAATATGTATAAACAAAAAATAACAAAAACACTTTCAAATGTGACACCAGCCAGTGTTTTGATAAACCAGGAGGCTACATTACTTGTACTGAAACAGATCGTAAGCTTTCAAATGACGTGTCATACATTGAAATCCGAAAAAAGATGATGAAGTTAGACTCATTTGAATGTTGTTAGACCTCAGGCACATATAGGGTCAAACTGGCTGTCATGAAACCGGAAACAGACGCTGCTAACAGTTAGCGGCTAACAAAGCACAGCGCTACGAAGGAACTGTATTTTAATAACATCACAACATGCTGATAGAACATCAACATGCTAAAAACACATAATTAGATAAACACATAATTAGATGATCACACAGTCCTTGCCTTTGAACACGTCCTAAAACTGAAGTATATTTACAAGCCATGTAAACCGATAGCCGATTACCGATAGCCTCCGGACAACAATCAAAATGAATCCATTCCACAAAGTATACACAGAGCTATTTTGAGAGCTATTTATAGCGGTTTCACGTATGCGAGTGGTTTACGGTTTCACCAACTACAGTCACAAATGTGCCTCTTAGGCTTGACGACTGGTATAGGAAAGATAGAAATGAAAGTAAAGATGCACTTTACCTATGAGAGCTGTACCAGCTGTAGCCCATTGTG
Organism: Nansenia antarctica; assembly: GCF_963989245.1. Lineage (NCBI taxonomy): Eukaryota > Metazoa > Chordata > Actinopteri > Argentiniformes > Microstomatidae > Nansenia > Nansenia antarctica. The sequence continues at coordinate 10,349,810 of NC_137678.1, forward strand.
CGCATATTATGCGCATATACGACACGCGTGAAGCGTTTCTGCGTTTTTATACGACACGCGTTTCAGCGTTTTCATTCCCTCATCGCTGTATTCAATGCCAAAACCAGAATTAATGACCTCACAATGCAGATTTGTAGCAATCCAGGGCTTCCTCAAACTGTTGCCATGTTCTCAACTCTGCTTGCCATGAACAAACATTTGAGCAAGAAGCAACTGCGTTCCAGACCAACTCCACCTCCGACTTTGAATGAAACGCAGGATAAACCGAAAACCTGCACGGTTCACTAGTGTATTGAACCGTGGAAGGCGAACCGTACCGTCCGAAATAAAACCGAGAACCGTTGCACCCCTACTAGCGATGTGTCATTGAATTTCAACAACGCTGAAATGTATTTACATTTAAAAAAAATAATAATACATTAAGAAAAGTCAGATCGTTACATCAGATCCTGATATGAGGACCAAAGCATTAGAACGTGACACAAATGTATTTGTTGTAAGTCGCTTTGGATAAACGGATAAAGGCGTCTGCTAAATACCATGAATCTAAATGAACTGTGTTCTCCATGATCCTCTAGGTGTCGGCCAACACAGAGAACTCGTCCATGAGCGGCTACCTGCAGAGGTCAAAGGGCAGCAAGAAGCCGTGGAAGAGGCTGTGGTTCGTCATCAAGAACAAAGTCCTCTACACCTACGCTGCCAGCGAGGTAACACACACCTGCCTGGTCCTGTGTGTGTGTGTGTGTGTGTGTGTGTGTGTGTGTGTATATTATATTGTATATGATTGTATCTCTCCAGGACGTTGGAGAGCCAGCCCCTCTGTGTGTGTGTGTGTGTGTGTGTGTGTGTGTGTGTGTGTGTGTGTGTGTGTGTGTATTATATTTTATGATTGTGAGTGTGTGTGTGTGTGTATATTATATTATATATATAATTGTGTGTGTGTCTCCAGGACGTAGCAGCATTGGAGAGCCAGCCCCTCCTGGGTTTCTTCCTGAGGGAGGAGAAGTTCGGCCCATTCCAGAAGCTGCAGTTTAAACTGTACCACAAGAACACGCTGTTCTACATCTTCAAGGCTGAGGACATCCCCACAGCCCAGAGGTGACTGTCTTATTTCATGTTTTATCTAACCTTTATTTAGCCAGCCTCTTATTGAGATGAAACATCTCTTTTACAAGAGAGCCACGTGTCAAAAGGGTCCTTCTATATCTCTGTCCCCTGACCCCTGACCTAGAGCATACATACATCTGGTTGTACTCTGTGCAGTGACAAAGGTTCAACAACTTCTTCTTCTTCTTCTCCTTCCTCTTCTTCTCCTTCTTCTTCTTCTTCTTCTTCTTCTGTTTCTTCTTCTTGTTCTTCTTCTTCTTCTTCTTCTTCTTCTTCTTCTCCTTCTCCTTCTTCTGTTTCTTCTTCTTCTTCTTCTTCTTCTCCTCCTTCCTCCTCAGGTGGATCGAGGCCTTCCAGGAGGCCATGATCCTCTAACACCTCAGAACCGCCACGCCCCTGGAGCCAGTTAACGACCCTTGACCCCCTGGATAAAGGTCAGAGGTCACCAGCTCAGGAAGCACCTACCCAGCCTCCCCCCCCAAGCTGAGCCCTTCTGAGCCGTCCCTCCCGCCCTGCAGAAGACCCTGGAGATTAGAGATCTAGAACAGACACGCCTCTCTCTTCCATGCAGAAGAGAGACTTGTGGCAGCTCTGTGTGCTGCATTTCTACCTGCGACATGTTGGTGACCCGTCCCCTGGTCCACCCTGCTGTAGAGCTTCTAGAGATGTTCTAGAGCTTCCAGAGATGTTCTGAGCTGACCTAGAGCTTCTAGAGATGTTCTGAGCTGACCTAGAGCTTCCAGGGATGTTCTGAGCTGACCTAGAACTTCCAGAGATGTTCTGAGCTGACCTAGAGCTTCCAGAGATGTTCTGAGCTGACCTAGAGCTTC
>NC_137678.1:10356746-10365686 GCF_963989245.1 Nansenia antarctica
ACCTCACACACCTCACACTCAGCATCCTCAATGGAAGTTTCCCTTTGCAAGTGTGATTTAGCCTAATGAGAGCTAAACCGGTGTAGTGTTTTTGGAGTGGGACAGTCCTACTCTTGTTTTTTCCATTTTTATTGGACCGAGACAGTAGAGAGAGACAGGAAGTGAGGAGGAGACAGTAGAGAGAGACAGGAAGTGAGGAGGAGACAGTAGAGAGAGACAGGAAGTGAGGAGGAGACAGTAGAGAGAGACAGGAAGTGAGGAGGAGACAGTAGAGAGAGACAGGAAGTGAGGAGGAGACAGTAGAGAGAGACAGGAAGTGAGGAGGAGACAGTAGAGAGAGACAGGAAGTGAGGAGGAGACAGTAGAGAGAGACAGGAAGTGAGGAGGAGACAGTAGAGAGAGACAGGAAGTGAGGAGGAGACAGTAGAGAGAGACAGGAAGTGAGGAGGAGACAGTAGAGAGAGACAGGAAGTGAGGAGGAGACAGTAGAGAGAGACAGGAAGTGAGGAGGAGACAGTAGAGAGAGACAGGAAGTGAGGAGGAGACAGTAGAGAGAGACAGGAAGTGAGGAGGAGACAGTAGAGAGAGACAGGAAGTGAGGAGGAGACAGTAGAGAGAGACAGGAAGTGAGGAGGAGACAGTAGAGAGAGACAGGAAGTGAGGAGGAGACAGTAGAGAGAGACAGGAAGTGAGGAGGAGACAGTAGAGAGAGACAGGAAGTGAGGAGGAGACAGTAGAGAGAGACAGGAAGTGAGGAGGAGACAGTAGAGAGAGACAGGAAGTGAGGAGGAGACAGTAGAGAGAGACAGGAAGTGAGGAGGAGACAGTAGAGAGAGACAGGAAGTGAGGAGGAGACAGTAGAGAGAGACAGGAAGTGAGGAGGAGACAGTAGAGAGAGACAGGAAGTGAGGAGGAGACAGTAGAGAGAGACAGGAAGTGAGGAGGAGACAGTAGAGAGAGACAGGAAGTGAGGAGGAGACAGTAGAGAGAGACAGGAAGTGAGGAGGAGACAGTAGAGAGAGACAGGAAGTGAGGAGGAGACAGTAGAGAGAGACAGGAAGTGAGGAGGAGACAGTAGAGAGAGACAGGAAGTGAGGAGGAGACAGTAGAGAGAGACAGGAAGTGAGGAGGAGACAGTAGAGAGAGACAGGAAGTGAGGAGGAGACAGTAGAGAGAGACAGGAAGTGAGGAGGAGACAGTAGAGAGAGACAGGAAGTGAGGAGGAGACAGTAGAGAGAGACAGGAAGTGAGGAGGAGACAGTAGAGAGAGACAGGAAGTGAGGAGGAGACAGTAGAGAGAGACAGGAAGTGAGGAGGAGACAGTAGAGAGAGACAGGAAGTGAGGAGGAGACAGTAGAGAGAGACAGGAAGTGAGGAGGAGACAGTAGAGAGAGACAGGAAGTGAGGAGGAGACAGTAGAGAGAGACAGGAAGTGAGGAGGAGACAGTAGAGAGAGACAGGAAGTGAGGAGGAGACAGTAGAGAGAGACAGGAAGTGAGGAGGAGACAGTAGAGAGAGACAGGAAGTGAGGAGGAGACAGTAGAGAGAGACAGGAAGTGAGGAGGAGACAGTAGAGAGAGACAGGAAGTGAGGAGGAGACAGTAGAGAGAGACAGGAAGTGAGGAGGAGACAGTAGAGAGAGACAGGAAGTGAGGAGGAGACAGTAGAGAGAGACAGGAAGTGAGGAGGAGACAGTAGAGAGAGACAGGAAGTGAGGAGGAGACAGTAGAGAGAGACAGGAAGTGAGGAGGAGACAGTAGAGAGAGACAGGAAGTGAGGAGGAGACAGTAGAGAGAGACAGGAAGTGAGGAGGAGACAGTAGAGAGAGACAGGAAGTGAGGAGGAGACAGTAGAGAGAGACATGAAATACTATCAGTATCACTCATGCCATTTCTCATGGCTTCATAGCACTAAGGATAGATAGGTAGGTAGATAGATAGGTAGGTAGATAGATACTGTACATAGGTAGATAGGTAGATGATAGATAGACAGAAAGACAGGTAGGTACCTGTAGGTAGAAAAGATAATAGTTACTACAACATTACTCAACAGGCGTGGGGTGTGTAGATGATCTTTCAGGAAACTCACCTCTACAGAGCAGCAGTGCTGACTGCTGACTGCACTTATGACATTTCTCTTTTGATAATTAGTATTTATCTATTGGCCATTTTGGCATAAATTGGTCTTAATAATGCGTCATGAGATTAACAACTAAACTGGTCCTCCCCATCTCTCTCCAGGCACCGCTGGCTGCACTGTATGACAGACGACCCCCCCACCACACACCCCCCCGTGCCCAGGAAGTTCCTGGCTGAGACTCACCAGTTCAACGTGAGCGGCTCCTCCAAGCTCTACGTGCCCTTCTCCACCACCCGCAAGAAGATCCACGAGTGGGTGCCCCCCAAGGCAGAGTGACCGCCCCCCCCCCCCCCCCCTCCATGTCCCCTGACCGCCTGCCCTGTACATGATCTCCTACCTGCACCTCTGGTGCATTTCTGTTTATCTGAATAAATCAAGTCTCTATGAAGATGTGTTTGTGATCGCTCAGTCCTTCTGTGGGTGTGGGTGTGTGTGTGGGGGGGTGATGGTGTATGTCTGTGTGTGTGAGGCGGGGGGGTGGTGGTGTGTGTGTGGCGGGGGGCGGGGTGGTGGTGAAGTGTGTGTGTGTGTGTGTGTGTGTGTGTGTGTGTGTGTGTGAGTGAGACACTTCTGACTATGGTGGCGACAGATGCTTTTACAGTGACAGTTTGGGAGGTTTATGAAGACAGACTTGGTTGTCTGCTGAGGCGTATCACTAACCCGCTCAGAGAGACTGACAAGAAGAGAGACGAGTCAAGGGTAAAGGAAATAATCTGGTTTATTATCAACTAAAGACTAACTAAGCAAAATAGAAATGGGATGTGATAGCCAGTCTAATCAATGGTGTAGAGTGTGGGTGAGTGATCTGTATGTGGGATGTTGTAACGTGTAAACAAAGGGTCAAAAAGTGTGCTCCTGTATGGATGGAGAGATGTAGAGGGAGAGAGAGACAGAGACAGAGAGGGTGTGTGTGTGTGTGTGTGTGTGCCTGCATGCGTGTCGCAGAGCACACAGTAGAATGGCGCAGGGCTAAGAATAGGTTGTAGTATTTCACACCGGAGCGGCCAGGGAGCTTCTCTGCTGACTAAGTGACTCGCTCTCAGATCATCATCAGATCTGAGTGGGCAGACACACACACACACACACACTCTTGATTCCAGGCCCAGAGCACTCACTGTGGGACCGTGCTGGACAATGAGAGGTGAGTTAGCTACTCTTTGACTCCTTTTGTCCTGGGGGGTATTCCATCAATGTCGCTAAAGGAAAATCTAGGCTTACTTTTAACAAGTCTTGTTAGCGACATTGATGGAACACCCCCCTGGTAACTGGCTAAGCGGTTGATAGCAGGAACCTTAAAAGTGATCAGTATGTTAGTCAGGAGGCTGCAGAGTTCTTCAACTGTCTACTCTAGACCAGTCTAGTACCAGACCGCTAACTGGGGGCTGGGGGAGGTAGAACACCAGGGGAGGCTGGGGGAGGTAGAACACCAGGGGAGGCTGGGGGAGGTAGAACACCAGGGGAGGCTGGGGGAGGTAGAACACCAGGGGAGGCAGAACACCAGGGGAGGCTGGGGGAGGTAGAACACCAGGGGAGACTGGGGGAGGTAGAACACCAGGGGAGGCTGGGGGAGGTAGAACACCAGGGGAGGCTGGGGGAGGTAGAACACCAGGGGAAGCTGGGGGAGGTAGAACACCAGGTGGGGCTGGGGGAGGTAGAACACCAGGGGAGGCTGGGGGAGGTAGAACACCAGGGAAGACTGGGGGAGGTAGAACACCAGGGGAGGCTGGGGGGAGGTAGAACACCAAGGGAGGCTGGGGGAGGTAGAACACCAGGGGAGGCTGGGGGAGGTAGAACACCAGGGGAGGCTGGGGGGGAGGTAGAACACCAGGGGAGGCTGGGAGAGGTAGAACACCAGGGGAGGCTGGGAGATGTAGAACACCAGGAAAAACATTGATGGTTTCTGAAGCAGGATAATTTTATCTTGAATGATAAACCTCAGCAGATATTAATGATTTAATATTGCCTTTAAATGACTAATTTATTAAATGATGTTTTATATAATGATTAAAGCACTTTGAGCTGCAATGTTTGCAGGAAAAGTGCTATACAAATATTATTATTACTTTATTATTTGGTAATTTTACATTAGTTCATCAGTACATTCAGTTCATAAGTTCATTTTTGTTGGTTTTATCCTGCTGGGTCTGACCTAGCATGTCTGTTTCAGGGGTCAAGGCCGCTCAATGAAAAGACTAATGCTGTCGTCGCTTTTTTCCCGCGGGGTCAGCGAGGAGGAGGAGGAGGAGGAAGAGCAAGAGGAGGTTAGTGTGTACGGTACATACACATTCCTGTATCCCCCCCCCTCTCTCTCTTTTCCTGTTTACTTTCTATCGTTCTTTAGGGGACTGTACCTGATGTATCCACGTGGAGGCGCTGTGTCTCCTGTAGTACCTGGTTTATCCACCTGGAGGCGCTGTGTCTCCTGTAGTACCTGGTTTATCCACCTGGAGGCGCTGTGTCTCCTGTAGTACCTGGTTTATCCACCTGGAGGCGCTGTGTCTCCTGTAGTACCTGGTTTATCCACCTGGAGGCGCTGCGTCTCCTGGTGTATGCAGCGGGTGGACGTCAGCAGTCCACTCACACCTCTGCTGTAAATTTCAGACCTCTCCTGTCTTTCTTAGGTGCAGAATGGACGATGCCTTTGTTGAAAAGCTTTTTTGTTGGCTGTTAAACTACCCTGCTGCAGGTCAGCAGTTTCAGAGTCGGGGTGCGGCAGCAATATATCCCCCAGTAGATTAAATTCTACCTCCGTAATTTTGGAAAGCAGTCACTCTGAGTCTGAGAGATCAAAAGAAAACCTCTTTGAATCTGAATACAGATTAAAGTGTGTGTTTGGCACATCAGCGGTGCTGGAAATAGCTTGACAGGCAGCAAGACTATCGCTTGCTTGTGTCTTTGTCTCCGGATTAACTGTCTGCTACTTGATACGTTTACGCTGAAACCTGTTTGCTTCCTGGTTGTTTTTTGTGTTGAAGTGGAGGGAGGGAGGGGAGGGAGGGAGAGAGGAGGGAGAGAGGGGGAGAGAGGGAGGGAGGGAGGGAGGGAGGGAGGGAGGGAGAGAGAGAGAGAGGGAGGGAGGGAGGGAGAGAGAGAGAGGGAGAGGGAGAGAGAGGGAGAGAGGGAGGGAGGGAGAGAGAGAGGGAGAGGGAGAGAGAGGGAGGGAGGGAGAGGGAGGGAGAGAGAGAGAGAGAGGGAGAGAGGGAGGGAGGGAGAGAGAGAGAGGGGGAGAGAGAGGAGAGGGAGAGAGAGAGGGAGAAAGTATGACTGTGTAGTTATTGCTGTGTGTAGTAGTTATGTCACTAGCAGACTCATCAGCGTCTGAATGGGATGAGGATGTAATCATCTCAAAACAAGGAGACTTAAGATGTTCATCTCACATCCCCATGGGAAACTGCACACTCACACAGCTTAATCTCCCTCTCTCTCTGTCTCTCTCTCTCTCTCTCTCTCTCTCTCTCTCTCTCTCTCTCTCTGTCTCTCTCTCACTCTCTCTCTTTCTCTCTCACTCTCTCTCTCAATCTCTTCATCCCTCTCTCTCTCCCTCCCTCCTTCAGGTATGAGAGGTTAGAGGATAGAGGATCAGTAGTATGGCGTGACTAAGCTCTCTCCCTCTCTCTCCCTCTCTCTCCCTCTGTCTCTCTCTCTCTCTCCCTCCCCCCCTCACTGTCTCTCTCTCCCTCTGTCTCTCTCTCCCTCTCCCCCCCTCACTGTCTCTCTCTTTCTGTCTCTTTCTCCCTCTTTTCTCTCTCTCTCTCTCTCTCTCTCTCTGTCTCTCCCTCTCTCCTCCTCTCTCCCTCTCCCTCCCCTTCTCCCTCTCTCTCTCTCTCCCTCCCTCTCTCTCTCCCTCCCTCCCTCTCCCTCCCCCTCTCTTTCCCTCCCTCTCTCCCTCTCCCTCCCCTTCTCCCTCTCTCTCTCTCCCTCCCCCCCCCCTCTCTGCTGGGATAGCAGTATAATAGGGTGGCAGCTGTCTTTGGTAGTGAGGCCAGCAGGGCACCAGAGATGGGTGAGGCTCATCTTAGAGAAGGTACACCCCCCCCCCCCCACCTCTCACCCCCTGCCTCCTCTCACCCCGCCACCCCCCCCCCCCGCCTCCTCTCACCACCTGCCTATCACCCCCCCCACCCCATCTGAGCATCCTCTCCTTTCATAATATCATTCTCTATCATTCTCTCTTTCTCTCTGTCTCTCTCTGAGACCTCCACTTTGTCAATGGGGTGTTAGTCTGTTGATTTTGACTAGATCCAACCTCTCTATCTCCCCCTCTTTCTGTAATCTTGTTTTCAATCATTGTTTCTATTGTAAAGTGCTTTGAGTTGCATTCATGTACAAAGGCGCTATATAAATAAAGTTTCACTTCACTTCACTTCACTCTCTCTATCTCTCTCTCTCTCTCTCTCTCCCACCCTACCTCCCTCTCTCCCTCCTGGTGAGTGCAGTGTGTCCTAGGTTGGTTAGGTTCTCGACGCAGATGTTGTTGTTGTTGTTGCTTAGCGGGTCAGAGGTGCTGTAGAGGGTCAGAGGTGCTGTGGGCTCCTGGTTTATTTATTTTATTTCTCTCCAGAGTCGCCTATAATGGCTGTGACCCTGACCCCTGGCCTAGATGCCTATAGTCGCCCCTCTAGAGCCTCTGGTTGTCCTCTGTGACTCAATGACAAACTGTGAGTCCCTCTCCCCTTCTACGTCTGGTCTCCTGAGCCCTGCTCTGTAAAAATACCTCTGATCCAGTTCTGCTCACAGCCCCTGTGGGTTTCAGAACTTTACTCTACGAGAGAGAGAGAGAGAGGGGGAGAGGGAGAGAGGGAGGGGGGGAGAGGGAGAGAGGGAGGGGGGAGAGAGAGGGGGAGGGAGGGAGGGAGGGAGAGGGAGGGGGGGGGGGAGAGGGAGAGAGAAAGGGAGAGGAAGAGAGAGAGGGAGAGAGAGAGAGAGGGAGATGCTAGCTCATTGAGTAGTAACCTAGCGTGGGAGTGTGTATGGAAGTATGAGTGAGAAATGGAGCAGAGCCGAGACAACACTCACAGACACACACGCACACACAGATACACACACACACACAGATACACACACTCACACACACTCACACACTCTGGCTGTTGTGTGGAGATTAACAGCCCTGTTTGAGCGTGTCCATAGCATCCATCACAGAGACAGAGCAGGGAGGGCAGGGGACATTCCTACACTAATGTACCCTAACTCATCCCCTCCCTCCCCCCCCTAACCTAGGGACCCCCCCCCCCCTAACCTGTAGGACATCCCTCGACGACTCCTCCTGGTTGGCTGCAGCAGTGAGGTGATGAATGATTGAGTGGTTACCGTGGCGAGAAAGCGTGCAGGGCTACTGCCTTAGGCATGCCTAAGGGCATCTGTCCCTCACACACACACACACACACACACACACACACACACTCACACACACACACACACACACACACACACACACACACATACACACAGGAAGAGACGGGAGACAGGGTCCCGTACAGTCTGTGCTGGGCCGGGTCAGGGGGCGTCAGAGGGTGGTCAGGGCGTGGCTGTGTGTGTGTGTGTGTGTGTGTGTGTGAGATAGTGGAGGTTCAGGCTCTGGTGGTCGCTCAGCTCACTCTAATCTCTCCACTGGCAGGAAGGAAGGGAGGATAACACACACACACACACACACACACACACACATTTACATTTACATTTTTGGTGTGTGTGTGTGTGTGTGTGTGTGTCTGCTTGTGTCAGATAGAGCGTCTGTCTCTGTTGCTGAAAGGACGTCTGTTTACTTCCTGTTCCTACGAGCTGCTACCCTCTAACAGGTCACATCACTGAGTCACACGCTCAGCTGTGTGTCTGGACCTGGTTCTGGTCTGGTTCTGGTCTGTGTGTGTGTCTGGACCTGGTTCTGGTCTGTGTGTGTGTGTCTGACCTGGTTCTGGTCTGGTTCTGGTCTGTGTGTGTGTCTGGACCTGGTTCTGGTCTGTGTGTGTGTCTGGACCTGGTTCTCTGCTTAGGTTGTGGGTTCGATTCCTGCTGGGACCTATATACTGAAGAATGTTACGGTACATGTGGGAATTCGGTACATGTGGGAAAACTAAGTTAGGGTTAGGTGCTAGGGTGCTACGGTTAGGGTTAGGGTTAGGGGTAGGGTTAGGATTAGGGTTAGGGTTAGACATGCCAGCATGTGCCCAGTCGACGTAGCACCTAACCCTAACCTAGTTTTCCCACATGTACCGTATTCCCACATGTACCGTAACATATGCACTCACTGCAATGGAAGAAGCTTCAGATAAAAGCGTAAACTAAATGTCATATATCTATATCTATACTGGTCTATCTATACTCTATATCTATACTGGTCTATCAATACTCTATATCTATACTGGTCTATCTATATCTATATCTATACTAGTCCATCTATACTCTATATCTATACTGGTCTATCTATACTCTATATCGATATCTATACTGGTCTATCTATATCTATACTCTATATCTATACTGGTCTATCTATATCTATATCTATATCTATACTGGTCTATCTATATCTATATCTATACTGGTCTATCTATATCTATTTCTATACTGGTCTATCTATACTCTATGTCTATACTGGTCTATCTATACTCTATATCTATACTCTATATCGATATCTATACTGGTCTATCTATATCTATACTCTATATCTATACTGGTCTATCTATATCTATATCTATATCTATACTGGTCTATCTATACTCTATATCTATACTGGCTTTCAGAGAAGAGTACCAGATGTATTTCCAAGCCCATGTGTGGTAAACAGTAGGGCCGCTGAGGAGAGAG
>NC_137678.1:10378386-10390886 GCF_963989245.1 Nansenia antarctica
GCACACAGACAGAGACACACACACATACGTGCACACACACTCACACACACGTTCACAGACAGAGACACACACACATACATGCAGACAGACACACACACACACACACGTGCACAGACAGAGACACACACACACACTCACACACACACAGACACACGTGCACAGACAGAGACACACACACACACACACACACACACACACACATGCAGACAGACAGACACACACACACACACACACACACACGCGTGTGCACAGACAGACACACACACACACACACACACATGCACAGACAGACAGACACACACACACACACACACAGACACACGTGCACAGACAGAGACACACACACACTCACACACACACAGACACACGTGCACAGACAGAGACACACACACACACATACATGCAGACAGACAGACAGACACACACACACACACACACGTGCACAGACAGAGACACACACACACACAGACACACACACACATGCACAGACAGACACACACACACACACACACAGACACACGTGCACAGACAGAGACACACACACACGTGCACACACATTCACACACACGTGCACAGACAGAGACACACACACACACACACACACACACAGCGCTGGAGGGTAGATAAGAGTAAAACACCCACCAGTTATTTAAATGAGTTATTTGGCTCCACAGAGAATAATGAATACAAGCATCCATATCCTACGCTAACTTAAATCACTCTCTATTAAATCATCTCTCTCTCTGCGTGTCTCAGTGTTTTTGATAGCAGAGTTTTGGCTGCTAAGCCTAGTCTTCATTTTGTTTGAAGTAGGCCTACTTTATTTTAACAAGACATTGTACATTTTATTCCTCACATTATGAAAAATCTACGTAAAAAAAAGAAAGAAATCTTGTTCAGACTACTGGCTCTAACAGATGCTATGTCACCATGGTAACAACACACGCTGTGTCACCGTGGTAACAGCACATGCTATGTCACCATGGTAACAACACACGCTATGTCACCGTGGTAACAACACACGCTATGTCACCATGGTAACAACACACGCTATGTCACCGTGGTAACAACACATGCTATGTCACCGTGGTAACAACACATTTAAGCCCAATTTATACTTCTGCGTACAATCTACGCCGTAGCCTACGCCGTAGCTTGTCGCGCACCTCTCCGAAAATGTAACTACGCAGGCACACCTACGCAGACCGTAAGAAGTGATTGGTCCGCTTGGTAGCACATGATTCCGACATGATTCCGACGCTCTCGTAGGCCTAAATGCGGAAGCCATGACAGAAATGTCATTTACTTTTTCATTAATAAAGATTAGAAAAATTATGATAACCATCTTATTATCTTAGTTTAGGAAAAATTATTGAAATGGTTGCCCACGAACAACTTAGCAATTATTTGACCCTAAATGATCTCTTTGATGACTTTCAATCAGGCTTTCGCCCCCTACATAGCACTGAAACGGCCCTTATTAAGGTCCTTAATGACATTCGCGTAAACACAGACTCCGGAAAAATCTCAGTTTTGGTACTACTAGATCTTAGTGCTGCCTTTGACACTGTAGACCATGACATTCTAATAGATAGACTAAAAACCTGGGTAGGACTTTCGGGCACTGCCCTAAACTGGTTTAGATCCTACCTACAGGACAGAAGCTACTATGTCTCCATTGGCAACTTTGTATCTGACCAAATTAAAATGACCCCAAGGGTCAATCCTTGGCCCCCTTCTATTCAATCTCTACATGCTTCCATTGGGACACATCATACAAAATAACAAAATTGCCTACCACAACTATGCGGATGACACTCAAATCTACATAGCCCTCTCACCGAACGACTATAGTCCCATTGACAATCTCTGTAATTGCATTGAGCAAATAAACGCCTGGATGACACAAAACTTCCTCCAACTAAACAAGGACAAAACAGAGATAATTGTATTCGGTGCACCTGACAAAAGATCGAAAGTCAGTGCAAAACTTGATTCTCTCTCTCTTCACACTAAAAAACAGGTCAGAAATCTTGGTGTAATTCTAGACTCCGATCTAAACTTCAACAGCCACATAAACTCGATAACTAAATCAGCCTACTATCACCTGAAAAACATAACAAGAATGAGAGGTTTCATGTCCAAGCAAGACCTTGAAAAACTCATCCATGCATTTGTTTCGAGTAGACTTGATTATTGTAATGGTCTACTAACAGGCCTATCTAAAGGAGCTGTTTGTAAATTGCAGCTCATCCAAAACGCCGCTGCTCGGGTCCTAACAAAAACAAAGACATTTGAACACATTACACCAATCCTGAGATCCCTGCACTGGCTACCAGTCTCTCAGAGAATTGAATTCAAAATCCTCCTAATTACATACAAATCACAAAATGGTCTTGGACCAAAATACATATCAGATCTCCTCCCACCCTATATTCCCGCAAGGTCCCTAAGGTCAGCTGAGACAAATCAGCTAATAATTCCAAGAGTAAAAACAAAACACGGTGCAGCAGCTTTCAGTCACGCTGCTGCATGCTCCTGGAACAAACTCCCTGAAGAAATCAAACAGGCCCAAACCCTTAAAATATTTAAATCTAAGCTAAAAACCTTCATGTTTTGCACCAGTTATGATTAAACACAAACACTTCTATCAATGTCTTTTTTCCATTAACTATTGTCTTTTTAAATGTTTTATCTATTTACTTCTTATATTTGCTTTTATTCATTGTATTTTTAAATAATGCATGTAAAGCACTTTGAATTGCCCCTGTTGTATGAAATGTGCTATACAAATAAACTTGCCTTGCCTTGCCTTGCCTTAGTTTAATGTCATTTCAATGCATTATAGACATTTCCTAACAAAAAAATTGCTATTATGCCGCTATGAGTACACCGTTCCAAAGGAGCGCCCCATGGAAGCGTCAAGCACAGCCTTCCCATAAGGAGCGCAATTCACATTTACGAGATGTACAATCCTGTTTATTTAGAAATTAATGATTACCTGTGGCGTTTGACAGCGGATGATGATAGACATATTTAATGTAAAGTTATCTATCTAAGTAATAGGCTGATGTGTGCATGATAGACACGCATTTTGACCTATTTCCATGTTTTATTTACAGCTATGGCACTTATTAAACCAAAACAACCCGCAATCCTATCCGAGCAGTTGTTATTATGTAATATACTTCCATTAGACTACCAAAGCAGGACACCGGAGCACTCCTATCTGCACGTATGGTCACCCTGACATGATTCAGGGGCATAGAAAACACACTGCCAACTAGCGATGTGACGGTGTAATTGCAGGGCGACGCAGACCGACCAACGCAGAACTATAAATTGGGAGAGCCCTTGCATAGGCTACGGTGTAGCCGCGCGTAAATTCGACGCAGAAGTATAAATTGGGCTTAAGAGAGAAAAAAGATGCAGAGATGGTGCAGGACGACAGAAATAGACCCAACCAGTTACCACTGGCCTCAGGCTGGGATGTCAGGATGCCAAAAGAAGCTATGCTACGCTATGCTATGCTTCTCCACACACACCAAACAGGAAGCTATGCTCCTCCACACACACCAAACAGGAACCTACGCTAGGCTCCTCTACACACACCAAACAGGAAGCTAGGCTCCTCCACACACACCAAACAGGAAGCTAGGCTCCTCCACACACACCAAACAGGAAGCTAGGCTACACTCCTCCACACACACCAAACAGGAAGCTAGGCTATACTCCTCCACACACACCAAACAGGAAGCTAGGCTCCTCCACACACACACCAATGAGCACACAGTAGTGATGATGGTTAACATCCCCCTCCCTCCCCGCACTTTCTATCTCTTTATCTGCATCTCTTTATCTATATATCCCTTTATCTCTCTCTCTCCATCTCTCTTTATGTTTATTTTATTTTATTTGTAAAGGGACAATGCATATTAATGAACGTTAAAAAATTAAATACGGCAGATTTAGCCAGAAGGCAAATGTTCATCCATAGTCCCTCGCCAGTTATAAAAAGATAGGCTTCCTAAAAAGATACAATAATATCTTTCTCCCTCCCTCCCTCCATCTCTATCTCTTTATCTCCATCTCGCTCTCTCCCCCTCCCTCCCCTTCCCTCCTCCCCCTCCCCCCCTTCTCTCTCTCCCTCTTTCCCTCTCTCTCTCGCTCTCCACTTCTCTCTCCTCTCTCTCCCCTTCTCTCTCTCTCTGTCTCTCTCTCTCTCTCTCTCTCTCTTTGTCTGTCTCTCTGTCTCTCTGTCTCTCCCCCTCCCTCCCTCCCTCTCCTCCCCCTCCTCCCTCCCCCCTCCCTCCCCAGGTATGAGCGTCTGGAAGACCAGCTGAACGACCTGTCTGAGCTGCACCAGCATGAGACCAGCAACCTGAAGCAGGAGCTAGCCAGCATAGAGGAGAAGGTGGCCTACCAAGCCTATGAGAGAGCCAGGGACATACAGGTACACACACACACACACACACACACACACACACACACACACACACACACACACCTACCAGGCCTATGAGAGGGCCAGGGACATCCAGGTACACACACACACACACACACACACACACACACACACACACACACTACCTGTGATAATCTGACCTTAATCCTGTATCCTATAGGATGCTTGTACAAGCTTCAGAGGTTTATCTCTCTGAGAGACATAACACTTTTATCTGTCTTTTTATTCATTGTCTATTATCATGTTAAATGTATAATGTCTATTTATTTCTTATATATATCTACTCTTGTTTTGTTGGAGTGGAGCACTGCTGTAATTTGTATTTGTCTGACTATTTTCTGACTATTCTTCTCTTGTTGTCTTTTTTAAGCTGTATGTAAAGCACTTTGAATTGCCCCTGTTGTATGAAATGTGCTATACAACAGTGACACGTTCTAATGCTTTGGTCCTCATGTCGGGATCTGATGTAATGATCTGACTTTTCTTTCGAAAAATGTGAATACATTTCCTTGTTGTTGAAAACCAAAGACACATCGCTAGTCAACTAACACAGCTTGTTTTGTGAGCCTGCTAGCAATGTAAAGTAGCGTTCTAGTTAACTAGGTAGCAGTGGGGGATTACTCACCCAATCCATTAGAGTATTTTGGCTTGACTAGTGAGTTTGTGTTGTGATTCTCAATAACGTTGAAACGGCACTGTGTCTATGTTCCCACAGCCCGATGGTCTCGCATTTCTAAGTAATCTAACTAACCCTAACCCTAACACTGACTCTAAAGGGCTCTGCACACAGCGTGCGATTTCTGTTGCGCATCAACGTTCCATTTTGAAGTTTGAATGGAAGTCTATGAGAACATCGCATTTACCCACACACGGCCCCGATTTTAATCGCACGGCGAACATTCGATTCCATTCATTTTGAATGGGACAAAGCAGTGCGACAAAACTCGCACGCCGTGTGCTTTGTCCCATTCAAAATGAATGGAATCGAATGTTCGCCGTGCGATTAAAATCGGGGCCGTGTGTGGGTAAATGCGATGTTCTCATAGACTTCCATTCAAACTTCAAAATGGAACGTTGATGCGCAACAGAAATCGCACGCTGTGTGCAGAGCCCTTAACCCTAACACTGACCCTAACCCTAACCCTAGCCCACCTATGAAATATTAGAAATGTGGGACCATTGGGCTGTGGGAACATAGGGATGACCCCGTTGAAACGCAGTTCTGTGTTTCAAAAGAAAAGTCTGAACATTTTGATGGTTGTCTGCCTTGCCTTGTGTGTGTATCTACTATGTGTGTGTGTACTACATGTGTATCTACTATGTGTGTGTGTGTGTGTATCTCCAGGAGGCCCTGGAGTCGTGCCAGACACGCGTGTCCAAGCTGGAGCTGCAGCAGCAGCAGGCGCAGGCCGTGCAGGTGGAGAGCACCAACGCCAAGGTGCTGCTGGGCCGCTGCATCAACATAATGCTGGCCATCGCCACGGTGATCCTGGTCTGCGTCTCCACGGCAGCCAAGTTCACCGCCCCGCTGCTGCGCAGCCGCGCCCACCTGGCGCTCACCTGCGGGGGCGTGGCCGTGCTGGCGCTGCTCTGGAGGAACTGGGACGGCCTGCAGGGGGCGGCGGAGCGCTGGTGGCTCCTCCCACACTGAGCCGGAGGCTCCTCCCACACTAAGCTAGAGGCTTCGCCTACTACTTCCTGGATCTTTTGGGACGCTGACTCCTCCCTCACTGAGCTGGAGCCCCGCCCATTTCTGGCTCTTCTGGATGCTGGCTCCTCCCACATTGAGCTAGAGGCCCCTCCCACTCCTGGGACTCTGGCTCCTCCCACATTGAGCTAGAGGCCCCTCCCACTCCTGGGACTCTGACTCCTCCCACATTGAGCCGGAGGCCCCCGCCTCTTACTTCCTGGAACTTCTGGGACGCACACTCCTCCCACACTGAGCTGGAGCCCCGCCTACTTCTGGGGGCACTGAAGTGTACACACCTCCCACATTGAGCTAGAGGCTTCTCCCACATTGAGCTAGAGGCCCCTCCCCCTCCTGGGATGCTGGCTCCTCCCACATTGAGCTAGAGGCCCCTCCCACTCCTGGGACGCTGGCTCCTCCCACATTTAGCTGGAGGCCCCGCCTCCTATTTCCTGGAACTTCTGGGATGCTGACTCCTCCCACACTGAGCTGGAGCCCCGCCTATTTCCTGGAACTCTGTGTGATGTCGTCGTGGAGACAGAGGGAATGGGCGGAGTTTACCTGTAGCCTTATACCTCCCCCTCCTCCCCTCTCCTCCTCCCCTCCTCCCTTCCTCCCCTCCTCCTGTCTCTCCTTCTCCCTCATTGGTCGACGGCTCTTGGGAGTGACAAACTCTTAAAAGACTGGAGTGGGAATTGACCAATCACAGACAGGCCACCTTAAGACTGACCAATCAGATGCTGTCTACAGGGAGACGGGGACCAATCACATGATGGGGCACAATGAGACGATGTGTGTGTGTGTGTGTGTGTGTGTGTGGCTGTTGGGGACCGTCCTCTGTCACCATGGATACATTATTTATTACCTTTAAGAGATTCAAAGTTTCTGGTTTCCATTTTCTGTGTGGGGGGGGGGGGGGGGTGAAACTCATTTTCCCAGAAGCCTCGGCACTCACAGCCACACAGGGCTGCTGAGGTGTGTGGCTCCTCCCTCTGTTCTGTGTGGTGTGCCCTCATTGGACAGGCTAGTTTGACTGCCATTTGACTTGCAGATGAGTTCAACCCAACAAGGAGTGTTTGAACACAGAGGAGAGGAGAGGAGAGAATCAGCTAGCTCACCACTACTGGGGGGTATTCCATCAATGTCGCTAAAGGACAATCCAGGCTTATTTTTGATAATTGATCAGAATAGGCCTGGATTTACCTTTAGCGACATTGATGGAAGACCCCCCTGGTGTCACTACCACCTCCACCTCCACCTCCACCCCAACCTGAGACACTGAACAAGGGAGGCTGGTGGAGGTAGACATCGGAGGACGGGCTCCTTGTAATGCATGGAATGGAATGAGGAATGGTGTCAAACACGTGTGTGTGTGTGTAAACAGACTGACTTATATATCACCTTATTCCATAGCGCTTTACAACGGCCTCTCATTCACCCATTCACACACCAATGGCGGCAAGCTACCATGCAAGGCGCCGGCCCGCTCACTGGGAGCAGTTTGGGGTTCAGTGTCTTGCCCAGGGACACCACGACACGTGGCCAGCTGGGGTTCGAACCACCAATTTGTCGACCTTGCGATCATTAGACGCCGGCTCTACCTCCTGAGCCACAGCCATGCGTTACAATGAGCCCGTCCTCCGATTTCCTACCTCTCTCAGCCTCCCCAGGTGCAAACACACACAGTTCAGGTGAGGTGAGGTGAGCGGGGGGGGGGGGGGTAGAGGTGTGTGTTCCCTGGTGGTTCCTCTCTGCTGAGGTGATTTGGTTCTCTGTGTCAAACTGCTTCGTCTCAATGTCTCTACTGTACTGGCAGGCTGTGGCTAAACACGTACCACGGTTTGAACGTTTTAACACTTTCAAAGGGACGTTTCTGAGTGTTTCTGTTTCTGGGTGTAATTTGTACGTAGAGTCTCTGTATGAACTTTTACGAAGGTTATTGTCTTTGTCGATGTTTGTGCTTGTGTGTTTGTGTGCCTGTGACAGGAATGTGATTGACCTTTTAGGGAAATGTGATGAATTTGAGAACTGCCTCCCTGTTCACGTTGTGTGTGAGTGTGTTGTTGTTGTTGTTGTTGTTGTTGTTGTTGTTGTTGTTGTTGTTGTTGGAGTGGCACTGCCATCAGGCTAACAAAGGGTATTTCTTTCCATGAGGTGACGTGTGTGTTAGCCTCTGTCTCATAGGAAATGCACAGACTGCCCTGTTAGCTGTTAGCATGCTAACATGCTAGGTGCTGTGAGTGACCTCGGACCTAAACGCTCCCAAAGTTAATTTGTGATTCTATCCTTTTGATTGTTTTTATTTTTGTGTAATAGGGATTAAGCTATGCTGGGGGGTGGAGGGGGGGAGGTGTAAACTGTAGAATGAGAAAACAGTGAAATGGTTCAAACACTCCATGGTTTTAATGTGTCCACTTTTTTCCGTTTATTTTATATTCTTTACGACGTGAACGGAAACAAATTCAAATTCTAAATGCCTTTGACACTGATTGGACAGGTTGTAGCTCCTCCCACTCTATAACCCTTTATCACTGTGATGAAGATGATGATGATGATGATGATGATGGGAGGCCTGATGCCTTTTCAATGCAGCGTTTGTGTTTCCCTGGTGTGTCTTCTGTGCTTTGTTTTCTGTCTTTAAAAAGCCAAATGCGGTGATAGGTGGGCTGTGCTACATGGCTGACTGTGATAGGTGGGCTGTGCTACATGGCTGGTTGTGATAGGTGGGCTGTGCTACATGGCTGGTTGTGATAGGTGGGCTGTGCTACATGGCTGACCTGTGATAGGTGGTGGGGGAGGGGGTGGGGGAGGTTTGTAGCGGAGAATGTTTGTTGCCGGGGACGACTAGGACTAAGAATGATGGTATGTCATCATCACCAAACCACTGATCGTTAGCATTAGCATCAATGCTAACTCTGACTCCCAAACCTGTTCTCCACTGTCTCTGGGTCAGGAGGGGGAGGGGGGGAGGGAGGGAGGGAGAGAGAGAGGGGGAGGGAGGGAGCGAGAGAGAGAGAGAGGGGGAGGGAGGGAGGGCAGGAGGGAGAGAGAGAGGGGGAGGGAGGGAGCGAGGGGGAGGGAGGGCAGGAGGGAGGGAGGGAGATAGAGAGAGAGGGGGAGAGAGGGAGAGAAAGAGAGAGAGGGGGGGGAGGGAACGATATGTTTCCTAGCCTGGGGACTGGAATTCCACAAAGAGAGCAATCGGGAACGTCATCCTCCTGGGAACCCCGTAGCTGTGTTGTTGTTGGTTAACACCGGTTATGGTTTCCCATAACACCCTTTTTATCAAATGAGACAAAAAAACAATAAATCCACTTCTTTTTCTAAACTTTCCGCTGCGTCCTTGTGGTGGTGATCCTTTCATCCCCTCCTCTGAAGTTCTCTAATCCATCTGATTATTTCTCTCATTACACATTCACCTCATCTCCAGGACCAGAGGAGGAGGAGGAGGAGGAGGAGGAGGCAGTGTAAGTTAATGTGCAAACTGTCTCGTTCCAAATAAATATTTTATCGGCGGTTTGCCAGAGCCCACATCACGATGTAGGTTACGCCTCCTGTCGATGTGTCTGAGTGGCCTGTTTCTGCCAACTAGCAATCATTAAAAAAACAGTAGCTACCCGCATCACCCCTGGGAACGGAGGAGGGGGGGAGACAGTATGGACTCAAATGACACTTAGACTCAACGTGACTCTATGCTGCCCTCTAGCGGTGGTGGTGGAGTAATGCAGGTCCCAGTCAACCAACGCTGCTGGGATCACGTTTTAACACTAGAACAGCCGTGCCTTTTTTACCTACTATAAAAGCCGCCTCAGGGGTCAAATGACCATAGTCTTTATAATGGGAAGCTGCTATTTACACACAACGACCACTAGTTGGCGCGTATTGTAAATTAGCCTGCCTCCTACACAGAAAAACTGCAAAATAGCTTCATACTAGCTTATCCTGATGTAATTTTGAAAATGTAAGGATACTGGGTGGTAGAATGCACATAATAATAATAATAATGCATTTTATTTATAGGCGCCTTTCAGAGTACTCAAGGACACCTTACAGAGCATAAGTTAAAAACAAGCAACAGATTCAAACAGGTTAAAACAGTGATTCAAACAATATATCTCGGAAAGGTCATGAAAGGAGGGTCCTGAAATTTGATCAAGTGCAAAGATATAAAAAACGTTTTTACTCAGGGTCAAATGACCCCACCCATGGCTGTTCTAGTGTTAATGACCCCACCCATGGCTGTTCTAGTGTTAATGACCCCACCCATGGCTGTTCTAGTGTTAATGACCCCACCCATGGCTGTTCTAGTGTTAATGACCCCACCCTTGGCTGTTCTAGTGTTAATGACCCCACCCATGACTGTTCTAGTGTTAAAGGTTCCTTTTTCACACCAAGGTTTATTTTTCACATTTTCAGGGTAGTTAGAATACACATGGCACCCCCAAAAAGCCACCACCACCCCCACCATTACTCCCTACCCCCACCATATGTTTTTCTACATGCCCCCCCCCCAAAAAAATTGTGAAGACGATTTCAGATGCAGTCATTACTTTTTTCTTTATTAAAAAGTTAATTTCCAGCCATAGATGCAGAGATGCACACACAATCTTAACATGGAATAGGCTTTGTTTGGTCAGGACCTTTTAGTAATTTCACAGACAAGATTATCTTATATATTAAGATATTGCCACATATTTCAAATCAGTATGAAATAGTATGTGTTTAAAGTCAGGTGGTTAAAACAGAAATTGTACTCACATAATTACTGAATGTGATAATAGGTTATAAGTTATATCTAAGTGGTGTCATGTCTTTGGCACTGAAGAGGGCGGAGTCTAACCCTCAGGTAGACGCAGTGATGTCAGAGGGGGGCGTGGCCACAGACAGCGCTGGAGTAAAAAGGTTAGTGGTTGCCTAGGGGATGGTGAGTTGGACTGGTGATCAGAAGGTCATGAGTTCAAATCCCACCTGGGGAACAACACCACTAGTGTGTCCTTGAGTAAGACCTGGGAACAGCACCACTAGTGTGTCCTTGAGTAAGACCTGGGAACACCACCACTAGTGTGTCCTTGAGTAAGACCTGGGAACACCACCACTAGTGTGTCCTTGAGTAAGACCTGGGAACAGCACCACTAGTGTGTCCTTGAGTAAGGCCCTCAGCCCTAAGTTACTCCAGGGAGACTGTCTAACCCTGACCCTGAGGGAGACTGTCCCTGTGATCTCTGATTGTAAGTCTCTTTGGATAAAAGTGTCTGGTGAATGGTTCAAATGTAAATGTAATGATCACTTCTGGCCAGGAGGGAGCAGCATTGCTTAGGAGGGAACACAACCATGGTCACACTAGTGGTCACAGTGGTGGTGGTGGTGGTGGTAACACATAAGTGTATTCTGATCGCTTCAGACATGCTGTTACTAGTGGATATGAACCCCAAAACACTGTAATATCGCCGCAGGTGGAACACCAGACATTCTCTGTCTTCATACGAAATAAACTGTTTATTTTATTAAATCATATAGGTTAGTTTGAGTATCCCAGAGGGGACCCCCTCTCATGTGAACCCAGGGGACCCCCAGGCTGGAGGGGGGGGGGGGGGGGGGACTCCCAGGTTGGGGAGAGGCTCTAGTTGCTGCAGGTGCTGAAGACCGTGACCTTGTGGCTGATGTCGCTGAGGATCTGTCTCACGGTGGCCTCCAGCTGGGCCAGCTGGCTGACCTTGTCCTCCAGGGTGCGCTGGTTGGCCTCGTAGGACCGCTCCAACTCTGGGGACACACAGACACCTGGTCACCCACGACACACACACACCTGGTCACCTACACACACACACACACACACACACACACATCTGGTCACCCACGACACACACACACCTGGTCACCTACACACACACACACCTGGTCACCCACGACACACACCTGGTTACACACACACACCTGGTCACACACACACGCATCTGGTCACCCACACGCATCTGGTCACCCACACACACACACACACCTGGTCACCCATGACACACACACACCTGGTCACACACACACACCTGGTCACACAGAAGATGCTTTTCAGTCCAGGGGGGTATACCATCAGCTGGTCTGGGTCAGTTGTGTGTGTGTGTGTGTGTGTGTGTGTGTAGGTGTGTGTGTAGGTGTGTGTGTGTGTGTGTGTGTGTGTGTGTGTGTGGTACCGTTGAGTCTCTGCAGCTTGGAGCTGGTCTGGGTCAGCAGCTCCTTGGCTTCCTGCTGCAGAAGCTCCGCCCTCTCGCGGGCGCCGGACACGCCCTCCGCCTTATCCACCACCAGCTCCTCCACCACCACGTACTTATCCTTCACCTCCTCCTCAAACTCCTACAC
>NC_137678.1:10395886-10401570 GCF_963989245.1 Nansenia antarctica
AGATATATAGATCAGAGACCTACCTGTTCGCTGAGCTGTGATAGGTGCAGAGCGTCCACCTCTGTGGCCAGGTTGTTCAGCTTCTCCGTCTGCCTCTGCAGCCTGCGGTCGAACGCCTTCTCAGTCTGGCTCAGCTTGTCCTCTGTGGCGCTCCGTAGCGCGGCCGACTGCTGCAGCGTGTTGCCGTGGTGACTGGTGGAGGCGTTGGCCAGGTGCTCAGCTGCCTGAGACTTCAGGTGAGCCTCGGTGATGGTGTCCATCGCTCCTGTAACACACACACCCAATGGAAGCATGTAGAGACTGAATAGAATAGGGCCAAGGATTGACCCTTGGGGAACCCCACAAGTCATTTTCATTTGGTCGGATACAAAGTTGCCAATGGAGACATCGTAGCTTCTGTCCTGTAGGTAGGATCTAAACCAGTTTAGGGCAGTGCCGGAAAGTCCTACCAGGTTTTTAGTCTATCTATTAGAATGTCACGGTATACAGTGTCAAAGGCAGCGCTAAGATCGCTACGATCTAGTAGTACACACACACACATGCACGCACGCACACACACACACACACATACACACACACATGCACGCACGCATGCACAGACACACACACACACACACACGCATTGGTCAGCGAAAGTTGTTTTTGAATGAGCTTTATAAATAAAGATGACTTGACTCCCTCCCCCTCCCCCTTTATCTCCCTCCCCTCCTCCCCCCTCTCTCTCACCCTGGATGTTGGAGTTCTTGACGTTGTTGACTCTCTCCTGCAGGTCAGTGACTGTGCGTTGCAGCTGATTGGCCAGCTCTGTCTCCGCCCCCAGCCTGGTCGCCGTGGCGTTGTGGTCATCATGGAGACGGGACAGAGTCGCCTCGGAGACGTTCAGGCTCTGGTTCAGGTCTGTCACCAGCTCACTGACACACACACACACACACACACACACACACACACACACACACACACACAGACACAGAGAGAGAAACACACACACACACACACACAGAGACGCACACACACACACACAGACAGGATTAAGATTAAGAGTTACATAAAACATAACAAAACATCTGGTGTTGTGAACTGTAGTGTGTGCATGCGTGCGTATGTCTCTCTCTCTCTCTGTGTGTGTGTGTGTGTGTGTGTGTGTGTGTATGTATGTGTATGTATGTGTATGTGTCTCAACTACCATGTTCAACCTGTGCAATAATGAATATGACTATTTTTCAAATGTTGCAGCCAATACACCAGATGTTATTGTTGTCGATGAGGACAGTAGAGAGGTCATCATTTTGGAAGTGGGTTGCGCGTTTGACTACAGCCTAGAAGAGGCCTTTCTTACCAAAGTTGTGAAGTACCATCCACTCAAAGATGCCATTGTACAGCTTGGGTACAAATGTAAATTATTAGTGTTTATATTTGGACGCCTTGGTAATGTCCACAGACTAGTCGTCAGGGGGTTGCAGATGGCAGGAATTCCCAAGCCTAAAGCAAAGGCCGTGGCAAAATTCTGCTCAATATCTGCAATAATTGGCAGCCGCCACATATGGAGGAGACGCTGCTACCTGTACCCATAGACAGATTGTAAAGCTTGAATTATCGAGTGTCCTATGCTGGTGCAACTAATACTGTTTGTGTTCAAGAATTTTATTGTAAAATGTGAACGCAAATAAAGATATTAAATGTGTGTTTCTCTCTGTGTGTGTGTGTGTGTTTCTCTGTGTGTTTCTCTCTGTGTCTGTGTGTGTGTGTGTGTTTCTCTGTGTGTCCTTCTGTGTGTGTGTGTTTCTCTGTGTCTCTCTCTCTCCTCAGTAACTGACGTGGAACTGGCGCTCCATCAGCGTGTGTATCTGTGTGTGTGTGTGTGTGTGTGAGTGTGTGTATTATGTATCTGTATCTGTGTGTGTATCTGTGTGTGTGTGTGTGTGTGTGTGTGTGTGTGTCAAGTAACTGACGTTCTCCTCTCCATCAGCGTGTGTATCTGTGTGTGTGTGTGTATCTCTGTGTGTGTGTGTGTGTGTGTGTATTATGTGTGTGTGTCTCAGTAACTGACGTGCTCCTCTCCATCAGCGTGTGTATCCCGTCCAGCGCCTGCCTGGCGTCGTCGTTGGCAACGATCTCCGTAACCGCGGCGATGCTCGCCTCCAGGCTAGCCACCGTGTCCTTGTAGGGGGCGGTCACCCCCTCGCTCTGCAGCTCGGCCACGTGACCGGCCAGGCTCCGCGTCTGATTGGCCAGCTCCCCGATGACCCGGTCCCACTCCTGGAAGCAGCGGTGGCAGCGCTCGCATGCGGGGAATTCGCCGTGGTAACCGCGGGCGCATCGGTCGCACCTGGGCCCTGCCACGCCCTCGACACACACACAGTCACCCGACGCCTTGTTGCACTGCTCACTGGATATGCCCCGCGGGTCACAGTCACATGCTGGAGGGAGGGAGGGAGGGAGGGAGGGAGGGAGGGAGAGGGGGAGGGGGGGAGGGGGAGGGGAGGGAGGGAGAGAGAGAGTTAATATAATAATAATAATAATAATAATAATAATAATAATAATAATAATAATAATAATAATACCGAATAATAATAATAAGCTATATTTATATAGCACCTTTCATGCATAAGACTGCAGCTCAGTGATGGACAACACAGTGGAAAAGAACAGATTACACATGAACACAACTAAGACATCAGCAGTGGAAAAGAAAGATAAGGGAACATATTAAGAACAACAGTAAATGAGTAGGAGCGTATTAATAGAAACACACATTATCTGGTCAAGACTAGCTACTGTTGTCGACTGTTGTTGATCAAGCAGCACAATCCCAAAGCATCTCACTGTCATGTGATTTCATTTCATATCAGTTACGGCTGGAAGCGACGTACGTGACTAATCACATCTGATTCAATTTGATCTGATTTGATCTGAGGCCTCTGTGAGGTGAAAGTTCTATGCTCTAAACCTCCTCCCCCCTCCTCCCCTTCCCCCTCCTCCCCCCTGTCCTTTCCCTGTCCTCCCCCCTGTCCTCCCCCCCTGTCCTCCCCCCCTGTCCTCTCCCCTCCTCCCCCCTGTCCTCCCCCCCTCCTCCCCCCTGTCCTCTCCCCTGTCCTCCCCCCTCCTCCCCCTGTCCTCCCCCCTCCTCCCCCTGTCCTCCCCCTGTCCTCCCCCCTCCTCCCCCTGTCCTCCCCCTGTCCTCTCCCCTGTCCTCCCCCCTCCTCCCCCTGTCCTCCCCCCTCCTCTCCCTGTCCTCTCCCCTGTCCTCTCCCTGTCCTCTCCCCTGTCCTCTCCCCTGTCCTCTCCCCTGTCCTCTCCCTGTCATCTCCCTGTCCTCTCCCCTGTGCTCTCCCCTGTCCTCTCCCCTGTCCTCTCCCCTGTCCTCTCCCATGTCCTCTCCCCTGTCCTCTCCCCTCCTCCCCCCTGTCCTCTCCCCTGTCCTCTCCCTGTCATCCCCCCTCCTCCCCCCTGTCCTCTCCCCTGTCCTCTCCCTGTCATCCCCCTGTCCTCTCCCTGTCCTCTCCCCTGTGCTCTCCCCTGTCCTCCTCCCCTGTCCTCCCCCCTGTCCTCTCCCCTGTCCTCTCCCCTGTCCTCCCCCCTGTCCTCTCCCTGTCATCCCCCCCTCCTCTCCCCTGTCCCTCCCCCCTGTCCTCCCCCCTCCTCCCCCCTGTCCTCTCCCTGTCATCCCCCCTCCTCCCCCTGTCCTCTCCCCTGTCCTTCCCCCTCCTCCCCCCCTGTCCTCTCCCTGTCCTCTCCCCTGTCCTCTCCCCTGTCCTCTCCCCTGTCCTTCCCCTCCTCCCCCCCTGTCCTCTCCCTGTCCTCTCCCCTCCTCCCCCCTGTCCTCTCCCCTGTCCTCCTCCCCCCTGTCCTCTCCCCTCCTCCCCCCTGTCCTCTCCCCTGTCCTCTCCCCTGTCCTTCCCCCTCCTCCCCCCTGTCCTCCCCCCTGTCCTCTCCCCTGTCCTCCCCCCTGTCCTCTCCCCTGTCCTCTCCCTGTCCCTCTCCCTGTCCTCTCCCTGTCCTCTCCTGTCCTCCCCCCTGTCCTTCCCCCTCCTCCCCCCTGTGCTCTCCCTGTCCTCCCCCCTGTCCTCTCCCCTGTCCTCTCCCTGTCCTCTCCCTGTCCTCCCCCCTGTCCTTCCCCCTCCTCCCCCCTGTGCTCTCCCTGTCCTCTCCCTGTCCTCTCCCCTGTCATCCCCCCTGTCCTTCCCCCTCCTCCCCCCTGTCCTCCCCCCCCGTCCTCTCCCCTGTCCTCTCCCCTGTCCTCTCCCTGTCCTCTCCCTGTCCTCTCCCCTGTCCTCTCCCTGTCCTCTCCCCTGTCCTCTCCCCTGTCCTCCCCCCTGTCCTCTCCCTGTCCTCCCCCCTCCTCCCCCACTGTCCTCCCCCCTGTCCTCCCCCCTGTCCTCCCCCCTGTCCTCCCCCCTGTCCTCTCCCCTGTCATCCCCCCTCCTCTCCCCTGTCCTCTCCCCTGTCCTCTCCCTGTCATCCCCCCTGTCCTCTCCCTGTCATCCCCCCTGTCCTCTCCCCTGTCCTCCCCCCTGTCCTCTCCCCTGTCCTCTCCCCTGTCCTCCCCCCCTCCTCTCCCCTGTCCTCTCCCCTGTCCTCCCCCCTGTCCTCCCCCCCTCCTCTCCCCTGTCCTCCCCCCTCCTTCCCCCTCCTCCCCCCTGTCCTCTCCCTGTCATCCCCCCTCCTCACCCCCTCCTCCCCCTGTCCTCCCCCCTCCTTCCCCCTCCTCCCCCCTGTCCTCTCCCTGTCATCCCCCCCTCCTCCCCCCTGTCCTCTCCCCTGTCCTCCCCCCTGTCCTCTCCCCTGTCCTCCCCCCTGTCCTTCCCCCTCCTCTCCCCTGTCCTCCCCCCTCCTCTCACCCTGTCCTCCCCCTGTCCTCCCCCCTCCTCTCCCCTGTCCTCTCCCCTGTCCTCTCCCCTGTCCTCCCCCCCTCCTCTCCCCTGTCCTCCCCCCTGTCCTCTCCCCTGTCCTCTCCCCTGTCCTCCCCCCTCCTCTCCCCTGTCCTCTCCCCCCTCCTCCCCCCTGTCCTCTCCCTGTCCTCTCCCCCCTCCTCTCCCCTGTCCTCTCCCCTGTCCTCCCCCCCTCCTCTCCCCTGTCCTCTCCCCTCCTCGCCTCCTCCTCCTTCTCCCCTGTCCCTCTCCCCCCCTCCTCTCCCCTGTCCTCTCCCCTGTCCTCTCCCCTGTCCTCCCCCCCTCCTCCCCCCTGTCCTCTCCCTGTCATCCCCCCCTCCTCCCTCCTGTCCTCTCCCCTGTCCTTCCCCCTGTCCTTCCCCCTCCTCCCCCCTGTCCTCTCCCCTGTCCTCTCCCCTGTCCTCTCCCCTGTCCTCCCCCCTCCTCTCCCCTGTGCTCTCCCCCCTCCTCCCCCCTGTCCTCTCCCCTGTCCTCTCCCTGTCCTCCGCCCCTGTCCTCTCCCCTGTCCTCTCCCCTGTCATCCCCCCTCCTCCCCCCCTGTCCTCTCCCCTGTCCTCCCCCCCTCCTCCCCCCTGTCCTCCTCCCCCCTGTCCTCTCCCCTCCTCCCCCCTGTCCTCCCCACTGTCCTCCCCCTGTCCCCCCCCCCTCCTCTCCCCTGTCCTCCCCCCTCCTCCCCCCCTCCTCTCCCCTGTCCTCTCCCCTGTCCTGTTGAGAGGTGAAAGGTGAACTAGTGTTTACTCTCCAGTCTCTTACTCTCTAAAGAAGACATATGAGCTGGTCCGCCCCCCTCATGAG
>NC_137678.1:10404270-10411770 GCF_963989245.1 Nansenia antarctica
TCCTCCTCTCTTCATCTCTTCCTCCTCTTCCTCTCCTCTTCCTCCTCTCCTCCTCTCTTCCTCTTCTCCTCCTCCTCTCTTCCTCCTCACATCTGCCTTCATCCTTCTCCATCACTGACTAACCCTAACCCCGGGATGTGCCCTTTAGCCTCAGCCTAACCTTGACCTAACCATCAGCCCTGGTCTAACCTCAGCCTAACCTTGACCTAACCATCAGCCCTGGTCTAACCTCAGCCTAACCTTGACCTAACCATCAGCCCTGGTCTAACCTCAGCCTAACCTTGACCTAACCATCAGCCCTGGTCTAACCTCAGCCTAACCTTGACCTAACCATCAGCCCTGGTCTAACCTTGACCTAACCATCAGCCCTGGTCTAACCTTGACCTAACCTTGACCTAACCATCAGCCCTGGTCTAGCCTCACCTTCGGGCTCCTGTCTCCCCCCTCTCACATACAGGACTTACCCCTATAAGAGCCCCAACCCCAGCCCTAACCCTAACCCCAGCCCTAACCCTAACCCTAACCCTGACCCTTGACCTTGTGCCTGTTCAACACATGGTGGGGTTGGGTCTATGGCCCCTAACCCTAACCATGCCCCTGACCCTAACCCTAACCCTGCCCCTGACCATGGATGACTCATCCCAGTTAGCGGTTTGCCTCCAGAGGTCTGACATAACCAAATATCCGTGATCACTCCTCCCTCCCCTCCCCCCTCCTCCCCCCTCCTCCCCCCCTCCTGATAAGCACAGGCCTGTGATTGTCTGGCATAGAGTGGCTTATTGTCGAGTTGAAATGCCAGAACACCCACACAGCAAGACATCATGGAGTCCTCTCTCTCTCTCTCTCTCTCTCTCTCTCTCTGGGTCTTCTCACACACTCTGCTCACACACTCTGCTCACACACTCACACACTCTGCTCACACACAGCCATGACGGTCATCTGTCCCGTCCACACGCACCCCACACACAGTCCACACCCCAACAACACAACAGGCCTCTGTCACATCGCTGGTCAGGCAGGATTAAAGGCCCAGATTGATCCTCGGTGTGGTGGTTACGGTCATACCCGAACCTCCTCACCTGCAGGTCGGATCGCCCCGTATCTGTACCCCCCCCCCTGCCCGCGCCCCCCGATGTTAAATTACCTCCAGGTGTCCCACGATGCAGAAGCGCTCCGGTCCCTCGCGCCCGCAGGTGGAGGAGGCGGTGAGCTGGTGCGCGCGGCCGATCAGCAGGTCTCCGGTGGCGGGGTAGCAGCTGCCCTCCGTGCACACGTCCCCGAACTCCGGGAGCTGGGCGAGGGCGCGCCATCCGAGGGCTGCACGCGGACACAGACGTGGCGGTTAAACACGGAGAAGTGACCCGGGTCGACCCCCATCCAGATGACTGAGCACCGGCGTGTGAAAAGACAAATTTGTGACTTTACATTTACATCGGCCTTAATAATAATAATAATAATCGCTTAGATTTATATAGCGCCTTTCTCAAACTCAAGTA
Source organism: Nansenia antarctica (assembly GCF_963989245.1). Lineage (NCBI taxonomy): Eukaryota > Metazoa > Chordata > Actinopteri > Argentiniformes > Microstomatidae > Nansenia > Nansenia antarctica. Next base: position 10,405,767 of record NC_137678.1, read on the forward strand.
CGCTTAACAGATTTCGTAGACAGACAGTCAGACAGACAGAACAGAAAAACAAAGCAAAGAAACAAAGACAACGAGAGTGACAAAACTAGACTAGAGGCTAAAGGCCTTAGAGGACAGGTGGGTTTTGAGGGCTGATTTAAAAGTGTCCAGGGTAGGGGCATTGCGGATCGCTGTGGGGAGAGAGTTCCAGAGGGTGGGACCTGCCACACTATCTAAAGTTTATCCTTAAGGCCTTATCTAAAGTTAAACATCTGAAATAAACATACGCTCTATAATATATTTGAGGCGTTAAAAGTAGAGGCCTGTTTGTTTGTTTGTTGCGTCTTTGCTTTATGAGAGAGACACCCTAGGTATTAAAATGTAACGGTCTCCATAGCAGCCTCGCGGCTCATTTAATTTAATTGAAATCACGTGCATCTAATCGATCCCTGCAGGGAGAACAGTTATGAATACAAGCTGTTATGAATACAAGTTGTTCCCTCACAGAAGTGTGGTGGTTTTAAACTTGAGGCTTATTGAATAAAAAAATAAAAAAATATTTGAAACAATTTGAAGACTTCTGAAAATGTTGTATTCAATATGTTTTCGGGCAGAAAGGCCCATGGCGAAGACATATCTAAAGGAACTGAACTGGGTACATAAGTGATACAAGCTGTTGGACCGGTATCATGGCGTACAGATGGTCCTGGTTACACGTCCTGGGTGAGAGTGAAAGTAGCGCACTGGAGACGCACTGGAGAAAACACAATGTTGACTATAGAAAATACAATGTTGACTATAGAAAATACAATGTTGACTATAGAAGATACAATGTTGACTAAAGAAAATACAATGTTGACTAATGAAAATACAGTGTTGACTATACAAAATACAGTGTTGACTATACAAAACACAATGTTGACTATAGAAGATACAATGTTGACTATACAAAATACAATGTTGACTATACAAAATACAATGTTGACTATAGAAAATACAATTCCCGTTGGTTATTGTTCTTCTCTTCATCTTAACACATGTTATCTTTCCGTTTCAATCCAAAACTAAACCCTGCGCAGCGGGAAACTCTCTACTCAATAACACGACACAGCTCCAATAAAAACATGGAAAGAGAAAAAAACTTACTCAGAAGCGCAGTGATGTGTAATATCAACATGTTCGGCAGTGGAACATTGAGCGCTCGTCTTCGGGGTGTTGGTCTGCGGGTCCTGAAGCAGGGTTAGGGTCTGTGAGTGTGTGTGTGTGTGTCTGTGAGTGTGTGTGTGTCTGTGAGTGTGTGTGTGAGAGACTTGTCTTGTAGGAGATCGTGGCGAGCCCCCCTAACTTCGTATCCCACGCGCCCTTACCCCTCCCCTCCCACAGAAAACATGCGCACATCCTCAACATCCAGCCCGGCATAGACCATCCTCATCTGGTGTCAATAAACACGAATAAACACTTCTCTCCGTTACAGAACAACATAACAACATAAACAACAACAGTTATGTTTGCTCTAAGCCATAACATTCTGTAAGTATGTTGTGCTCAATGAGCTCGGAGCACTTTGAGCTGCAACGTTTGCAGGAAAAGCGCGATACAAATACAAGTTATTATTATTATTATTATTATTATTAATGATACATTAAAACGCGCACGCACGCACGCACACGCGCGCGTGCACACACACACACACACACACACACACACACACACACACACACACACCACATACACCACACACACCACACAGTAAGTAAACAGTTACTACTATTTCTCCCTGTTTAAACCTGTAGTTGTGTGAACGGCAGGAGGCAGAGCGCTGTAACTGATACTTCATAATCCAAACAGTCTTTTGCTACATTGCAAATTAAAAAAAGAAACTCTTGACTAAACAAAGAACATTTATTTCCACCATCGCAACCCCAAAGACATCACAATAACACTTTGTAGTGGTACAGTACATTCTGCTGTGCTCAATGTTACATGAAAACACACACACACACACACAGACACAGACACAGACACACACACACACACACACACACACACACACACACACACACACACACACACACACACAGTCCAATCAGATTACCATGTCAGACACAGAGCCCTCTCGTTTCTCACAGACACACAGAGGAGAGAGAGGGGGGGGGGAGAGAGAGAGAGAGAGAGAGGGGGAGAGAGAGAGAGAGGTCTGTTTGTCCTAATCTGACTGTTTCACCCATAGCAGACCCAACAGTTATGACTACTGGCTGTAGAGAGACACCAGGGGAGGCTGGGGGAGGTAGAGACAGCAGGGGAGGCTGGTGGAGGTAGAACACCAGGGGAGGCTGGGGGAGGTAGAACACCAGGGGAGGCTGGGGGAGGTAGAACACCAGGGGAGGCTGGGGGAGGTAGAACACCAGGGGAGGCTGGGGGAGGTAGAACACCAGGGGAGGCTGGGGGAGGTAGAACACCAGGGGAGGCTGGGGGAGGTAGAACACCAGGTAAGGCTGGGGGAGGTAGAACACCAGGTAAGGCTGGGGGAGGTAGAACACCAGGGGAGGCTGGGGGAGGTAGAACACCAGGGGAGGCTGGGGGAGGTAGAACACCAGGGGAGGCTGGGGGAGGTAGAACACCAGGGGAGGCTGGGGGAGGTAGAACACCAGGGGAGGCTGGGGGGAGGTAGAACACCAGGGGAGGCTGGGGGAGGTAGAACACCAGGGGAGGCTGGGGGAGGTAGAACACCAGGGGAGGCTGGGGGAGGGTGAACACCAGGGGAGGCTGGGGGAGGTAGAACACCAGGGGAGGCTGGTGGGGGAGGTAGAACACCAGGGGAGGCTAGTGGAGGTAGAACACCAGGGGAGGCTGGGGGAGGTAGAGACAGCAGGGGAGGCTGGGGGAGGTAGAACACCAGGGGAGGCTGGGGGGAGGTAGCCAGGGGAGGCTGGTGGAGGTAGAACACCAGGGGAGGCTGGTGGAGGTAGAACACCAGGGGAGGCTGGGGGAGGTAGAACACCAGGGGAGGTTGGGGGAGGTAGAACACCAGGGGAGGCTGGTGGAGGTAGAACACCAGGGGAGGCTGGTGGAGGTAGAACACCAGGGGAGGTTGGGGGAGGTAGAACACCAGGGGAGGTTGGGGGAGGTAGAACACCAGGGGAGGCTGGGGGGGAGGTAGAACACCAGGTAAGGCTGGGGGAGGTAGAACACCAGGGGAGGCTGGGGGGAGGTAGAACACCAGGGGAGGCTGGGGGGAGGTAGAACACCAGGGGAGGCTGGGGGAGGTAGAACACCAGGGGAGGCTGGTGGAGGTAGAACACCAGGGGAGGCTGGGGGAGGTAGAACACCAGGTGAGGCTGGTGGAGGTAGAACACCAGGGGAGGCTGGTGGAGGTATATACCAGGGGAGGCTGTGGGGAGGTAGAACACCAGGGGAGACTGGGGGAGGTAGAACACCAGGGGAGGCTGGGGGAGGTAGAACACCAGGGGAGGCTGGTGGAGGGTGAACACCAGGGGAGGCTGGGGGAGGTAGAACACCAGGGGAGGCTGGGGGAGGTAGACCACCAGGGGAGGCTGGGGGAGGTAGAAATCGGAGGACAGGCTCATTGTAACAAATGGAATTGAATGAGAAATACCCATGATGTGTAAACTACCTCCCTGTGACATTCACTGGAGTCAGGCTAACCTCTTCTCTTCCCCAAAACTCTCAAATCAATGGATAATAATAATAATCATAATAATAACCTTTATTTGTATAGCACGTTTCCTGCAAATGTTGCAGCTCAAAGTGCTTCAATCATTATATAATCATCATTAAATTATTTAGTCATTATATACACTTTGTATTGGTACAGTACAGTCTGCTGTGCTCAATGTTACATGAAAACACACACACACACACACACACACACTCACACACACTCACACACACACAGTCCAATCAGATTACCATGTCAAACACAGAGCCCTCTCGTTTCTCACAGACACACAGAGGAGAGAGAGAGGGGGAGAGAGAGAGAGAGAGGTCTGTTTGTCCTAATCTGACTGTTTCACCCATAGCAGACCCAACAGTTATGACTACTGGCTGTTGAGAGACACCAGGGGAGGCTGGGGGAGGTAGAACACCAGGGGAGGCTGGGGGAGGTAGAACACCAGGGGAGGCTGGGGGAGGTAGAACACCAGGGGAGGCTGGGGGAGGTAGAACACCAGGGGAGGCTGGGGGAGGTAGAACACCTGGGGAGGCTGGGGGAGGTAGAACACCAGGGGAGGCTGGTGGAGGTAGAACACCAGGGGAGGCTGGGGGAGGTAGAACACCAGGGGAGGCTGGTGGAGGTAGAACACCAGGGGAGGCTGGGGGAGGTAGAACACCAGGGGAGGCTGGTGGAGGGTGAACACCAGGGGAGGCTGGGGGAGGTAGAACACCAGGGGAGGCTGGGGGAGGTAGAAATCGGAGGACAGGCTCATTGTAACAAATGGAATTGAATGAGAAATACCCATGATGTGTAAACTACCTCCCTGTGCCATTCACTGGAGTCAGGCTAACCTCTTCTCTTCCCCAAAACTCTCAAATCAATGAATAATAATAATAATAATCATAATAATAACCTTTATTTGTATAGCACTTTTCCTGCAAATGTTGCAGCTCAAAGTGCTTTAATCGTTATATAATCATCATTAAATTATCTAGTCATTATATGGATGACATTTTTAATAGGCTATGATTCCCATTATAATACAATCCACATCTGGAGAGGCCAGTGGAGGTAGGAATCGGAGGACGAAAGCTCACACGCGTTTGACATTCCTCATTCCATGTCAATGAGCCCGTCCTCCGATTTCTACCTCCCACAGCCTCCCCCAGGGTCAGAGACAGGTGTTCATTAAACCTAAAAAGTATTCCTGTTCAAATGTGTCAAGTTAACTTGTCCCATGCTTATGTTTAATGTAATGAACGACATTCGGTCAGTAGTTACGTACTGTAGTTTCACCAGTACGTTCCCCTTGACACACACACACACACACACACACACCTTCCACTGTCATTATGGGAACACGTCGCTATCTTGTGGCAGTTTGAGGAACTGCAGGAGAAACACCAAAGCACACTTTTAGAAGGTTCCAGACAACAATATAAGTGTTTCTTCATCTGTTTTATTATAAATTATTATTATCATCGACTCAAATAATACAATACATGATTCATAATCATAATACAGGATCATTCATCTGAGTCCTATGGCAGTGTGAGATTATGATTGGCACTACTGGCAAATCACTGCTACAACATTACATCAGGGACACTACTGTCCAACACTTTGTACAGCGGCGTCAACATCTGACCATTCCTTCATTTAAGCAGTCAGTTGTCACATACTGTATGTAATACACACTGTAGGTAATACACACTCTACGTAATACACACACACACACACACTGTACATAATACACACTAACACTGAGAAGATTTTATGGTTACCTAATCACCAACTGGCAAAGAGTTCAGGAACCCTCACCACTAGAGTGCAAAAGTTCTATGTGGAATCTACCTAGCAACAGTATTTTGATTGGCTACAAAAGGAGGCATCATGGCTAGTAGCATCTGACTGGAAACCAGCCGCTGGTAAAGGCTGCAGTGGACCACCTGGGGGGGATTCCATCAACGTCGCTAAAGGAAAATCTAGGCTTATTTTGACAAGTGACTCCTCAAAAATAAACCTGGATTTTCCTTTAGCGACATTGATGGAATACCCCCCAGAGGTTAGGCTTGACCAGATGATGTTTTTATTATGTTTTCAATACTCTTCTAGTCATTTCCTGTTATTACTGTAGTTATTACTGTTGTATGTTTTTCATTTTAATCTGTTACTTTTTGTGTTGTACAGCACTTTGCTGATGTCTTAGTTTAGGCGCTATATAAGTAAATCTTCATAATTCATCATCATCATCATAATCATACTGGATCTATTATCTGGTGAACTAAGTCTCCCTCGGCAGTGAATGGGTTAATACTACGTCCCCTCCTGGACTTCCTGGTGTGACATCAC
>NC_137678.1:10414270-10426770 GCF_963989245.1 Nansenia antarctica
ACCGGTCAAAAGTGAGCGAGTGAGACGCTCTTGTTTACAGCCACGTCACATAGCAAAACCAAGCATGCTTGGTTTCAACCCCCGAATTTCCATATCATTGGCCCTCGAAAGTCATTTTCTACGCCTCTGCTCGATTCTATTGGCTCTGACGATTCAAATAAGGGGTCAATCATGACATTCTGACCAATGGGAGAAATGACTGCGTAATTTCACCTGGTGTGAAGACAAGCGCGCAGCAGGGCCCTGCTTGGTGGAAACAGAGTCTAAACAGTTGGATTTGGGTGCAATTTATACCTATAGTTACAGTATATGTCAATGAAATAGAATCAATTTTACAGTCTTGATAGTACACCACTGATGGTAACAAAATGTCTCCAAATGGCACAATTTGGTTGTCCGCCTAAACATACCTGTACTAAAACAGGTACAAAGTTGCACTGGTTCACATTACTAGCATCTAATTTGGCACAAATACTCATCAGACCCTGGAGTACTGATTCCTAGATGATTTGGGCTTATTCAGTCAGGTTTCCAAGCTGATATTCACTCTAAAAGCTGTTTTCTTTTTAGGCGGAGAGTGAATTTGAGATTTTTCACAATGTTCTAGCTCTATTTTTACTCTGACACAGTAACATATATTTTGATTCTTCTACAGTCACCCCACAGGTGTTAGCTTTCATTTGATACCAAGATCATTATGAAGGCCCTTGTGATTGTGGAGATATTCTATATTCACTGTGGGCATGTCATTTCGGGCAGAAAACCTGAAAAATACGATAAGAAACTGTCCCTCAGACCTCCATCTCTTCAGGCTACACCTTAACTGTCCCTCAGACCTCCATCTCTTCAGACTACACCTTAACTGTCCCTCCTAAAGACCTCCATCTCTTCAGGCTACACCTTAACTGGCCCTCCTAAAGACCTCCATCTCTTCAGGCTACATCTTAACTGTCCCATCGGAAGACCTCCATCTCTTCAGACTACATCTTAACTGTCCCTCCTAAAGGCCTCCATCTCTTCAGACTACATCTTAACTGTCCCTCCTGAAGACCTCCATCTCTTCAGGCAACACCTTAACTGTCCCTCCTGAAGACCTCCATCTCTTCAGGCTACACCTTAACTGTCCCTCCTGAAGACCTCTTCACCCCCTGTAGTCCTTGTAAAGTAATTCTTCCTTCTTCTAGCATTGTGACTGCCAATGGCCCCTGGTCCTAGCATAGATTTTAGATTATTACAGATGTATAGATGATTCACTTACTTTAGACAAATGTACTTGTGTTTATAGGTTGTTTCACCATAGCATTACTACTCTCCCTCTTCAATCTTCCTTGAAACACGCACCACATAACAGCTACGCTTTATCACCCAGCATCCTCTAAAGGGCCAATCTGGGAGTAGTACATTAACTATTGGATAATGATATAGCTATCAACTTTTTAAAGAGTATAACTTATACATGCCTCATGAGCTTAGTTCAATGTCTGTTGATCACACACACTCTCTCTCACACACACACACACACACACACACACACACACACACACACACACACACACACGTACTTGTTCATCTCCTGGAACACGGCGTACACACTCTGGTTGACTGGGTGGACGTGACTCCCACTGATACACACACAGCACCGCGGCTGAAACACACACATGGTGGTTACACACACACACACACACACACACACACACACACACACACACACATGGTGGTTACACACACACACACGGTGGTTACACACGCACACACACTGAAATGCACATGGTGGTTACTTTTACACACACACACACACACACACACACACACACACACTCTCTGAAATACACATGGTGGTTACACTTAAAACATTGTACTTGTACATATACGTGTGTATACACAGACAGACAGACAGACACCCACAGGGTGTTAGGGGGGGGGGGTGACTCACAGTGACAGCGGTGGAGTAGGCGGTCATGGTGAGGGCCACGGAGGTGCCTAAGGAGAGACCCAGCAGCCCCACCCGCCCCCGCATCACCTGGGGCTGCTCCTCCACGATGCTGAACGCTGTCTGGGGGGGAGGGGAGGGGGGGGGAGGAGAGGAGGAGGAGGAGGAGGAGGAGAAGATGATCAACATGAGTCAAGGTCAGTGAGGTCGTTAGGCCTGGGCGTCCCCCTATACTGTGTCTCCTGAGATTCCTACTTCCCCCCCTTGTACAGTTTCTCCTGTGTCTATTCTTCTATCACTGAGACTGCCAATGGCCCCTGGCCTGAGCTAGATTACTCTTCCTGCTACGACTGGCGGATTGATGATTCACTTGCTTACTTAGTCAAATGTATCGATTGTAAGTCGCTTAGGAATAAGGCTAAATGCCAAGAATGTAAACGTAATGTTTTATAAATAGCCCCGGCGGCCATCTACCGCATTGTCATTGATTTTGCGCAAGCCCCCACTCCTCACCCCTCCCACTCCTCCCCCGTCACTGAAACGTGCGCTGGGCTACTCCCCCAATGCTTCCAGATCCTCCCACCACCTCAGCTCGAGGTCAGGGCTTAGAGAAGACACTGAGGATGTTACATCATGCTGAGGAGATGATTGACCACCAGGGTGAGTGGGTTTACTGTGGGGGGGGGGGGGGGGGGGGGAGTGTGTGACTGGGTGAGAGGGGTGGGGGGGGAGGGTGTGACAGGGTGAGGGGGGGGGGGGGGGGGGGGGAGTGTGTGACTGGGTGAGAGGGGTGGGGGGGGAGGGTGTGACAGGGTGAGAGGGGGGGGGGAAGGGTGTGACTGGGTGAGACTGGGTGAGAGGGGGGGTGGGGGGAGGGTGTGACTGGGTGAGAGGGGGGGGGTGTGACTGGGTGAGAGGCCCTGGCGCTGGACTCTGCCCTCTCTCTATGCTGTGGTGCTGTGCCAGGGCTGTGTAGTAACTGAGGCACCAGGAGAGAGAGAGAGAGGGAGAGAGGGAGAGAGAGAGACAAAGAGAGAGAGAGAGAGAGAGAGAGAGAGAGAGAGAGAGAGAGAGAGAGAGAGAGAGAGAGAGAGAGAGAGAGAAGGAGGGTGGGAGAGAGATAGATTTACCTCAAAGTAGTTGTGCTCTACGTCTTTTGTCCTGAGCTCGTCGGGGGAGAGGTACTCCAGCGCCATGGAAACGAACCCGTGTGACGCCAGGAGTGCGGAGCGATACTCCACCAGGCCGCCGCCCCCGCCCCACATATCCAACACACCTGGGAACGGGCCTGGACCTGGGGGAGGGGGGGGGGAGAGAGAGAGAGAGAGAGAGGAGTGGTGATGAGTGTATAGTTGCTAAACGCTGCTTGGCTAGCATGGCTAGTATGGGGGCTAGCTGGAGGTATGAACAGTTGCTAGGCTAGCATGGGGGCTACCTGGGGGGATGAACCGGTTTGCTAGGCTAGCAGGGCTACCTGGGGGGATGAACAGTTGCTAGGCTAGCATGGGGGCTACCTGGGGGGATGAACCGGTTTGCTAGGCTAGCAGGGCTACCTGGGGGGATGAACAGTTGCTAGGCTAGCATGGGGGCTACCTGGGGGGATGAACAGGGTCCCTCTGACCCCCCTCTCCCTGACGTCCAGCCTGCGGACCCCGGGGGCCATGTACCAGCGCTCTGCCACCACGGAGGCCAGGGGGGGCAGGGAGCTGAACTCCTCCTCTGCATGGCCCCCGTACACAGAGATATGGACCACGATGGGCTCCTGGACATCCTTCTTCCTCAACCTGGGAGAGGGGGGGGGGAGAGAAAGAGAAAGAGAGGGGGGGGGGAGAGAGAGAGAGAGAGAGAGAGAGAGAGAGAGAGAGAGAGAGAGAGAGAGAGAGGGGTGAGTGAGAGGGGTGAGGGAGAGAGAGAGAGAGAGAGAGAGAGAGAGAGAGAGAGAAAGAGAGAGACAGAGAGAGGGAGAGGGGAATATGAGAGAGACAGAGAGAGAGACACAACAAAAAGTGCTTGAAACACAGCTTGTTTATGACCAATCCTAGGAATTTGTTTTTGTTGTTCTGCAAAATCTGAGACACCAGATCATCATGCTCTAGGCTGGTGTTCTGGTACCAGAACCCAGATGGTCCAGGGCTCTAGGCTGGTGTATAGAGTAGGTACCAGAACCCAGATGGTCCAGGGCTCTAGGCTGGTGTATAGAGTAGGTACCAGAACCCAGATGGTCCAGGGCTCTAGGCTGGTGTTCTGGTACCAGAACCCAGATGGTCCAGGGCTCTAGGCTGGTGTTCTGGTACCAGAACCCAGATGGTCCAGGGCTCTAGACTGGTGTATAGGCATGAGGCTGGTGTGCTGCTGGTACCTGAGTCCGGTCCGACTGCCTGGTACCGGGCGCATGCTCCACAGCAGGCCCATGGGCTCGGCCCCCGCATACGTCCCCCCCACACTGGCATCCTCCGCTACTACAGACACCAGAACCAGAACAGTTTTATCATTAATTATACATTTCACTGTCAGCGCCCTTTGATGATATTGGCAACACTTGAGAACTCCATTCAACAACAACAACAACAACAACTACTGATTACTTCAGATTAGATTTATAAAGCGTCTTTTCATTATAGAAGAAAAAATCTCAGTCAAAGTGCTTAAAATAGGGGCGCTTAGGTGGCGTAGCGGGTTAAGCGTCGACCATGTAACCGCAGGGTCCCCGGTTCGATTCCGTCCGGGGACATATCCTGCATGTCATCCCTCCTCTCTCTCTCACCCATCCTTCCTGTCATAATCTATACTGTACTGTCAATAAAAATGATAAATATGAGTGGGACTGCCCCACTCAGAAAAAATAACTTAAAAAAAAAAAAGTGCTTAAAATAAAAGATAAAATAGAAGAAAAACTAAAACAAAACAAATAAATATAACCATATCAGCAAAAATATATTAAAGATATGCCTACATTTTCCTTTAGCGACGTTGATGGTTGTCAAACAGTCTGAACCTCCCCTCAGGTTGTCAGGACAACAGTTGTCAAGCAAACAGCCCCACGTGCAGCAGTGTATGAGCTAGGCTAAACCTCACCTGTCAGCTACCGTCAATTAACCTGTCAGCTAGGTTAACCCTAACCCTAAATTCACCTGTCAGCTAGGTTAACCCTAACCCTAAATTCACCTGTCAGCTAGGTTAACCCTAACCCTAAATTCACCTGTCAGCTTAACCCTAACTTCACCTGTCAGCTTAACCCTAACCCTAACTTCACCTGTCAGCTAGCGTCAATTCACCTGTCAGCTAGGTTAACCCTAACCCTAAATTCACCTGTCAGCTTAACCCTAACTTCACCTGTCAACTTAACCCTAACCCTAACTTCACCTGTCAGCTAGCGTCAATTCACCTGTCAGCTAGGTTAACCCTAACCCTAAGTTCACCTGTCAGCTTAACCCTAACTTCACCTGTCAACTTAACCCTAACCCTAACTTCACCTGTCAGCTAGCGTCAATTCACCTGTCAGCTAGGTTAACCCTAACCCTAAATTCACCTGTCAGCTAGGTTAACCCTAACCCTAAATTCACCTGTCAGCTTAACCCTAACTTCACCTGTCAGCTTAATCCTAACCCTAACTTCACCTGTCAGCTAGCGTCAATTCACCTGTCAGCTAAGCGGACCTACCGTCTCTTCGCCTGTCTGAACCGTTCTACCGTCTCTTCGCCTGTCTGAACCATTCTACCGTCTCTTCACCTGCCTGCTAGGCGAACCGTTCTACCGTTACCTGTCACGGTGCCCCGGTGGTCGCTGACGTAGTGGCCGAACGCCTCCCAGTAGTCCTTGTCCTCGGAGTGGTGCAGGGCCCGGAGCGTCACCGGGAAGGCGGGGGGCAGGTTCCTCACGATCACCTGGAACTTCTCATCCACCAGGCCCCGCGAGGGCTGCACGGAGAGCAGCGGGAACATGCCTGCCACGGTGGAGGACGGCCTGTCAGACACCAACACACGCACACACACGCACACACACACACACACACACACACACACACACATTTTACATTTACATTTTTGGCATTTAGCAGACGCCTTATTCCAAAGCGACTTACAATCAATACATTTGAATACTAAGCATGTGAATCATCAGTCCACCATTCGTAGCAGGAAGAGTAATCTAGCTCGGGCCCGGGGCCATTGATAGAAGGAAAAACCTTCTCCTATCACCTTCTTCTAAAACTTTTTTTTTTTTATATTTAAAAAAAAAAAAAAAATGTACACTGGAGAAACAGAGAAATAGTACAAGGGGGGCAATAGAAGTTCTTAGAACTTCAATTGCCCACTTCAATAGAAGTTCCACACACACACAGGTATTACTACGACCTGTCAGGACACACACACACGCACACACACACACACGCACACACACGCACGCACACACGCACGCACGCACACGCACGCACGCACGCACACACACACACACACACACACACACACACACACACACACACACACACACACACACACAGGTATTACTGCGGCAGGGTGAGTTACACATTAAACACTCTGTCCACCGACCTCTGCACACCGTGGTTAAGACGATATGTTCTCGTATGTTCTGCCAGAACAAATACGAATAACGGTTTCCAGTAAAGAAAGCCAAAAGTTTGTTTTGAACATTGTTATATAATAATATGCATATAAACTATGTCATGCACAAACATAACATCTGCATACCGACATACGTGTGTATATCAACAATGTCGTGCAGAAACATAACGGTGACATACCGGGTGAGGGCTAGTGTGCGGTGACCGTCCGTGTTACCTGGTGTGTGTCTGGTCACTCCTGCGGCGGGGAGGTAGGCAGCTCTCAGGACTGACTTCACAAAGGTGCAGGCGCCTCTGAGCCCCATGGTGAAGGTGACCGTGAACTATAGTCCAGATCAGCCTTCATCGTGACGGCGGGATTATCTGATCATCTGTCCGAGGGCTGAACCGGAAAAAAACACGAGCTAGCCCAGCGTAATCATGACGTCAGAGTTCACACTGCTCCAGTGTTGAGACTGTGAGGAGGGGGGACACTGTGTTGAAACTTTGAAACTTTGTGGCAAGTTTGAAACTTTGTGGCAAGTGTGTAAAACTTTGTTGCAAGTGTGTAACACTTTGTTGCAAGTGTGTAACACTTTGTTGCAAGTGTGTGAAACGTTGTTGCTTTGTTGCTTCAAACTTTGTTTGAAGTGTGGCTGCTTAATGTTGCAAAAACCATGATGATTGTGATATGTGATGGTATTTCTTGACCGTCCCAAGCGTAAAATAGACCCTCAGTCATATCGCCTGCAGCAGTGGAGAGCTGCAGCTTGGCGCAAGTCCCGTTGTGTCAAATGCACCTTTCACACACATTCAGCTGCCTGTTATCTGATGGCCCTCACCCAGACTGTTCAACTCTATTGAGGATATTTATAACACCTATATGACACCTGTATATAACACCTGCAGGGCTTCAGGTGCCAGGTAGGTTAGAGTTCAAGGCTGACAGTTATCAACTATTACCTTGAATTATGATTAAATTATGAAATACTTAAACGGCAGCTGCTATTTCTTACTAAAATATCGTCACCTTCTTAAAAATAATGGTCATATTTTTCAAGTTTTGTGAAAAACTAAATAAACTGAACCAAATCTAGGATATATGATATTTAGCCCAAAACATAATTTTCCTCAAAAAGTGACGTAAGGTGAGGATAAGGTGAGGATAATTATTTAAGCAATATCACACGAATATCAGCACGGCTGTGATTCGGTCGTAGGTACGAGGCCGCAGGCCTGATATTGCTTTTATACAACAGTTCTACAGCGCAATTTATTAGTTAACAGTAATAAGTGACAACAGATTATGATTTGTTTGTTTATTTAATCATTTATTTCGGCTCCGTCAACAAAAAATTGTTCCGCAACTGGACTGTTGCCTAGTAACCAGAACACAAACATCTGCAGGCTAGCTACTTTGTATTAACGGTCATTTCGGAGTGATACATGTTACTATACACGCAGGTCAGGAGAGGGCGCTCTCAACCATATTAGTTACTGAGTGTACAGCACAGTTGTTAGAGCAAGACAGGCTGTTATTACCACGGAGCTGGTCCTGATGCGAGTGCTCAATAAAGTACCTAATCTAATCTAATCTAATCATTAAGCCCATGTCCTTACTCATATAGAGCACTAAACAATACATATAGTTAAAAGTCCCAGTGCTGTTACTGTATATCAGCACTCATGGAATGCCTCTTGTCCAATCAAATTACGTGGTCGGAACTAACTGTTGTATAATATGGTTTAATAAGGGTTTTATTAACCCTCGTGACTAATAGTGAGTTATGTAAGTAGATAGTAGTGTTTACTGTGTTTACCGTGTTTACTGTCAACCAAGCACCACATGAGGTATTTCTTGCTGCCTCTCTGCAGTCGCTTGTTCAGCTCGCCACTAGAGGGCGCTGTGAGACTGCATGTGGAACCACTCTAGTAGCTTACTGTAAATAATATATAATGTATATAATAGCAACGCACGCACACACACACACACACACACACATACCACACACACACACACACACACACACACACACACACACACATACCACACACACGCACACTCACACACACACAACACACACACACACACACACACACACACACACACACACACACACACACACACACACACACACACACACACACACCTGTGTTTATATAAGTTTGAAATACCATTTAATCTAAAAAAAGAAATATTGTTTATTGAATGTTCTATACATTCTCAGCATATGATCAGGACAGACATCAGCATGTACAGACGGCATACCACACATCCCAGTCTTGTTCTATACGTACACCTGTGCAAACATTTATAGTTTGTTTCTCATGGTATGGTCATCTATCACAGTTCTTTGGACAACTGGCAGTTATTAGCATTATATTCATTGCACACATGCAGTACTACTGTAAATGAGTGCTGCTACATACACAGGACATACGTGTAACAAGACATAAGTGAGATAGTCGTAGACTGAAGACCTCCATCTCTTCATCTCTTCAGGCTACACCTTACCTGTCCCTCCTGAAAACACTGAGTAGAGTTTCTCTATTGTAAATAATAATAATAATAATAATTAAATAACAATAATTAAATTATTATCCTTCCTTCCTCTAGCACAGTGACTGCCAATGGCCCCTGGCCTGAGCGTAGATTACTTTTGGATATGACTGATGGATAGTTGATTCACTTACTTAGACAAATGTATTTGTAAGCCGGTTTGGATAAAGCTAAATGCCCAAAATGTAATGTAAATGTACTTGGACATTGTATGACTATTATTAATGCAACTGTCATGGCAAATACTGTCCGTGTGGCCAAAATATGTCCGGGTTGTGTAATCAGGTCTTTCGAATGACCTCGCAATGCCCATGCTAGCGTTCCGGACAGATTCCGTACATTCCGGGCATTTCTGAGTAAACCCTTCCCCCGGGTTAATGTCCAGATTGTGTGCGAGGCAACTATTGCGCATCCTACTGTACATACCATGCTTCTGTCTACACATATATCTGTACATACATGGCTTGCACTATGGACTATGCACTATTGCATGTCTGGCTGGATGCCGAATGCATTTGGTTGTCACTGTACTTGTACTATGTCAATGACAATTACATTTAATCTGAACCTGAACTCAGGTACATCGCAGCGAGCGGGAGAGTTTACTCAGGAATGTCCAGAATGCTAGCGTCCGCGATTACGTCACCTAGACACATACTGGCCGGGTAGTTAGCTAGCTAGGTAGTTAGCTAGCCAGGTAGCTAGCTAGGTAGTTAGCTAGCTAGGTAGTTTCAGAACGTTATAAAACACAAGCTACTTCGCAACATGGGCGAGCGGTCATAATAAGCTATAAATGCGGTGCATGCCCAAGCCCTTTAGTAAAAAAAACATGTAAATGTTTGTCTCTCAGTGTGTTCAATCGTTTTGGTTTAAAACTGCTGCCCTGCTGTACATTTCTATCCCATTCTGCTAATGGCAAAGCTGTCAAGCAGTCAGCTTACTTCGCGCATGCGCTCTGTGATTCCGAGTACACAGTACGTGCATTAGGCCTTACTGAACGTGATCATTTTGATAGGCAAAAAAGCTGGCTGTGAACCAGCTTATCCATAGACAGGCATGCGCAACACTACAAGCATTTGAATTTTTAGCGGCACTTGACACTTGACCTCATCGCCATCACCACACTGTCAATATGAGTGATATTAATTCAATAGAATCTTTGCGTTCGATGCCGTTTTCTCGAAGGACATTTGAGGAAAAAATAATATTATTTCAAGAGAACGTCCAACTCCTGAACTTGCCATCACAAAAACAACGAAGAGTTTCGTTCGTCACTTTCAAGCTAGCACATACGAAAAACATACATGGCTAGCTGGCTGCCCAAAGTTGGCCATGTCTCCTTTTTTCTACTGAACACACAGTCTGGACCACAACAGACACATGTGTGTGTGGGTGCGTGCGTGCGTGCGTGCGTGCGTCAGAGAGAGTTAGGTCATGCCGACGAATATTCAAAATTGAGGTAGCATGACCAGTGCAAAAGGTCACCGCTCGCCACTGCTTCGCAATGAATCTGTCCAGAATGCTAGCATCGGCTTAGCGAGGGCGTTCGAAAGACCTGATGACGTCAGCTGGACACATTTTGGCTGCCCGGACAGTATTTGCCATCACACAACTATTACTGCTGCTACCTACTGTACACTACACTCTATGCACTACTATTGTCACACTTTTATTATTACCATAATACTGTATATTTTATTATTGATTCGTCGATTGCTGTCGACTGTTGATTGAGGAGCAAGACCCCAAAGCATTTCCTGTAACAATTATAGCTGTATGGACAGTACCAGCAGAAGTTTGGACACAATTCCATATTCAATTGAATGGGAAAGTGTGTCCAAACTTTTGACTGGTACTGTACGTGACAAATACAATCTTATTTTATTAGGTTCAGGTTCATGATCGTTGCCCTCCACTCGAACCCCCCACCCCCCTCGTGTCCCCTAATTTCTGAGCATGCTCAGTTGAGCTCGTGAGTGTCACACCCCTCAAATACATTTCTTGGAATCTTCAGCAGCGAAAACATTTCACAACCCTGATGGATTGTTGACATGCCCAGATTGCTACAGACACATAGCTCAGCAGTCCATTTCTCATCTAGGCCCCGCTCTCTAAGATCTGAGAACAATCCCCCCCCTCCGTCCCTCATCCCCCCACTGTACAGAAGTCATGAACCCCAGCTTCAAAGCGCTCGGTCTGGAAAGAAAGAAATATCGCTATTGTGGAAAAAAAACTCCTGTCTTTCTCTCTGAGCTGCTGTGTTTGTGGAGATTAATGTAGTAGAGTTGATGTAGGACCTGTCTGTGTTTTAACGCCGGCTCAGAGCCCTGCCAGACCACGCTGATCTCTGATCTCTGCCCTCTCTCTCTCTCTCCTCTCTCCTCTCTGCTATCTCCTCTCTCCTCTCCTCTCTCCTCTCTGCTCTCTCTCCTCTCTGCTCTCTCTCCTCTCTGCTCTCTCTCCTCTCTCCTCTCTGCTCTCTCTCCTCTCTCCTCTCCTCTCTCCTCTCTCCTCTCCTCTCTCCTCTCTCCTCTCCTCTCTCCTCTCCTCTCTCCTCACCTCTCTCCTCACCTCTCTCCTCTCCTCTCTCCTCTCTCCTCTCTCCTCTCTCCTCTCCTCTCTCCTCTCTCTACTCTCTGCTCTCCTCTCTGGTCTCTCCTCTCTCCTCTCTGCTCTCCTCTCTCCTCTCTCCTCTCCGCTCTCTCTCCTCTCTGCTCTCTCCTCTCCTCTCTCCTCTCCTCTCTCCTCACCTCTCTCCTCTCCTCTCTCCTCTCTCCTCTCTGCTCAGACCCTGTGAAGGCTGGTGGAGGTAGAAATCGGAGGACAGGCTCATTGTGATGCATGGAACGGTACCAAACACACGCTGTAACGCATTGGAACGCAAAAAAGGTTTGACGCCGTTCCTCATTCCGTTCCAGGCTTTCTAACGAGGCCCGTCCTCAAATTCCTACCTCCACCGGCCTCCCCTGGCCTCCCCTCGCCTCCACCGGCCTCCCCCGGGACAGATACTTCAGACTTTTATTAAGGAGCAGCTGTGTATCGTATTACAGTGGAATCAGATTAAACCTTTTCATCCCCCGATAAGAATGTAGGGGGAAAGGTTAGTTTGACTCCACCAGGAGCTGGTTTACAGATGGGCTTCAGCAGGGCAGGGGGGCGATGGAGGAGGGTTTGATGGAGTATTTGATGTAGTATTTGATGGAGTATTTGATGGTGAGGGAACACAGTTCTGCGCTGTAGGTGTTCTAATCTGTGGATGTCATCCAGGCCTGTCTGCAGTGATGTGGTTCAAACATGTGTGACCCCTGAGTGTGTGTGTGTGTGTGTGTGTGTGTGTGTGTGTGTGTGTGTGTGTGTGTGTGTGTGTGTGTGTGTGTGAGTGCGTGTCTGTGTGCCTCACGTGTGTGTGTGTGTGTGTGTGCAGGTTAGACTAGGTCATGGTCTAACGTTTG
>NC_137678.1:10431770-10436770 GCF_963989245.1 Nansenia antarctica
CTCCACCTCATCCCTGTACGCCGCCTCGTCCCCCCCCAAGATGCAGCCCACCACGGTGGTGTCATCTGCAAACTTTACGATGGAGTTGCTGGGGTGGACGGGGGTGAAGTCGTAGGTGTAGAGGTTGTAGAGGATGGGGCTTAGCACGCAGCCCTGGGGGGACCCAGTGCTGAGTCTGAGGGAGCCCACCCGCACCCTCTGGGGGCGGTCAGACAGGAAGTCCTTGATCCATGCACAGATAGAGTGTGATAGTCCCAGGTCTAGTAGTTTGGTCACTAGCCTGTCTGGAAGGATGGTGTTGAAGGCAGAGCTGAAGTCCACAAAGAGCAGTCTCGCATAGCTGTTCCCCCTCTCCAGGTGGGATAGAGTGGAGTGGAGAGTCGTCGCGATGGCGTCCTCTGTGGACCTGTGGGCTCTGTAGGCGAACTGGTATGGATCCAGGTTGGGCGGGAGGCGTGTGACTATGTGGGCCCGGACTAGTTTCTCGAAGCACTTCATGATGATTGGTGTGAGTGCCACCGGGCGGTAGTCGTTTAGGCAGCTCACCGTGCTTTTCTTCGGGACTGGGATGATAGTTGAGGTTTTCAGGCAGGGTGGGATGTAATGTACATACATGCACATACTAGAATAAATAAATAGATTACATACTAGATTACAAATAGATTACATACTAGAATAAATAAATGAAATAAAACTTAGTTCAATTCTTATGGTGGTTTTAGCCCATTTGATGTCCTTTTTCTATCACAGCAGCTAACAAATCTTGCTGCTGTGTTTGCACATTGCTGTACCTCACCCAGCAGATATGGTAGCCTTTCGACATTGGTCAAGTCCTCAAAGTCTCCCTGGGTGTTGGTGATCAGTGGGAAGTACGTGTCCCTGATGTCCTTGTACAGCTGGCAGGTAGTTAAGAAGTGCAGCTCTGTTTCCACCTGGCTTTGTGTGCAGTGGGTGCACAGTCTGTCTGGTCTGGGGAGCCAGGTCTGCCTGTGGTGGCCTTTCTCGATGGCCAGGTTGTGTTCACTGAGTCTGTACATAGTCAAGGATTTCCTTAGCTTTGGGTCTGTCACAGTACTCAGGTATTCTGCCACTGTGTATTTTCAGTTTAGGGCCAAATAGCATTCCAATTTTCTCTGGTTTTTGGTTGATTCTTGTCAGGTAATTACCGTGTCAGGTAATTTTCTTTTTGTTTTCTTATAATTTGGTTTAGTCTAATAGGTGGCTCTGCTTGTGACTGTGAGAGTCCCAGAAATAGCTAGCTGAGGGGGCATCTCCCTAGAGTCTCTCTGTGGGTAAGGGCTTTGTTGTGGAGTGTGTCAGGGTGACTTTCTTTTAGGTGGTTGTAAAATGTTAACGCTCTCTTTTGAATTTTTATAATTAGTGGGTATTGTCCTAATTCTGCTCTGCATGCGTTATTTGGTGTTTTACGTTGGATACGAAGAATGGATTTGCAGAGTCTCAATTTGGTGTTTGTCCCATTTTGTAAAATCTTGGTTGGCAGGTGGACCCCAGACCTCGCAACCATAGAGGGAAATGGGTTCTATAACGGAGTCCAATAATTTGAACCAGATTTGAATAGGGATGTCTAACTTGATGTTCCTTTTGATGGCGTAAAAAGCCCTCCTTGCCTTGTCTCTCAGGTCGTTCACAGCTTTGTTGAAGCTACCTGTGGTGCTGATGTTTAGGCCGAGGTAGGTATAATTCTTTGTATGTTCTAGGGCAATTGTATCTAGGAAGAATTTGAATTTGTGGTGCTGGAGGCTGGATCTTTTTTGGAAAATGTTTGTCTTAGTGAGATTCACTGTCAAGGCCCAGGTCTGGGAGAATTGGTATAGAAGGTCAAGGTGTTGTTGTAGCCCTTCTTTGGTTGGGGACAACAGCACCAGGTCATCAGCAAACAGTAGACATTTGACTTCTGTGTCTACTAGGGGGATGCCAGGTGCTGCAGACTGTTCTAATGTTTTTGCCAAATTGTTGATGTAGATGTTGAAGAGGGTTGGACTCAAACTGCATCCCTGTCTAACACCCCGGCTTTGGGAAAAGAAGTCTGTGTGGTTTTTGCCAATCTTAACAGCACACTTGTTGTTAGTGTACATTGACTTCATGATGTCGTAGGTTTTTCCTCCAACATTTTCCAACAGTGTGAATAGCATACCCTTGTGCCAAATTGAATCAAAGGCTTTTTTTAAATCTACGAAACAGGTGAATAGTTTGCTTTTGTTTTTGTTTATTTGGTTGTCAATTAGGGTGCTGAGGGTGAACGCGCATTGAGTTGCATCTTGTAAGAAATGCGCTATACAAATAAAATTTGATTTGATTTGATTTGAATATATGGTCTGTTGTAAGATACTTTGGTAAAAAGCCAACGGGATTTGCTTAGGACATTGTTTACAGTGAGGTAATGTAGGAGTCTGTGGTTGATGATCATACAGAGGATTTTCCCAAGGTTACTGTTGACACAAATCCCACGGTAGGTATTTGGATCAGATTTATCTCCACTTTTTCCCCTCTCTCTCTCTGTCTCTCTGTCTCTCTCTCTGTCTCTCTGTTGCTCTCTCTGTCTCTCTCTCTCTCTCTCTGTCTCTCTGTCGCTCTCTCTCTCTCTCTGTCTCTCTCTCTGTCTCTCTGTTGCTCGCTCTCTCGCTCTCTCTCTCTCTCTGTCTCTTTGTCTCTCTCTGTCTCTCTGTCTCTCTGTCTCTCTCTCTCTCTCTGTCTCTCTCTCTCTCTGTCTCTCTGTTGCTCTCTCTCTCTCTGTCTCTCTCTCTCTCTCTGTCGCTCTCTCTCTGTCTCTCTCTCTCTCTCTGTCTCTCTCTCTCTCTCTCTCTGTTGCTCTCTCTGTCTCTCTCTCTCTCTGTCTCTCTGTCGCTCTCTCTCTCTGTCTCTCTCTCTGTCTCTCTGTTGCTCGCTCTCTCGCTCTCTCTCTCTCTGTCTCTCTGTCTCTCTGTCTCTCTGTCTCTCTCTCTCTCTGTCTCTCTCTCTCTCTGTCTCTCTGTTGCTCTCTCTCTCTCTCTGTCTCTCTCTCTCTCTCTCTGTCACTCTCTCTCTGTCTCTTTATCTCTCTCTCTCTGTCTCTCTCTCTGCCTCTCTCTCTCTGTCTCTCTCTCTGTCTCTCTCTCTCTCTGTCTCTCCCTCTCTGTCTCTCCCTCTCTCTGTCTCTCCCTCTCTCTGTCTCTCTCTCCCTGTCTCTCTCTCTCTGTCTCTCTCTGTTTCTCTCTGTTTCTCTCTCTCTCTGTCTGTCTCTCCATCCATCTCTCTCTCTCTCTCTCTCTCTGTCTCTGTCTCTCTCTCTCTCTCTCTCTCTCTCTCTCTCTCTCTCTCTCTCTCTCTCTCTCTCTCTCTGTCTCTCTGTCTCTCAATTAAATTTAGATTATATAATGATTAAAGCACTTTGAGCTGCAACGTTTGCAGGAAAAGCGCTATACAAATAAAGTTATTATTATTATAATTATTATTGGGCAAGACACTGAACCCCCAAATTGCTCCCAATAAGTGGGCCGGCACCTTGGTTGATAGCTTGTCACCATTGGTGTGTGAATGTGTGAATGAGAGGCCGCTGTAAAGCGCTTTGGAACAAGGCGCTATATAAGTCAGTCTATATAAATCAGTCTATATACAGGGGTGCACATAACTTTTTGGGGCCAGTGCTCAGAGGAGCACCTAGGGATGCTGCTTGGTGCTCCCCGAGCTCGCAAGTCACGACCCGTCCCACAGGATGGATAAAAAAGGGATACATGGATAACTTATATTAGCAAATATATATTATTCATAAATAAAGATGAACGAACAAATGATTGCATGAAAGTCTGTCAGACTCCTTTAAACAATAAAATCAACTGACATCTCTTTAAGCACTAACTGAATGTCTGTTCTTTAAACACACTGAAATAAACGGACATCTCTTTAAGCACTGCTCTGTTCTGTAAACACTGAAATCAACTTTTCAACAAAAACTTACAGCCTAAGCATTTATTTATGCTACAAGCTTAATCATTATCATCACTGTCCTCAATTTCAACCATGGTAGAGGATGTTGTAATGTAGGCTATCACTTTAAATAGCTCATTATTTTGATTGTGCAACAAAGTCTTTTTTTTCTTTTTCTAATCGAATTCCCAACCATATTCCCTGGGTCAGGGGTCGAGGTGCGATAATGAAGCTGTAAAACAAACGTCTGAACGTTTGAAAGCTTCAGAGAAAAGAAACGTGTCCCTATAAAGTCTATATAAGTCAGTCTATATAAGTCAGTCTATATAAGTCAGTCTATATAAGTCAGTCTATATAATTTAGTCTATGTAAGTCAGTCTATATAAGTCAGTCTGTTTAAGCTAGTCTATATAAGTCAGTCTATATAAGTCAGTCTGTAAATCAATCAATCAATCAATCAATCAATACTGACAAGCAGGCAAAAGTAAAAACCTGTACACTATGTAGCCAGGAAAATTCCCTTGCAACCCTCTACACATAGAGCGACTACTAGCCAGTTTGCCTACCAGCACCCAGCGGTGGGCCCCCACACCCCCCCCCCCCCCCGGGGAGCCCCCGCCGCCCCACACACCCAGCCCGCCCCACCACCAGCACACCCGGCCCAGCCAAGCAAGCATATAAGTCATCTATATAAGTCAGTCTATATAAGTCAGCCTATATAAGCCATCTATATAAGTCATCTATATAAGTCAGTCTATATAACTCATCTATATAAGTCAGTCATTCCATTCTGTGCGGGAAAGAAAGTCGGCCTATGCAGGTTTTCAGCGTCAACGCAGCTGTTTCATTATCTGGAGTCTCTGAACACAGAGTATGATATCTGAACGTAACGTTAGAGCATACATACAATGAGCAGACTGCAGCTGGCTGTGTCTTCAGACCTATCTGTATCTCCAGAGCTATCTGTATCTACAGAGCTATCTGTATCTTCAGACCTATCTGTATCTACAGACCTATCTGTATCAGCAGTCTGTCTGTCTTCATCTGAAACGGATGAAACAGGAGAATATTTGTAC
>NC_137678.1:10439147-10444147 GCF_963989245.1 Nansenia antarctica
AATGCCAGGCTAATATAACATATGCCATCTGACACTTTTTTCCAAAGCGACTTACTTAAGCGTTTTTTCTTTCTTTCAGTTTTTACACATTAGATACATTTGATCTACAAGGCACCACAAACATACAGTTTCACATTCTTGCACATCGTCATTTCAGACCGATCTTATTATTTCTGGTGTACATGCTATGATCTTTTTCATTTTAACTGATATAGTTCTTGAGATCTTATTTAGCCCATCCCACCTCTCTTCATTTCCTTGTGCCATATATGTTTACATTTAGCTATGACGTCTCACATAGTTCCTGAGTCGTTCTAATAGAGCTTGCACAGATTTTATGCGCGATTAATTCTTGATAAATGCAAGTTTGTCTCCTCTTGGAGACCGTTTGACAACGACCAACACCTGTTGCTTCAGTTTATAAACTGCTGCGTGAAAACGCTCCAAATGTGGAGAGCGTGCGTAAAAAGCCACTGCTGTGCATGCGCCAATACAGTGAAGTATCCACTAATGATAACATTAGCCTAATTCGATTAATTACACTAGAGTACGGTGGCCTTAAGGCCGTGCACTGACCTGCGTGTCCCGTTTCCCCACACACACACACACACACACACACACACACACACACACACACACACAGACACACACACACACACACACACACACACACACACTCGCACTCGCACACGCACACTCACACTCACACTCACACTCGCACTCGCACTCGCACTCACACTCACACTCACACTCGCACACACACACACACACACACACACACACACACACACACACACACACACACACACACACCTCAGGTGCCACGGCCGGTCAGTGAGACAACAGCGCGCGCTGCCACTCGGACACACTGCTGCGCCACTCGGACACTGCGCAACATTCAACAACATCTCACCGTCCCACGAAAAGTTCTCGTCCCACACGGACCACATCTGCACGGTGAAGAACGGCGCCCAGCACACCACGTAGGCCAGCACGATCACCAACGTCATCTTCACCGTGCGCAGCTTGGCGCGCGAGATGGTGGTGACGCTGCTGACCGAGCTCTTCCCGATCAGCCCGTTCGTCTTCTTCTTGACGCCCTCGCCGGTGCCGCTCGCGCCAGTCCCTTTCCGGGTCTTGTACCGGATGTTCCTCCAGATCGTGTGGCAGATGAAGCCGTAGCACAGCACGAGCACGGCCACGGGCACGAGGAAGATGCCCACGGTGATCCAGGTGATGTAGGCGCGCACGCCCCAGCCCGGGGCGAAGTGGCCCCAGCAGTCGTACACGGCCGACCCGGGGTGCACCTCGCTCAGGGAGAAGATGAAGTACTGCGGCGTGCTGAGCGCGAGGCTGCACGCCCAGGTGGACCCGATCATGACGTAGGCGCGCCGCGTGGGCTGGTGGAGCGTCTGCAGCGGGTGGCAGATGGCGATGTAGCGGTCTAGCGTCATCATCACCATCATGTAGGTGGAGGCGAACATGCCCAGGACCTGCAGGTGTTTCACCACGCGGCACAGGAAGTCCGGTCCGTAGAAGCGGAAGGTGACCTCCCAGCACAGCTGCGGCAGCACCTGGAAGAAGGCGACCACCAGGTCCGCGAGGCTGAGGTGCTTCATGAACAGGTGCATGCGTGAGGGCTTCCGTCGCGTGTTGTGCATGGCCAGCAGCACGCTCACGTTGCCCACCACGGCCACGAGGAAGGACAGGCTCAGCACCGCGATCTCGATCTTGGCCACCTCCTCGTTCCTCCCGAACGGGTCGCTGGAGTTCCCGGAGGCGCCGGTGGAGTTCCCGGGATCCCCCATGCTCGTGCCCAGACCCAGCAGGACAAAGGAAGTCGCGGTGGGCCCGAAGTCGTCTATAATCGTCCGGTTGAACATCGTGAAGTTGTGGAGCTCATTGCCTGGTTGGTGGAGCTCGTCCTCGTTCTCGGCGCCGAGTTGCATAGCTCTCCACGCGCGCGGCGGTGGGGACTCCCCCGGTCCAGCTGTGGAGGAGAATGAATGAATGGTCTTTATTGTCATTAATACAGTACAGGTACCATAACCATACAACGACATTTGGGAGGGGGGGCTCCCCTGGTGCTAGATTATTTTTTTATTTTTTTACTAAAAACAAGAAGGGAAAAGAGCTGGTTTACATAAATAAAGGCTATGTACACTATCCACTATACTATACTATACAAATAAAACACTGTGCTGTACTCTATGCTATGCTATACCTATTCTAACATTTCCTATCTCTGAACCTTATGTACCCGAGGGTTGTCATATATTGCACATAGTATTATTGCACATTCATTTAAAGAGGGAGGAAGTTGGAGGTCCACCGGCAAAATAAATACAGAGAAAACCCCCGAAACCCACAGCACGAGCGGGTGTTTCCTACCGTTCAGAGTTCTGGAGTTTTGTTGTTTTAAATCCAGCGCATTTTGGAGACGCGCGCTCCACAACACGTAGGCTGCAGCTCTCCACAAAGCCTGCAACACGCGCACAGCCAGAACAGCCTCCTATGCACTGGGCTACTTGGTGTGAAACGAAATATTTGAGCGCAGTCCCATGCACAACCCCCTTTTGAAGGCTCGCCCCCTTCGAGACCACCTCCCCCCCCCCCCTCACCGCCCCCCAGTAGCACTCCCCTTCACAGCCCCCCCGCCCCCCAGCAGCACTGGACACAAAAACAACCAAAAAAGCAAGCAGGATGGGAGACATTAGGCTGTGCGTGCAGAGAGTCTCGCGGAGAGACTGACCCTCTGGAGTAAACGAGCAAAACACACGCATGTAAAAACGTCTGAAAGCGGAATCACAGAAATAGAAATCCACAAATCATAGATATTATTTTTTCGGAGACCAGTTACATGTTTTGTCTTTAATCAAGCCCAATAATTTAAAATATAATATACAGTACCGGTCAAAAGTTTGGACATATTTTCGACCGGTAGGCTACTGTATAAACATTATCTATTATACATAATACATAATATAATATATCATTATACATATTTTTATCAGTAGGCCTATCTGGCACGTTTACATGTTTAGGGCATGTTTTGGAGTTGTATGTTTTGCGCACAGTAAACAGCAGATGGCCGATAGACACACGGATATAAACATAGGAACATCCTCCGTCTCTGTCTCTGCCCGTCTGCCCACGTGTCTCTGTAGCAGAGCGGGGCGCCTCCTGCCTGT
Source organism: Nansenia antarctica (assembly GCF_963989245.1). Classification (NCBI taxonomy): domain Eukaryota; kingdom Metazoa; phylum Chordata; class Actinopteri; order Argentiniformes; family Microstomatidae; genus Nansenia; species Nansenia antarctica. The sequence goes on from NC_137678.1 coordinate 10,442,339, forward strand.
AGGTCCTGCTGCGCTCAGCGGAGGTTCCGGGGTTCTCTCTCTCTCTCTCTCTCTCTCTCTCTCTCTCTCTCTCTCTCTCTCTCTCTCTCTCTCTCTCTCCCTCCCTCCAACTCTCTCTTTCTCTCCCTCCAACTCTCTCTCTCTCTCTCTCCCTCCAACTCTCTCTCTCTCTGTCCCTCCCTCCGTCTCTCTCTCTCTCTCTCTTTCCCGCTCTCTCTCTGTCTCTCCCTCCCTCCATCTCTCTCTCTCTGTCTCTCCCTCCATCTCTCTCTCTCTCTGTCTCTCCTTCCATCTCTCTCTCTCTCTCTCTCTCTCTCTCTCTCTCTCTCTCTTTCCCGCTCTCTCTCTGTCTCTCCCTCCCTCCATCTCTCTCTCTCTTTCTCTCTGTCTCTGTCTCTCTCTCTCTCTCTCTCTCTCTCTCTCTCTCTCTCTCTCTCTCTCGTCTCTCTCTCTCTCTCTCTCTCTCTCTCTCTGTCTCTCTCTGTCTCTCCCTCCACCCCTCTCTCTCTCTCCCAGTGATGTTAATAACGGCGTTATTTTTTCCAGTAACGGATAATCTAATTGATTACTATTTCCATCGTTATAACGCCGTTACCGTTACCGGTAATTCGGTGCGGCGCGTTACTACTGAAGCTTCTCATTGTCATCCGACCTCAGTCACAGCTGCAAATGTGTTTTTTGTTTGTTTGTTGGTGAGGGGGGAGGGGAGGGGCGAGACAACCGCGCAAGTGATCATGATTGGCTATGGTAGAGAGAATGTCATGGTAAGCCAACCATAGCTCAGTGTTGTGCGGATGTTTCTACACACAAACCACACGCGCGCAGAGCATCACACACACACTCAAACTATCAGAGAGATACACGCAGCAATGGCGAGTCCCGAGTGTTCTGAGGTGAACGTGGCGTTTTCACGGTGGAAGTACAGGCACTATTTCAGTACTACTTTAAAAGCACTTCATATTGTTTAACTGTTAACTTTTGTAATGAAGAAAATACTTGAAGTACAATATGTCTACCAGTTGTGGTCTGTTGAAGTGCAATAAATATGAAAAGTTCCCTGCTGAAACCTGCTCAGAAAAAATCTATCTTCACAAGAAGATCACATTTATCTTCTAATATGGCAGTGGGTAAGCTTTTCCTTGTCACATTTGGCTGACTGACCTTAACTTAGCCCGCTGCACCGTGGTAAAAAGTAACGTAATAGTTACTTTCCCTAGTAACTAGTTACTTTTATAATGAAGTAATTCAGTTACTAACTCAGTTACTTTTTGGGATAAGTAACTAGTAACTATAACTAATTACTTTTTTAAAGTAACGTGCCCAACACTGGTCTCTCCTTCCATCTCTCTCTCTCTCTCTCTCTCTCTCTCTCTCTCTCTCTCTCTCTCTCTCTTTCCCGCTCTCTCTCTCTCTGTCTCTCCCTCCCTCCACCTCTCTCTCTCTCTTTCTCTCTGTCTCTCTCTCTCTCTCTCTCTCTCTCTCTCTCTCTCTCTCTCTCTCTCTCTGTCTCTCTCTTTCTCTCCCTCCACCCCTCTCTCTCTCCCTCCATCTCTCTCCCTCTCCCTCCGCGGAATGCGCGAGAAGCCCAGGCGGACCGCAGGCCAGCAGGCCAGGTGTCAGCGCGCGGCTGAGTGGGTGAGTGAGTGGGTGGGGTGGGTGGGTGTGTGGGTGAGTGGGTGAGTGGGTGAGTGGGTGAGTCAGGAAGGAAGGCAGGCAGGCTACCTCCTACGTGTCTCTGTAGCAGAGCGGGACGCCTCGTGCCTGTAGGTCCTGCTGCGCTCAGCGGAGGTTCCGGGGTTCTCTCTCTCT
>NC_137678.1:10449147-10454147 GCF_963989245.1 Nansenia antarctica
GTTGGCAGGTGGACCCCAGACCTCGCAACCATAGAGGGAAATGGGTTCTATAACGGAGTCCAATAATTTGAGCCAGATTTGAATAGGGATGTCTAACTTGATGTTCCTTTTGATGGCGTAAAAAGCCCTCCTTGCCTTGTCTCTCAGGTCGTTCACAGCTTTGTTGAAGCTGCCTGTGGTGCTGATGTTTAGGCCGACGTAGGTATAATCTTTTGTATATTCTAGTATTGTATCTAGGAAGAATTTGAATTTGTGGTGCTGGAGGCTGGATCATTTTTGGAAAATCATAATTTTTGTCTTAGTGAGATTCACAGTCAATGCCCAGGTACAGAGAATTTGTATAGAAGGTCAAGGTGTTGTTGTAGCCCTTCTTTGGTTGGGGACAGCAGCACCAGGTCATCAGCAAACAGTAGACATTTGACTTGGGTTTTGATAGACTGCTCTAATGTTTTTGCCAAATTGTTGATGTAGATGTTGAAGAGGGTTGGACTCAAGCTGCATCCCTGTCTAACCCCCCGGCTTTGGGAAAAGAAGTCTGTGTGGTTTTTGCCAATCTTAACAGCACACTTGTTGTTAGTCTACATTGACTTTATGATGTCGTAGGTTTTTCCTCCAACACTATTTTCCAACAGTGTGAATAGCAGACCCTTGTGCCAAATTGAATCGAAGGCTTTTTTGAAATCCACGAAACAGGCGAATAGTTTTTGTTGTTGTTGTTTATTTGGTTGTCAATTAGGGTGCTGAGGGTGAATATATGGTCTGTTGTACGATAATTTGGTAAAAAGCCAATTTGGGATTTGCTTAGGACATTGTTTACAGTGAGGTAATGTAGGAGTCTGTGGTTGATGATCATACAGAGGATTTTGCCAAGGTTGCTGTTGACACAGATCCCACGGTAGTTATTTGGATCAGATTATCAGTCCTTGGTTCCAAATATTGGGGAAGATCCCAGAGCTAAGGACAATGTTGAAGAGTTTTAATATAGCCAATTGGAATTTGACGTCTGTGAATTTTAGCATTTCATTTAGGATGCCATCAACACCACAGGCCTTCTTGGTTTCAAGTGATTTTATTTTGTCCTGTACTTCTTTTAGTGTAATTGGAGAGTCTAGCGGGTTCTGGTAGTCTTTTATGGCTGACTTATCTTGTATGTGTATTTGCTGTTTATTTTTCTCTATTGGACCAAAGAGATTGGAGAAGTGATTTACCCATATATCTCCATTTTGGATGGGTAGATCCTCATTTTTTTGTTTATTTAGAGTGTTCCATTTTTCCCAGAATGTGTTTGTTTTTATGGATTCCTCTATAGAGTGTAGCTGGTTTCTAACATGATGGTCCCTTTTTTTCTTTACTGTATTTTTATACAGTTTTAATGTTTCACCATAGTGAAGACGTGTGCTCTGGTTGTCTGGGTCTCTATGTTTTTGGTTTGATATGTTCCTTAGTTCCTTTCTGAGGTTTTGACACTCGTTGTCGAACCATTTGTCATTGTTGTTATTTTTGGGGGCTTTTCTATTTGAGGCCTTTAGGTCAGATAAGGAGGCTGAAAGGTCAAATATATTATTGCGGTTTTCTACTGCCCTGTTTGCACCTTCACTGTTGTATTGAAAGGTTTTTTTCAGGAACTGGTCTAATAGTGATTGAACTTGTTGTTGTCTAATAGCGTTTTGATATGTTTCAACACTACCTTCCTTACATTTGTAGTATTTTTTAATAGTGTGTAGTTTGGTAGGTTTTACTACTTTATGATTGGGTGTTGAACTGTTCAGGTAGACTGTGGTTTTGCTATGGTCTGACAGGGGTGTTAATGGGCTGATTGTGAACGCTCTGAGAGACACCAGGCTAAGGTCAGTGATGAAGTAATCTACTGTACTGTTACCCAGAGATGAGCTGTAGGTGTACCTACCATAGGAGTCTCCTCGAAGCCTACTGTTGACTATGTACAGTCCCAGTGAATGACAGAGCTGTAGGAGTTGTGACCCATGTTTGTTTGTTGCCTTGTCGTAGCTGTGTCTGGGGGGGCATATTGGGGAGGGGATGTTACCACCTCCTGGTAGGTGTTTGTCACCCTGTGTGCTGAGAGTGTCAGGTTCTCGTCCTGTCCTGGCGTTGAGGTCTCCACAGACTACAATGTGACCACATGACTGGAAATGGTTAATTTCCTCCTCTAGGATGGAGAACATGTCGTCTTTAAAATAATGGGGATTCAATTGGGGGGATGTATGTAGCACAGAGGAGGATATTTTTCTCGGTTGAGGTAAGTTCCTTATTTATTTCTAGCCATATCTAGAAAGCTCCTGTTTTGATTGGCCTAATGGAGTAAGAGAGTTCTAATTTGTGCCATATTAGGATACCTCCCGAGTCTCGTCCCTGTTTGATCCCAGGTAGCTTGGTGGATGGTACTACCAGCTCTCTATAGTTGGCGGGACAGCCAGTGGGACCATCTCCTCTGTACCATGTCTCCTGTAGGATAATTATGTCTGTGTTTAAAATTTCATCGGTGAAGTCTGGGTTTCTGCTCTTAATGCCAAAGGCAGTCGACCTCAGACCTTGAATGTTCCAGGATGAAATTGTTAAAGATTTGTATTCCATGTTGTTTTTGTTCTAATGGTTTTAGTCCCGGACCATGACTGCGTAGAGCTCACTGAGCATCTGGTGTATGCTCAGGTCGTAGGGTGGGGCTCTGCCAGGTGTAGGTTTTGGGCTTCCTCTGTTCACAGCCTGCGCATGTGTGGTATGGGGATGGCAGGGGCGGGGTGGGCCTGGCCTGGGGTGCAGCAGGATGTCTATTTGGTGCAGCCGGGTGACCTCTAGATGTAGCAGGGTGTTCTCTGGATGCAGCAGGCTGTCCTCTATATGTAGCAGGGTGTTCTCTGGGTGCAGCAGGCTGTCCTCTAGATGCAGCAGGGTGTTCTCTGGGTGCAGCAGGTCGTCTAGATGGTCTGTGTGAGGTGGTGGTCTGATGGTCTCTGTTGCTCCTGTAGGATGTGTTCGATCTGCGGTCTAGTGCGACGTCCTTCAGGGTCTTTGCAAAAATGGGGACTGTTGCCTTGAAGATGTGCACTTGGTCATATAGACTACTCGTCCAGGGTGGGGTGGGCCGCCAAGTATACATTTTGCTTCATTGCACACTCTGGATATTTCAGCGTTTATGTTTTTGATGAAGCCTGGGTGGAAGTCCCACCTGGGTAGCAGGGTAGAGATGACTACCTTCGCATGAGGGAATGTGGCCTTGGTTATCACTCCCTTGATAGACTTGGCCACCTCTTCTCCCTGCTTCCTCAGGTCGTTTGTGCCAGTGTGAATGATGATGTGGCTGGGGGACCCCAGGTGCTCCTCTGTCAGCAGCTCCATTGCATGACTGGTATTCTGACACGTTTTAGAACTCTGTGTTTTGGGAAGTTTTTGCTCTTCCACATATCTCCCGTTTGAGTCTATGAGGAGTATAATTTGTCGATTTTGAGGTTCGGTAATGGGGTCTGATTGAGAAGGGGGCGCTTGAATTTGTGGTTCTTGGTTTGGTGGTGGTCCTGGTTGGCTGGTGTTGTCATCTTGATCCTGTTGTTCTGCTGGGTCCTGTGAGGGGGTGGATGGCTCTTTCACAGTTCGTTCGCTGGTCAGCATTCTCACTTCCTCTTTGAGAGCTTTCGCACCTCTTCTTTGAGTTGCCTTATCTCCTGCTTGGAAGCCTCTTCATTGACTTGAGAACAGACAAGCCTCTCTCTCCCTCTGAGTCACTGAGTCTGGTTGGGGAGTTGTTCTTGTTCTGGACTGTTGTCTGCCCAGGTTGGAGTGTGTTGAGTGTGTTGAGTGTGTGTCTCCACTTGCTTTATCTCCAACAGTGTGAATCTGTCTCTAAACTCAGAGAGCGAATAGGACTCTTTGGTGGGAGGATGACTCTTTACCTGGTGTGTTTTTGTGATGTTATCAGCTGGAGGTAGGATGTCCAGCTGGCCTGTGGTGAGGGTGGGGGTGGTGGGGGTGTCATCACTAGAGTGGATTGTCTTCTCCTGTGCTCTCTCTTTGATTCTGGAAAAGTCTTCCTCAAAGTGGTTCAGATTGCCCTGGATCATCACGGTTCCTTTTTTGTATATGTTTATAATAGTTTGTTCATCCTCTGAATTTATTCGTAGTCTCCATCCACAACTAAAACCTTCTTTTATGACAGAGGGGTAGTGATCTATTATGGCAGCGTGCCACGCCTGGGGATTGTTGGTGTGGAAAATGAAGTTTGATTTGTTTCCATTTTTCATACAGTCAACAAATAATGTCTCTGGACTGCTCACCAGGAGCTCCTCTTTGTATTTCTTCCTTGCAGATTAATTTGTAATTCTTGCTGGAAACTCTACTTTGATGGCTTCTGTGTGGAGGTGTGTAGAGTCCAGGGAAGGATTAGAGGAATTTGCACATGTGGAGAGGATGGGGAGCTCTGGAATATGACGTTTTGCTTCCATTGTTGATGTACAAGTAAGGCTTTCACACCTTTCCTCTTCACACCTCAGGGTTATTGAGGTTGCAGGCTGTCCTTTAGTATCCAGGTTATAAAGCAGTACTCACTCTGGTTCACTGTTTTCCAGGTGTCAGTGTAGCTTCCCCAGTTTGTAAACAATCTTTGGGTAAGTCTCATTGTAGCAGCTCTGTGTGTTGCTATGGAAACGATGATAGCTTGGAATCCTGCTAGTTTGTTAGCAACAACTCAGTTAGGTACATCAGTTAGTTAAAACAGTAGATAACAATGTTTCTAGTTCTCCTTACTGTCTTTAACATTGCCCAGCTTGATCATGGGTTAATCCTATTTAATTGGTGACTTTTTGTTTTGTCTTAGTTGATCTTAAGGTAAGACTTTAAAGTATTTATGTAATTTAAGTTGGAAGCTCTTTTCAGTTGCTGTTATTCCCTCTCTCTCTCTCACTCTCCTTCTCGCTCCCTCCTTCTCTCTCTCTCTCTCTCACTCTCCTCTCTCTCTCCCACCTTCTCTCTCTCTCCTTCTCTCTCTCTCT
>NC_137678.1:10479147-10484147 GCF_963989245.1 Nansenia antarctica
GCAAGTCAGCTACCACGTTGTCTCGTCCTGGTGTGAACTGTATTATTGAACTGATAATTGTACTGCTGCAGGCGGTCGTCCCAACGGTGGAGGCGGAGCGGCCAGACGTGGCCAGGAGGGTGGTGAGGGCCTGGTGGTCTGTCCTCAGTGTGAATAAACGTCCATAGAGGTACATGTGCCAGCGCTCACATGCCCAGAGGCATGCTAGGGCCTCCCGCTCCCCCTCCGAGTACCTCTGTTCCTTGGGGCTGAGAGCACGGGAGGCGAAGGTTATTTTTTTTGTTGGTCTCTCCACCCCCCCTTGCAGCTGGGACATCACAGCACCAATGGCTGTGGCAGAGGCGTCGCACGTGACAAGAGTGGGGCTGGCCAGGTCGAATTGCGCCAGGACCGGTGGTGAGGTGAGTTGGGACTTCAGGAGGCGTACGCCGTCTGAGCAGGCAGACGTCCAGAGGCAGGGCTCGTCATGCTTCAAGAGGTTCCGCAGTGGTGCGGTTGTGGCCGAGTACTGTGGCAGGAAACGGAGGTAGTACGCAGTCATGCCTAGGAAGGAGGCCACCTGGGCGGCTGTGGTGGGCTCCGGGACATGATGGATGGCCTCGGTGTTCGAGTGCAGCGGGTACGTGCCATCAGCTGAGAGACGGAACCCCACGAAGTCAATGGTTGAGCCGGCGAAGACACACTTCTCGCCATTGAGTGTGAGGTGATGCTTGGCCAATGCACTGAACACACTGTGGAGACGCTCGTCGTGGCTCTAGACCACATGTGTCAAAGTCAAGGCCCGCGGGCCAGATCAGGCCCGTGAATGAGTTCTCTCTGCCCCGCGGGATGATATTTAATTACTATTAAAAACCGGCCCGCAGTATTATGTGCCCGCAGCATAATACTACAAGTCCCAAGATGCACTGCGAGTGCATTGGCGCGTACCGAGTGCCCGCGAGCGAGCGCGATCCCGCGTCTTCTCTTCAATTCAGTCACAGTGGAGGCCTAAACATCGCCGTCAAATTTCATCTCCCTCTCCCCCAAAATGGCAAAAAGAAAGGTAGACGCTGAAAACAGGGGGTTTCAAGACAGGTGGGAGGCAGAATACATGTTCACCGAAGTAAAAAGAAAGCCTGTGTGTCTTGTGTGTGGAGACAGCTTGTCTGTTATGAAAGAATATAACTTAAGAAGGCACTACCAAACATCAACGAAACACACAGATGCACAGCAAGACAAATACAAGAATATGAACACAGAACAAAGGCTACAGAAGGTAGAAGAGTTAAAAAGAAATCTTAAGTCCCAGCAGGCTATGTTCACAAAAGCCACATCACAAAGCGAGGCTGCAGTCAAGGCCAGTTTTATTGTGGCAGAAGAGGTCGCAAAATCAGCCCGGCCATTTACAGAGGGAGACTTTGTAAAGAACTGTATGCTCAAAGTTTGTGACGTCGTGTGCCCAGAAAAAAGGCAGCTATTTTCAAATGTGAGTCTGAGCAAAAACACAGTTGCTGACCGTGTAAACCAGCTTTCCACTAATCTTTTTTTTATTTTTTTTATTTTGTATTATTGTATTATTAGATTTAGATACACAATACATATAACACTACATTGAATCAACAAAACAAACCTCCACAATACCCACATACAAGAGACAAACAAACATAAATTACACATTATATATATACCCATACACATACATACATACGCGTACACATATATACACTATACATGCATATTAATGCACTTACTGTAACGCCAAAGCAAATTCCTATATGTGTATGCATAATGGCAATAAACATTATCTGAATCTGAATATATACATACATATACACAAAATAAAAAATAAAAAAAATAAAAAAAATGGGGGTCAATATGCACCTTTCACAAGCTCATCAGTCAGCACAACACACTAATCTATACACAGACTCGCAACGTCACGTGGCAGGTGGTCAAATAAGGGTTTCCATATTCTAATAAAGAGCTGTTCGTTGCCCTTTACTCTAGCACTCAGTCTTTCCATCGGTAAGATTTTGAAGATCTCACGATACCATTGAGTGATTGTTGGGGGCTTTTCCATAATCCAGTTGAATAGAATACATCTCCTAGCCAGAACTAGCAATTTCTGGAGAAGCAGAACATTAGACTGATTCAATGGCATATTTCGTTCAGGGAGACTCAGTAGGAAGAGGCCTGGTTTCATTTCAATGCTGCATTTAAAGATGTTATTCAATTCTTTGGCGACCAGTGACCAGAATTTTGAAATGGTAGAACATCGCCAGAAGCAGTGGATATAAGCTTTCCACTAATCTTAAACAACAGCTTGTGGGAAAAGGAAAAGATTTCATCGCATACTCCCTTGCTGTGGATGAGAGCACCGACATATCGGACATTGCTCAGCTGTCAATTTTCATCCGTGGAGTGGACCCAAGCCTGTGCATGACAGAAGAGTTTTTGGAATTATGTCCGATGCATGGCACAACTACAGGAAAGGATCTGTATGAACAGGTATCCGGGTGTGTAAATGACATGGAGCTGCCTTGGGATAACTTGTGGGACTAACAACAGACGGAGCGCCCGCAATGTGCGGTCATAAAAGTGGCTTGGTGGCAAGGATTCGGGAGAGAAAGAAGGAGAAAGACGGCACGGGCGAGCTGATATCTTATCACTGCATCATACACCAGGAGTCGTTGTGTGGTGGAGTATGGTGACCTGCTCTATCACACAGAGGTGCGGTGGCTAAGCAAGGGAAAGGTGTTGAAAAGGTGCTTCGAGCTGTGTGAGGAGATCTGTCTGTTTATGGAAAGCAAAGGGAAAGACACTACAGAGCTCCGTGATCAAAGGTTCCTGTGTGAAGTCGCATTTCTGTGTGACATCGCTGGCCATCTGAATGAACTGAACCTGCTACTGCAGGGGCGGGGCCATGTCATCTCTGACATGTATTCTACTGTGAAGGCGTTTAAAACCAAGCTGAGCCTGTGGGAAATGCAGATGCGAAAAAATAACTTTGAACATTTTTCGTGTTGCAAGACCATGCACGAGCTGGTCTCTAAACAGCCTACTGAGCCTAGTGGGCCTACTGTCGTGTTCCCGAGTACACAGTTTGCTGACAAACTCGGCATACTTGCTGCCGACTTCAGGCGGAGATTTTCCGACTTTGAAGCCCAAAAAAGCAGGCTTCAACTGCTCAGCAATCCATTTGCAGTTGACGTGGAAAGTGCACCAGCAAATCTCCAAATGGAGCTGATTGAGCTCCAGTGTAATGACACACTGAAGGCAAAATATGAGTCTGTGGGCGCTGCTGAGTTTGCTCGTTTCATCCCCGACACAATGCCTGAGCTGCGCACCCAAGTTGCTCGCACGCTGTCTATGTTTGGCAGCACATACCTGTGTGAACAACTGTTTTAGTTGATGAAACTAAACAAAACATCACATAGGAGTCATCTTACTGATGAACACCTGAACTAATGTTTGACCCCAAACATTAATGAACTTGTACTCAAGATGAGACACCAAGTATCAGGCTCAGCCTCAGACAAGTGAGCAGAAAGGACTTGGACTTGATATTTCTTTGAAGGGAATTATTATTTTTTTCTCCAGTTGAATGGACCCAGGGAAATGTTAAGAAATTAATGCAACTGTTTTGCACTTTTGCAAGTTTGCACTAACTTTTCTAATTTTATTATAAAAGACAGTCATTGGTGAGGATCAGAGCAGCACACTGAATGTTTTTTAATGCATGCTGTTTCATTTTTGCATTTATCTTGCCATTGAGCTTTGAAGAAGAAAAAAAATGTTGCTGTTAAGAAAAAAAAAAAAAAGTAAAAAATAAAATAAAATGTTTCCCTAACCCTAACCATAACCCAATTTTATTTATGTTTTACTTAATTTAATTTAATGATTAATGTTAAGTGCAATATAGGCTGTGTTATTGGTATTGGTTCAATATGTGCAATAATTGCGAGTTTTAATAAACATTGAACCAGCCCGGCCCTTCCACAATTTTTTTTATTTTGGCCCCCTGTGTATTTGACTTTGACATGATTGATTGATTGAAAACCTTTATTGTCCCCAATGGGGAAATTTTGTTGTCAAACAGCTCAGTTAGGGCAGAAAACATTCAGTACAGAAAACAGAAAAACATTCAATAAAATACATAAAACAGTGCAGGCTCAATAAGTAAAAAGTTCCAAAAGTTCCATCTCCAGGTCTCCCCCACCCTGCAGGGCCTGGTTGTAGAGTCGGAGTGCAGCTGGAATAAAGGACTGTCCAAATCTTTTTGTACTTTGACGGGGGAGAACAAATCTGTGGCTGAACTTGCTCCTCATCCCTGCCAGCTGAGCAGATGACTGCTCTAGACGGTGGCCCTGTGAACCACAATGTCATCAAGATAGGAGGCCACACCAGGGATCCCAGCCAAGATGGAGGCCATGATCTTTTGGAAGCAGCTGGGGGCGGAGCTTAAAAGCTATGCGTTTGTAGCGGAAAACCCCTCTATGAGTGATGAACGCTGTGAGGTTGCAGCTCTCGGGGTGTAGTGGCACTTGGAGGTAACCCTGACGGAGGTCCAGTTTAGAGAACACACTGGACCCATAGAACTGGGCGGTGAGCTCCTCTATCGTTGGCAGGGGGTATTTGTCGGGGATGATGGCCTTGTTTACCGCTCTCAGATCCACGCAGATGTGCAGCCCCCCAGACTTATTCTTCGCCACCACCAGGTTGGAGATCCAAGGCGATGCATTCACCTGCTCAATGATGTCGCTATCGAGCATGCTCTGTAGTTGAGAGGAGATGTCATCGCGGAGAGCCAGGGGGGAGCGGCGGAGGGGCTGTATAACAGTCACTGTAGGATCTAACAGAGGCTGGTGGGCAAAAGTGTCGAGGCAGCCCACACCGCTGAACAGCGCAGGCCACTGTTGCTGCCAGGGGATGGAAACGGTGTGAATCTCTGAGCCAGCGGTGTCTAGCACGGTGAAACTGAGGGCGTTGAAAAGGTAGAGGCCTAGGAGGTTGGTCCCGTG
>NC_137678.1:10494147-10501647 GCF_963989245.1 Nansenia antarctica
TCTACACTGCCTACCAGTCTCTCTACCAGTGTCTCTACCAGTCTCTCTACACTGCCTACCAGTCTCTCAGAGAGTTGAATTCCAAGTACTTCTGATTGCATACAAATCACAAAATAGTCTTGGACCAAAATACATATCAGATCTCCTCCCACCCTATATTCCAGCAAGGCCCCTAAGGTCAGCTGAGACTAATCAGCTAATCATTCCAAGAGTAAAAACAAAACACGGTGCAGCAGCTTTCAGTCACGTTGCCGCATGCTCCTGGAACAAACTCCCTGAAGAAATCAAACAAGCCCAAACCCTTAAAATATTTAAATCTAAGCTAAACTGCTTTTGCAGCAGTTATGATCAAACACTTCTATCAATGTTTTTATTTATTGTCATTTTTATTTTCTTAGTATGCTCCTCTTGCTGTATTTTTTTATAATGTATGTAAAGCACTTTGAATTGCCCCTGTTGTAACGAAATGTGCTAATAAACTTGCCTTGCCTAATAATAATAATAATTGTTAAAACGTAGCATTATGACTGCCCCTGGCCCCTGGTCTAGAATAGATCAGCTTTGTCTTATGATGTTCACTATATGATGATTCACTTACTGGTGAATAATGCACAATTTAGTTCTGAGTCTCTTTGGATAAAGGCGTCTGCTAAATGTCACAAATGTAAATGTGAAGGTCACGGGGGGGGGGGTTGTCTGAGTAGTAATCGTCATGGTAACAGCACGATGTGACATCAGACTCCAGGCCTCCAGCAGGAGAGATTGCAGCCGCTGATAATCTGCATCTGAGCGGACAGACAGACAGACAGACAGACAGACAGACAGACAGACAGAGCCACTTATGGTGCGTTCAGATGCTGTCAGGAAATTCTGAGATATGAGATACAGCACCAGGCAAAAGTTTGGACACATTTCCCCCATTCAATTGAATGACTGGTGCTGTATTACTGAGATAAGAGTTCCAGAGCAGGGGATTATGGGACAGCTGTGACAGGCGGAGTCTGAGCGGGAAACTGACCGCTATGACGATGACCAGTTTACGGGTTAGAGCTGTGACATATCCATGGTAACCATTCACCTGTAAACTGTAACCTTTCACTTTTCACCTTCATGTCAGAAAACAGACGGTAATTTTCTAAGGTCATGGTAAACAGGTAAGTGGAGTGCACACACACACACACACACACACACACGCCCCAACAGACTGAGCCTAAACATATAAACGCCAGGTCACATCTAAGCTCCGCTTGGCAACGCAGTTCTAGAACTCTGTCTTAGAAAGATTAGAACGTCCAGAGAAAAAACTGTACAACCACCTGGGACCGACGACCAAGGAGACGTAACGGCCGTTTCCGTAACGACCGTTTCCATAACAACGACGCCAGTTGTGTTTACCCAGCAACAAAATGGCTGACAGGACCAGTGTTACGCTAGCAGCGTTTGCGGTTGAAACCATCAATAAATGACGAAGGAGACAACGAATATGGAGCCGGTTCTGTCTACTGAAGAGGCAGAGACAGGGTGGCTATGACACTATGACAGGGTGGCTATGACACTATGACAGGGTGTCTGTGACAGGGTGGTTATGACAGGGTGCCTGTGACAGGGTGTCTATGACAGGGTGCCTATGACAGGGTGCCTATGACAGGGTGCCTATGACAGGGTGGCTATGACAGGGTGCCTATGACAGGGTGCCTATGACAGGGTGGCTATGACACTATGACAGGGTGGCTATGACAGGGTGCCTATGACAGGGTGGCTATGACACTATGACAGGGTGCCTATGACAGGGTGCCTATGCCTGGGTGGATATGACAGGGTGCCTATGACAGGGTGGCTATGACAGGGTGTCTATGACAGGGTGCCTATGCCTGGGTGGATATGACAGGGTGCCTATGACAGGGTGGCTATGACAGGGTGTCTATGACAGGGTGGCTATGACAGGGTGGCTATGACAGGGTGCCTATGACAGGGTGGATATGACAGGGTGGCTATGACAGGGTGTCTATGACAGGGTGCCTATGACAGGGTGCCTATGACAGGGTGGCTATGACAGGGTGCCTATGACAGGGTGGCTATGACAGGGTGGCTATGACAGGGTGGTCTATGACAGGGTGTCTATGACAGGGTGCCTATGACAGGGTGGCTATGACAGGGTGTCTATGACAGGGTGGCTATGACAGGGTGTATATGACAGGGTGCCTATGACAGGGTGGCTATGACACTATGACAGGGTGTCTGTGACAGGGTGGCTATGACAGGGTGGCTATGACACTATGACAGGGTGTCTGTGACAGGGTGGCTATGACAGGGTGGCTATGACAGGGTGTCTATGACAGGGTGCCTATGACAGGGTGGCTATGACACTATGACAGGGTGTCTGTGACAGGGTGGCTATGACACTATGACAGGGTGCCTATGACAGGGTGTCTATGACAGGGTGCCTATGACAGGGTGTCTATGACAGGGTGCCTATGACAGGGTGGCTATGACAGGGTGCCTATGACAGGGTGCCTATGACAGGGTGGCTATGACACTATGACAGGGTGTCGGTGACAGGGTGGCTATGACACTATGACAGGGTGCCTATGACAGGGTGGCTATGACAGGATGCCTATGACAGGGTGTCTATGACAGGGTGCCTATGACAGGGTGGCTATGACACTATGACAGGGTGTCTGTGACAGGGTGGCTATGACACTATGACAGGGTGCCTATGACAGGGTGTCTATGACAGGGTGCCTATGACAGGGTGGCTATGACAGGGTGCCTATGACAGGGTGCCTATGACAGGGTGGCTATGACAGGGTGTCTATGACAGGGTGGCTATGACAGGGTGGCTATGACAGGGTCGCTATGACAGGGTGGCTATGACAGGGTGGCTATGACAGGGTGTCTATGACAGGGTGGCTATGACAGGGTGGCTATGACAGGGTGGCTATGACACTATGACAGGGTGTCTATGACAGGGTGCCTATGACAGGGTGGCTATGACGATTTATGCAAAGAACTGGAAACGGGACATGTACCGGTGTTTGCCCACTCATAACCACCTCAGACCTTGAGAAAGAATCAACAAAGTCTTGTTTCATCCTTGTGTGTGTGTGTGTGTGTGTGTGTGTGTGTGTGTGTGTGTGTGTGTGTGTGTGTGTGTGTGTCAGAGCGAGAGACAGAGAAAAGGGCAGTGTGAGTTTATAGAACAGAGAAAGCCATAGGCAGGGCTCTACTGCCCTCAAGTGGTGGCATCAGGGCAACGCAGGTATCTGAGGATGGGTCATTTTGACACTTTATAAAGCTCTCACTGGCACAGCACCAGAATATGTTCAGACCTTTTGCTAGCATTATCAGCCCAATAGAGCTCTCAGGTCTTCTGACGCTGCTTTTCTCTGTGTACCACATGTACAAAGGAAGAGATTTAGTGAGGCTGCATTCTCATTTTATGCACCCAGATTGTGGAATGCACTGCCAGTTTACATTAGGGATGCAACCTCATATATGCAACGCACATTATGTTCAAGTCAAGACTAAAAACTCATCTTTTTAATATTGCCTTTAAATTACTAAATAATTAAATTATGATTATATCATGATTAAAGCACTTTGAGCTGCAACGTTTGCAGGAAAAGCGCTATACAAATAGAAGTTATTATTAAAGTTATTATTATTATTATTATTTGATCATTCAGCAGACACTTATCCAAAGTGATTTACAATCAGAGATTACAGGGACAGTCTCCCTTAGGGCTAGTAGCTTAGGGCTGAGTGCCTTACTCAAGGACACACTAGTGGTGGTGTTCCCAGGTGGGACTAGAACACTAGTGGTGGTGTTCCCAGGTGGGACTAGAACACTAGTGGTGGTGTTCCCAGGTGGGACTAGAACACTAGTGGTGGTGTTCCCCGGTGGGACTAGAACACTAGTGGTGGTGTTCCCAGGTGGGACTAGAACACTAGTGGTGGTGTTCCCCGGTGGGACTAGAACACTAGTGGTGGTGTTCCCAGGTGGGACTAGAACACTAGTGGTGGTGTTCCCAGGTGGGACTAGAACACTAGTGGTGGTGTTCCCCGGTGGGACTAGAACACTAGTGGTGGTGTTCCCAGGTGGGACTAGAACACTAGTGGTGGTGTTCCCAGGTGGGACTAGAACACTAGTGGTGGTGTTCCCAGGTGGGACTAGAACACTAGAGGTGGTGTTCCCAGGTGGGACTAGAACACTAGTGGTGGTGTTCCCAGGTGGGACTAGAACACTAGTGGTGGTGTTCCCAGGTGGGACTAGAACACTAGTGGTGGTGTTCCCAGGTGGGACTAGAACACTAGTGGTGGTGTTCCCAGGTGGGACTAGAACACTAGAGGTGGTGTTCCCAGGTGGGACTAGAACACTAGTGGTGGTGTTCCCAGGTGGGACTAGAACACTAGAGGTGGTGTTCCCAGGTGGGACTAGAACACTAGAGGTGGTGTTCCCAGGTGGGACTAGAACACTAGAGGTGGTGTTCCCAGGTGGGACTAGAACACTAGAGGTGGTGTTCCCAGGTGGGACTAGAACACTAGTGGTGGTGTTCCCAGGTGGGACTAGAACACTAGAGGTGGTGTTCCCAGGTGGGACTAGAACACTAGAGGTGGTGTTCCCAGGTGGGACTAGAACACTAGTGGTGGTGTTCCCCGGTGGGACTAGAACACTAGTGGTGGTGTTCCCCGGTGGGATTTGAACTCATGATCACCAGTCCAAGTACCTGCCCTTATCAATGATTTAGTTAACACTATTTCGCCATTCTGATCCAGATTAAACGTTTTTAACAACTAGGCCTATTGAAAACAAAAGTAGGTAGTATGTGGAAAATAGGAGGTGAAAAGGGGTGATATGACTATCTATCCTCAACGTGCTCACTACCAGAGGTAAAGAGGAATGGCAGGATAGCTTTTATTCATGTCAGTAGAGGCTGGTGGAGGTAGAAATCGGAGGACGGGCTCATTCTAATGCATGGCATGGAATAAGGAATGGTCAACACGGCCTCCCCTGCTGTCAGTTGCAGGGTACAGCCACTAGATGGCAGAGTAGATCCTAGGGTTAGGCTTAAGGTTTTTTTTGGGGGGGGGACGCGCTGTGTATACAGTACACCCAAATTAACTAAATGATTTAATTACGCCTACAGGGAACTAATCAGCCTGCCCTTGATTAAACAATAGCCGTAACCTGCTAATTAGTTTCTAATTGATGCTTATCCGAAGCCCAAGAACTAGGATAGTATTTAAGGAGCTTTGAGCGGGGGGGGAATTACCCAAACTGTGTAGGCCTCCCTGTCTCTACCTCCCTGTCTCTACCTCCCTGTCTCTACCTCCCTGTCTCTACCTCCCTGTCTCTACCTCCCTGTCTCTACCTCCCTGTCTCTACCTACCTGTCTCTACCTCCCTGTCTCTACCTCCCTGTCTCTACCTCCCTGTCTCTACCTACCTGTCTCTACCTCCCTGTCTCTACCTCCCCGTCTCTACCTCCCTGTCTCTACCTCCCTGTCTCTACCTCCCTGTCTCTACCTACCTGTCTCTACCTACCTGTCTCTACCTACCTGTCTCTACCTCCCTGTCTCTACCTACCTGTCTCTACCTACCTGTCTCTACCTCCCTGTCTCTACCTACCTGTCTCTACCTACCTGTCTCTACCTCCCTGTCTCTACCTCTCTGTCTCTACCTACCTGTCTCTACCTACCTGTCTCTACCTACCTGTCTCTACCTACCTGTCTCTACCTCCCTGTCTCTACCTCCCTGTCTCTACCTCCCTGTCTCTACCTCCCTGTCTCTACCTCCCTGTCTCTACCTCCCTGTCTCTACCTCCCCGTCTCTACCTCTCTGTCTCTACCTTCTTGTCTCTACCTACCTGTCTCTACCTCCCTGTCTCTACCTCCCTGTCTCTGCCTCCCTGTCTCTACCTCCCTGTCTCTACCTACCTGTCTCTACCTCCCTGTCTCTACCTCCCTGTCTCTACCTCCCTGTCTCTACCTCTCTGTCTCTACCTACCTGTCTCTACCTCCCTGTCTCTACCTCCCTGTCTCTACCTACCTGTCTCTACCTCCCTGTCTCTACCTCCCTGTCTCTACCTCCCCGTCTCTACCTCCCTGTCTCTATCTCCCTGTCTCTACCTCCCCGTCTCTACCTCCCTGTCTCTACCTCCCTGTCTCTACCTCCCTGTCTCTACCTCCCTGTCTCTACCTCCCTGTCTCTACCTACCTGTCTCTACCTCCCTGTCTCTACCTCCCTGTCTCTACCTCCCTGTCTCTACCTCCCTGTCTCTACCTACCTGTCTCTACCTACCTGTCTCTACCTACCTGTCTCTACCTCCCTGTCTCTACCTCCCTGTCTCTACCTACCTGTCTCTACCTACCTGTCTCTACCTCCCTGTCTCTACCTCCCTGTCTCTACCTACCTGTCTCTACCTACCTGTCTCTACCTCCCTGTCTCTACCTACCTGTCTCTACCTTCTTGTCTCTACCTACCTGTCTCTGCCTCCCTGTCTCTACCTCCCTGTCTCTACCTCCCTGTCTCTACCTCCCTGTCTCTACCTCCCTGTCTCTACCTACCTGTCTCTACCTCCCTGTCTCTACCTACCTGTCTCTACCTCCCTGTCTCTACCTCTCTGTCTCTAC
The DNA here is from genome assembly GCF_963989245.1 of Nansenia antarctica. Classification (NCBI taxonomy): domain Eukaryota; kingdom Metazoa; phylum Chordata; class Actinopteri; order Argentiniformes; family Microstomatidae; genus Nansenia; species Nansenia antarctica. The sequence continues at coordinate 10,500,780 of NC_137678.1, forward strand.
CTACCTGTCTCTACCTACCTGTCTCTACCTACCTGTCTCTACCTACCTGTCTCTACCTCCCTGTCTCTACCTCCCTGTCTCTACCTCCCTGTCTCTACCTCCCTGTCTCTACCTACCTGTCTCTACCTCCCTGTCTCTACCTCCCTGTCTCTACCTCCCTGTCTCTACCTCCCTGTCTCTACCTCCCTGTCTCTACCTCCCTGTCTCTACCTCCCTGTCTCTACCTACCTGTCTCTACCTCCCTGTCTCTACCTACCTGTCTCTACCTCCCTGTCTCTACCTCCCTGTCTCTACCTCCCTGTCTCTACCTACCTGTCTCTACCTCCCTGTCTCTACCTCCCTGTCTCTACCTCCCTGTCTCTACCTACCTGTCTCTACCTCCCTGTCTCTACCTACCTGTCTCTACCTCCCTGTCTCTACCTCCCTGTCTCTACCTCCCTGTCTCTACCTACCTGTCTCTACCTACCTGTCTCTACCTCCCTGTCTCTACCTCCCTGTCTCTACCTCCCTGTCTCTACCTACCTGTCTCTACCTCCCTGTCTCTACCTCCCTGTCTCTACCTCCCTGTCTCTACCTCCCTGTCTCTACCTCCCTGTCTCTACCTACCTGTCTCTACCTCTCTGTCTCTACCTCCCTGTCTCTACCTCCCTGTCTCTACCTCCCTGTCTCTACCTCCCTGTCTCTACCTACCTGTCTCTACCTCCCTGTCTCTACCTCTCTGTCTCTACCTCCCCGTCTCTACCTCCCTGTCTCTACCTCCCTGTCTCTACCTACCTGTCTCTACCTACCTGTCTCTACCTACCTGTCTCTACCTCCCTGTCTCTACCTCCCTGTCTCTACCTACCTGTCTCTACCTCCCTGTCTCTAC
>NC_137678.1:10506647-10511647 GCF_963989245.1 Nansenia antarctica
GGAGAGAGAGGGAGATATGTAGAGGGATGATGAGAGATGGTGGGTGATTGAGAAAGAGGGATGGATGGGGAGAGAGAGAGATAAAGAGGGTTTGAGAGGGCAGAGAGGAATGGAGAGAGGAAGAGAGGGCTAGAGAGAGAGAGAGAGAGAGAGGTAGAGAGAAGAAGAGAGCTAGAGAGAGGTAGAGAGCTAGAGAGAGAGAGAGAGGTAGAGAGGTAGAGGGGTAGAGGGAGAGAAGGAGAGGTAGCTGTGTCAGTGTGAGGTAGAGAGAGAGAGAGAGAGAGAGAGATAGAGAGAGTTAGAGAGAGAGGAAGGGAGCTGCAGCTGTGTCAGTGTGTCAGTGTGAGCTGCCTGCGTCAGCATGTGTATGATTACTGACCTCACATCTGCATACCTGGGGGAGGGAGGAGGAAGGGGGAGGGGTGGCAGGTGGGGAGGGGGAGGGAGGGAGGGAGGGGTGAGAAATTGAGGGAGAGTCCTCACAACAAAGGGTGTGAGACAGGTGAGTGCCAGCCCTTAGTACATTAATAAGGTGTCTGTGTGTGCGTCTGTGTGTGTGTGTGTGTGTTGCCCTCATGTCCTTGGCCCTGGTCGTCATGGAAACATCCTCAAAAGGCAGGATGCGCTTCCTCTTCCTGCTTTAGCTGTGACATCGTGCACACACACTCACACTCACACTCACACACAACACACACGCACACGCACACGCACACACACACACACACACACACACACACACACACACACACACACACTGTCTCCATCACACACACACGCACACACACACGCCAGCTGTATTGTAGGTTGCAGTGTGAGAGTAGTATTGACGTGACTCATGTTATGGTGTCTAAGATGTGGAGGGTCAGTGATGGAGACAGTGTGTGTGTGTGTGTGTGTGTGTGTGTGTGTGTGTGTGTGTGTGTGTGTGTGTGTGTGTGTGTGTGTCTGTGGGTGTGTGATGGTGGTGGAGACAGTGTGTGTGATGGTGATGGAGAGGGTGTGGGTGTGTGTGATGGTGGTGATTCAGTCACATGTTGTTAATCAAAGATTATCTCTGTTGATCTAAGATGGAGGTCAGATGCAGGGGAACATGGGAAATATCTGTCTTTCTCTGTTGATTTGAAGACCTCCATCTATTCAGGCTAACTGTCCCTCCTAAAGACCTCCTCATCCCCTCTACCCCCCTGTACAGACCTCTTCATCACCTCTACCCCCCTGTACAGACCTCCTCATCCCCTCTACCCCCCTGTACAGACCTCCTCATCCCCTCTACCCCCCTGTACAGACCTCTTCAACCCTCTACCCCCCTGTACAGACCTCTTCATCCCCACTACCCCCCTGTACAGACCTCTTCATCCCCTCTACCTACCTGTACAGACCTCATCCCCTCTACCCCCCTGTACAGACCTCCTCATCCCCTCTACCCCCCTGTACAGACCTCTTCATCCCCTCTACCCACCTGTACAGACCTCCTCATCCCCTCTACCCCCCTGTACAGACCTCTTCAACCCTCTACCCCCCTGTACAGACCTCCTCATCCCCTCTACCCCCCTGTACAGACCTCCTCATCCCCTCTACCCCGCTGTACAGACCTCCTCATCCCCTCTACCCCCCTGTACAGACCTCCTCATCCCCTCTACCCCCCTGTACAGACCTCCTCATCCCCTCTACCCCTCAGTACAGACCTCCTCATCCCCTCTACCCCCCAGTACAGTTTCTGAGCTTTTTGCTTACCGGAGATGCATTTGGATCTAATGGGTGCAATATCATCAATGGTTTTTGTAAATCGTGTAGAAGGTCATTTACTGAGGTTGAAATAGAAGTTTGGGGGGTTAGGGTTATATCGTTTGGAAATAGTTTTAGACATAGTTTGAATAACAGGAAAGATAGATATGTCAAAGAATATGCAACAATGGTCATATAAGGCAATGTCAGTTACAACAACATTTGAAATATCTAGGCCTTTGGTGATGATAAGGTCCAGAGTGTGACCTCGATTATGAGTAGGGAGGTTCACATGTTGTTGAAGTTCAAAGACATCTAACAGAACAGAGAGTTCTTTGGCTTTGTTGTCCTCTGAGTTATCTACATGAATATTGAAATCACCAGCAATGATCAGACCATTAAATTCAGTAGTAATGATGGAGAGAAGCTCTGTAAGTTCATTAAAGAAGCTAGTAGAGTATTGGGGTGGTCTGTATAGTGGAACTTTTAAAAACAACTGAAAGATATTCAAATGCTAAAAATTCCCAGAAGGATGTCTGTTTGCAGTTAAAACTGTCTCGGAAAAAAGAGGCGATTCCACCACCTTTTTTATGGGATCTAACGACATCTAAGGTTCTAAAATTGGGGGGTGCTGACTCAATAAGAATTGGTGTCTTGTTATCTTTATCTAACCAAGTCTCAGTTATAAATAAGAAATCTAGTTCATAGGAGCTAATCAAGTCGTTGATTAAGAGAGACTTATTAGCTAAGGATCTGGCATTGAAAAGTGCTAGCTTGAGTGGTTTTGTGTTTGGTCTCTGTGTGGGCAGGGGGATGGGTGTTATAGATAGCATCCTGTAGCGTCGGGGTAGGGCGATGGGTATTGTTGATGAGGCTGGCATTGTTGATGAGGCTGGCGTCACAGGGAGTGTGGGGCCAGGTGTTGTAGAATGGAGAATTGCCTGAGAGGGGGCAACTCTCGGGGTGAGTTCTACTCCTGTCTTCACCATTTTCTCTAACCTAGCTGAGAAAGGCAGGAACGGCGTGAGTTGGAGGAAGGAGAACTCAGTGGACTGAGTGGATGAGTGTCTCTGGGAGTTTGGGGTAGAGTGGTTTGGGAGGTTGGGGGCAGGGAGGGAGGGCGGGGCCGGGGGGAGAGAAAGGGGGCTGGACCGTCGCCTTAGTGGGGGTTCAACGAGTTGATTAGTTTTGATTAGTTTTGCCCTGGCGAGTGTGGAGCGCAGTTAAAGCAGTTGCGATGGGGAGATTGATAAGTCATCTGCAGCGCACACTTCAGCCAGCTGTGATGAGTTTGGAGGGCCCTTTACTGTAGGCTGTGGTGAGTCGCAGGACTGTGGGGGGAGTTTATCCACTGTGAACAATTCAGCTGCCTGTGCTGAGTCCTGCGCTGTAGGCCTTTCAGTTGGTTCAAGAGCATCGAGGGAAGGGGGAGCAGAGTTTATGAGGTTGAAGAGTATGTTGTTCATTAAATGGTGTTTTCCCGATCTGTTTAAGTGGAGGCCATCTCTTTTGAATAGGTCTCTCTGCCTCCAGAATATGTTCCACTAAGTTTGCACGCTCCAGAGAGCCACGTGTTAAGGCTTAGGAGCCGGCTGAATTCAAGGTTACCTCTTTCAACAGTGGGTAGCGGTCCACAGATGAATGTCTCAAACTTAAGCTTGTCAAGTCTATTGAAAAGTTCAATAAAATCACGTTTCAAGTCTACTGAGCCCATTTTACGTGAATCGGTTTGTCTCGTGTAATACGAGACGCTTTGTGTCTGGATTTTTTGACTGTGTCTCTTCCAAATCTTTTGTTATTTCTGAGACCGTTAGGTTAAGCCGGGTACACGCATAAAGATAATCTGGCCGATTTCAGGCCGATTTTCCCCCTTCCGACCAAAGACAGCAAACGCCCGATTATCGGATGGCTCTAAAGATTATCCTACAAGATTATCCTGTGGTGTGAGGTGTGTTAAGAGTCCATTTCTCCCGACAATCTTCTCGGAAAATGGTCGGAGCCGACAATCGTAAATGTTAAACGTGTTCAATATTTACGACCAAAAATCCTTATGTGTGGGGGGCAACTCCCGACTCCCGACAACTCCCGACTAGGGTTGCCAGATGGGCTCGGGTTTTTTGGGTGGAATTAGCGGTTTTAGACTGTGGTTAGGGTGGAAAATGTCAATCCCATCTGGCAACCCTGCTCGCGAGTCCGATTGTGACGTGGATGGAATGTAGCTAAGCCAATCAAGAAGCGAGCTGACTTATTCTTTTCGTTCTTCGGCACTTTATTTGCCCTGTCACACATGGCTGCCTTGTACAGGTCAGTCAGGTTACTACGTTAGATCACGTTTGATCACGCAAGATTTATGGCTTGGGGAACGAGACTCTCGACTGTCGTAACGATAATCTTTATGTATGCGGGGTGCTGAAATGGGAATATCGGCGCACACAACACACAATACGATCAAGGCTGTTGTGTGGGGTCTGTCTCAGATAAGATTTTGAAAATCCTTTTGTGTGTACCCGGCTTTAGGAAGACAGTGGATAGGTAATTTTTTACCTCTTACGTTTCTGATCGCCGACTCTCCAATCAACAAAGTATCTTTTGGAGGTGAAGTCTGTTTCATCCGCTGCATATCACACAGAGAAGTAGAAGAAGGAGGGGGTGGTGTCCTTGAGCTCCTGTCTGCGGGCCGGGGAGTCACCGGGGGGGGGCTGTGGAGTCATGTGATTCCCAGGACCAAAAAAACAAAAACAAAATCTGTCTGGAGCCGCAAAAATGTAAAAGCCTTATATAAGCCTTATAATGAAGGCAACACATGCTGTAAGTGTCTATATTAGCTAAAGGGGGTTTGGGGGTTCTCCCCCCAAACATTTTTTACAGAGTAGATGCAATTTCGTGTATTCTGGTGCCTTTTAACAGGTGGGTTGATACTTTTATCTGGCTATACTAGCAGGAGAAAAAATATGGATAATTTAGTAATTTCATCCGAAGGAAGTGAGCAAACCAAGAGATCGTCAGCCAAAAAATAGACAAATCTACTCTACAGACTGTAGACTACAGTACCAAATGAAAACTAGCCTCCCTCGTCCTCTTTTCACTATTTTAAGTTCAACTTAACCCTCTCAGCAGCACGGGAGCGCCGGCGCCCAAATATCATACCTTCTTTAGAAGTTCATAATTTGGAGCTAAAGACAAGCAGTTTATTGCATTTAAAAGTAGGCAAATAGCGCTCACAGGAAGCTCCCGTTCATCGATGTACGTCGCCGATGTCCGTATATAAATCTAGC
>NC_137678.1:10526647-10531647 GCF_963989245.1 Nansenia antarctica
TAGGACAGAGCCCTGAGGGACCCCAGTGGTATAGAGGGAGAACAGTAGGGGCCCTAGGACAGAGCCCTGGGGGAACCCAGTGGTATAGAGGGAGAACAGTAGGGGCCCTAGGACAGAGCCCTGAGGGACCCCAGTGGTGAGGGCTCTCAGGGTAGGAAGGTAGGAAGCAAACCAGGAGTGTGCAGAGCCAGAGATGCCCAGTTCTGAGAGGGAGGAGAGAAGTGTCAGGTGGTTTACTGTGTCGAAGGCAGCAGACAGGTCAAGGAGAATGAGAACAGACCATGTACAGTACTCTACACACTCTCACACACACACACACACACACACACACACACACACACACACACACACACTTCCCCCCCGGCTGTTTCTCATGAGATTTCTACTACCCCCTTGTACTTGTAATGTCTATCCAGTGTCTACTATTTAAAAAAACAAAAAATGACTCTTCCTGCTACGACTGGTGGATTGATGATTCACTTGCTTGCTTAGTCAAATGTATCGATTGTAAGTCGCTTTGGAATAAGGCGTCTGCTAAATGCCCAAACTATAAAATATAAAACTTCCCATACACCATCCTCCCGGTCCTCCATTTTGAGCGCCTCTCCCTCCCCCCTCCCCCCCCCCCAGGTGAAGAAGACGTGGGGGGCCACCCTGACCACGCTGCAGGACATGACCGTGCTGGACGACTGTGACGTGTCCCAGAGTTTCACCCACAGCCCATCCTCCGAGTCTGTACGCTCCAGCCCCTCGGACGGCTACCTCAACAAGCCCAGCCTGGCCAAGAGACGGGCCAACCAGCAGGAGACTGAGCTGTTCTACTTCACTGTGAGAGACACGCACACACACACACACACACACACACACACGCACACACACACACACACACATTTTAAATGCTTTATTTATGACCACATAAATACAAAGTGCATTAAGGACATAAACACTATCAGTGCAGTCAGTTCATTGGGAGACATTCAGATACGTTTGTGACTGTACAGCAACCAACGTACACATACCATATTAACACAGAGGATGTTTCAAAAACACACACACACACACACACACACACACACACTCATTGTAAGTCATTGGGGGGGTACCTAGTTAAGGTTAAATAAAAGTTAAAGGTTAAAGGTTGAGGTGTGTGTGTGTGTTCAGAAGGTTAAAGGGTAATAAAGGTTAAAGGGTAAAGATTAAATGTTGAGGTGTGTGTGTGTTCAGAAGGTTAAAGGTTAAGGGTGGAGGTGTGTTTGTGTTCAGAAGGTTAAAGGTTAAGGGTTAACGGTGGAGGTGTGTGTGTGTTCAGAAGTTCCGTGAGTACCTGGAGGGCAGCAACCTGATCTCCAAGTTGCAGGCCAAACACGACCTGCTGAAGAGAGGCATGGCTGAGGGTAGGACCCCCTCCTTTCTCTCTGTCTGTCTTTTCTTCTTTCTTTCTTTCCTTCTTTCTTTCTTTCTTTCTTTCATTCATTGTTTCCTTCTTTCCTCCCCTCTCTCTCTCTCTCTCTGTCTCTCTCTGTATCTGTCTGTCTGTCTCTCTTTCTCTCTGTATCTGTCTCTCTCTCCTCTCTCTCCCTCTCTCTCTCCTCTCTCTCTCTCTGTCTCTCTGTGTCTGTCTCTCTCTCCCTCTCTCTCTCCTCTCTCTCTCTCCTCTTTCTCCCTCTCTCTCCTCTCTCTCTGTCTCTCTCTGTATCTGTCTCTCTCTCCTCTCTCTCCCTCTCTCTCTCCTCTCTCTCTCTCCTCTCTCTCTCTCGCCTCTCTCTCTCCTCTCTCTGTATATCTGTCTCTCTCTTTCTGTCTCTCTCTCTCTCTCTCTCTCCATTTGGAATAATTGTTTTGCCCCACTTTTTCCAGTGGGCTTGTATGAAGAACACAAGTAGAGCGGAACAATTTAACAATAAACGCCTGTACTTTCCTCTCTGTGTGTGTGTGTGTGTGTGTGTGTGTGTGTGTGTGTGTGTGTGTGTGTGTGGTCCCCAGGGTACATAGCTGACATGCTGACTACAAGGTAATGTCCCAGTCTGTCTGTCTGTCTTCTGGGTACATGTTGACCTGTTTCTATCTTCTCCTCTCTCTGAAGACTCTCACTTATCCACTTCTCCCTCTCTTTCTCCCCCTCTGTCTCTCTCCCCCTCTGTCTCTCTCTCTCTCTCTCCCTCTGTCTCTCTGATAGTCGTAGACGGAACTCCCACAGCAAACACCAGGTAACTGCCGCTGTAACACGTTACACGTCCATTACTGGGGGTAAATATCCTGTTGAGGAGTCGAAGGAAACAAAGGAATGTGAAGCTTTGATTGCAGTGAAACCACAGTGTCAGAGTGTTAATCTCCCCTCACACACCTGGCCTTACAACAGGCTAAACAATCACTACATAAATCCTGTGTGAAAGCCTCATACGTCACATCTGGCCCTCTCCCAGTTCCCACCATACAAACCCTCTGGTGAATGGTATTGTCTCTCATCCGCTACACTATGCTAATAACATTAGCACCACGCAGGCAGGCTTAGCAGATTTCTTTCTTTGACTAAGAAACCCCTGAAATGAAAACGAATGCTGTACAAATATTCTCCCATTCCATCCATGTTAGAGGATGACAGACAGACAGGGAGCTCTGAAGCTACAGCCAGCTGCTCGTGTTCGATATTTCATGTAGTTCATATTTCATATAGCTAAGAAAAGGACCATTTCATTTATTTGTTATTTATGTTTAAATGTTATGTTCAGATATCATACTCTGCGTTTAGAGACTCCAGATAATGAAACAGCTGTGTTGATGCTGAAAAACTGCGTAGAACTACTTTTTTCCACACAGAAAATTGATCAGGAATCTCAAAAAAAATTAACCATGTGGTGCGTTGTGAGTGAAACCTGTGTGTTTCTGTGAACCTGTGCGTTGTGTGTGTGTGTCTGTGTGTGTGTGTGTGTGTGTGTGTGTGTGTGTGTGTGTGTATACCGGTACCTGTGTGGTGGGTGTGTTGGGTGACAACTTATTGACTGGCTGTGTGTGTGTGTGTGTGTGTGTGTGTGTGTGTGTGTGTAGGACTCAACCAAAGCCATCCCTCTGCTGGTGGAGAGCTGCGTCCGCTACATCAACCTGCATGGTGAGTTGGGCCCCGTTCCATTTCCCCCCCTACGCCCTCACCCCGGTGACTACCCCTGAGGTGTGCATAGACCTGCTAGGGTTGGACAGGTGACAGCACTTATGTTGGAACTTCCTGAAGGAAGAGGCTAAATGATTGATGACACCTATCCAGTCGATACCAGATCAGGGAAAACCTCAGATTTCTACCTCTGCCAGCCTCCCCTGTGTGTGTGTGTTCTCAGTAAGGCTTTAATCAACACACACACACACACACACACACACACACACACTCACACACACACACAGACAAACACTCACACACCCCCTAACGTCCCCCCCCCCCCCCCCCCCAGGTCTGCAGCACCAGGGGATCTTCCGTGTGTCGGGGTCGCAGGTGGAGGTCAACGACATCAAGAACTCCTTTGAGCGAGGTAAGAGGTCATGCTGGGGTCATGGTGAGAGGTCACACTGGGGTCAGGGTGGGGTCATGGTGAGAGGTCAAGGCGGGGTCACGCTGGGGTCGTGGTGGGGGGGTCGCGGTGGAGTCACGCTAGGGTCACGCTGGGGTCGCGGTGGGGTCAGGCTGGGGTCACACTGGGGTCGCGGTGGGGGGTCGCGGTGGGGTCAGGCTGGGGTCACGCTGGGGTCGTGGTGGGGTCAGGCTGGGGTCGCAGTGGGGTCAGGGTGGGGTCGTTGCCTAGGTAACGACCCCCTGATGCCTGTCTGTGGTTGTCTAGGTAACGACCCCCTGAAGTCTGTCTGTCTGTGGTTGCCTAGGTAACGACCCCCTGATGTCTGTCTGTCTGTGGTTGCCTAGGTAACGACCGCTTGGTGTCTGTCTGTCTGCCGTTGCCTAGGTAACGACCCCCTGCTGTCTGTCTGTGGTTGCCTAGGTAACGACCCCTTGGTGTATGTCTGTCTGTGGTTGCCTAGGTAACGACCCCTTGGTGTCTGTCTGTGGTTGCCTAGGTAATGACCCCCTGGTGTCTGTCTGTCTGTGGTTGCCTAGGTAACGACCCCCTGATCGACGAGGAGAGCAACCATGACATCAACTCGGTGGCGGGGGTGCTGAAGCTGTACTTCAGGGGGCTGGAGAACCCCCTCTTCCCCAAGGACCGCTTCAACGACCTCATATCCTGTGTCCGTGAGTGGCACTTCCTGTCTGGTGTGGGAGGGGCGGGAGGACAGATGGAGGGGGGTTTCAAGGTTTTTAATAGGAGGCAGGTGTGTGTGTGTGTGTGTGTGTGTGTGTGTGTGTGTGTGTGTGTGTGTTAGTCTGTGTGTGTGTGTGTGTGTGTGTTTGTGTGTCTGTCTGTCTGTCTGTCTCCCTAAGCGTATGTGTGTGTGTGGGGGCGGGAGGGGGGTTTCAAGGTTTTTAATAGAAGACAGGTGTGTGTGTGTGTGTGTGTGTGTGTGTGTGTGTGTGTGTGTGTGTGTGTGTGTGTGTGTGCGGGCGTACACACTAATCCGTGTGAATATTTCATATCTAACCAATACAAATCATCTGTGAAGGACTTCTGATTCACCGTGCCGCTGTCTCTCTCTCTCTCTCTCTCTCTCTCTCTCTCTCTCTCTCTCTCTCTCTCTCTCTCTCTCTCTCTCTCTCTCTGTCTCTCTCTCTCTCTCTCTGTCTCTCTCTCTGTCTCTCTCTCTGTCTCTCTCTCTCTCTCTCTCTGTCTCTCTCTCTCTTCTCTCTCTGTCTCTGTCTCTCTCTCTATCTCTCTGTCTCTCTCTCTTCTCTCTCTCTCTGTCTCTCTCTCTCTCTCTGGCTGACATTCTGACAGCCCGTAACCATGGAGACGCCACTCACACACTGACCTCGTCCACAGTCACAACGGCCCTCGTTCACACCCAGCCTGTGGTCACCATGGCAACGCCCGTCTGACGTACAGTACAGGCGCTGTTAGCCTGTT
>NC_137678.1:10541647-10574147 GCF_963989245.1 Nansenia antarctica
AGCCAGAAAGCGGACAGCGACGGAGGGACGACCCCCAACCCCGAGGAGAAGAGGGACAGAGCCGACCTCAGCTCCCCCACAGACATCAGACCGCCCGAGGCCTACAACAGGTCAGTAACACCCCTAACACACCACACACACCCCTAACACACCCCTAACACACCCCTACCACACCCCTAACTCACCCCTAACTCACCCCTAACACACCCCTAACTCACCCCTAACTCACCCCTAACACACCCCTACCACACCCCTAACTCACCCCTAACACACCCCTACCACACCCCTAACTCACCCCTAACTCACCCCTACCACACCCCTAACACACCCCTAACACACCCCTACCACACCCCTAACACACCCCTACCACACCCCTAACACACCCCTAACACACCCCTACCACACCCCTAACTCACCCCTAACTCACCCCTAACTCACCCCTAACTCACCCCTAACTCACCCCTAACTCACCCCTAACTCACCCCTAACACACCCCTAACTCACCCCTAACACACCCCTACCACACCCCTAACTCACCCCTAACTCACCCCTAACACACCCCTAACACACCCCTAACACACCATACCCCCCGAGGCCTACAACAGGTAACACACACCAGACGCCCAGAGGCCTACAACAGGTCAGTAAGTTGAAATAATATTACTTAGCCTGTAATAACATTAGTATTCATAACAAATGTGGGGTTATAGAGAGATATTTTCTCAGAAGGCAACTACTACAGCTAACCGTCGGCCTTGGGGTCTCAACGTGCTGGTTCTAACGCACCACAAATGGACACATGACAAATGAAAGTATTTAACAGCGGAAACGCCTATCCATATCTCCAAATAACCTCAGCTTGTTTTTGAAGTTGTGTGTACAAAGCACCATAATTAGCGGGCGAACACGCACGCACGCAGCATTACACACCACAACTGAGCGCCATCATTTCGCAAAATTGTCATCTATCCATGGGCCTTTTTTTACCTAAAATTTGATATAATGTATGTGAAATTAATATCTCAGACTACAAAGGGCGCTGCTGTGGCTCAGGTGATCCGGTGTCCAATGATCGCAAAATCTGCGGCGTTATCGTCTCCCTCGCAGCGTTATCGTCTCGTCACAGTGGCAAGACACTGAACCCCAAATTGATCCCCCAATGAGCGGGCCGGCGCCTTGCATGGTAGCTTGCCACCATTGGTGTGTGAATGTGTGTGTGAATGAGAGGCCATTGTAAAGCACTTTGTAATAAGGCGCTATATAAGTCAGTCTATTTACCAGTAACACACCAGTAACACACCAGTAAAACACACCAGACCACCAGAGAACCGATATAGACAGTAATAGACACCGACCACCAGAGAACCGATATAGACAGTAATAGACACCAGACCAGGCACTAGGAACATTGGACAAGCTAACAACTAAGCTAACTGAATATGTTGTTTAAGGCAATGCTAAGCTAAGCTAACTGAATATTTTGTTTTAACTAAGCTAAACTAAGCGAACTAAATGTGTTGTTTAAGGCAGCGCTAAGCTAAGCTAACTGAATATGTTGTTTAAACTAAGCTAAGCTAAGCTAACTGAATGTGTTGTTTAAGGCAGCGCTAAGCTAAGCTAACTGAATATGTTGTTTAAACTAAGCTAAGCTAACTGAATGTGTTATTTAAGCCAGTGCTAAGCTAAGGCTAAGCTAACATTGACATTGTCTTCAGCCACCGCCGGAAGCGCACCGAGGGCCTCTTTTCCCGCCGGCCCTTCGGTCGCTCTAGCAACAGCCATTGCCACGGCAACAACGGCGACGTGCTGGAGAGGAGCTCCCCTCCGGTCACCGGCCACTTCAGCCCCCGGGACCTCCTCCTGGGCCGGGGCCAGGGCCTGACTCCGCCCCTGGACAGCCCCGAGCGCCGCCGCCGCTCCACCGCCGTGTCCGTGGCGGTCGGTCGCCATGACTCCCTGCGGCGGCCGGAGGACACGCCCCTCAGACGCTCCAGCAGCGGCCAGCACGGTTTCACCAGAACCCTGGATCCTGACACAATGGTACACACACTATATATACACACACACACACACACACACACACACACACACACACCCTGACACACTGGTACACACACACACACACACTGGTACACACACTATATATACACACACACACACACACACACACACACACACACCCTGACACACTGGTACACACACACACACACACTGGTACACACACTATATATACACACACACACACACACACACACACACACACACACACACCCTGACACACTGGTACACACACACACACACACACACACACACACACACACCCTGACACACTGGTACACACACACACACTGGTACACACACTACATGAATACACTCATAGACATAGGTATTGGTAAAAGATGGCTACCCACTTCATAATGCTTTTATCAAGGTCCTTAATGACATTTGCGTAAACACAGACTCCAGAAAAGTCTCAGTTTTGGTACTACTAGATCTTAGTGCTGCCTTTGACACAGTAGACCACAACATTCTAATAGATAGATTAAAAACCTGGGTAGGACTTTCGGGCACTGCCCTAAACTGGTTTAGATCCTACCTACAGGACAGAAGCTACTATGTCACTTTAGTTGCCAAGCAACTTTGTTGCCAAATTAAAATGACATGTGGGGTTCCCCAAGGATCCATCCATGGCCCCCTTCTATTCAATCTCTACATGCTTCCATTGGGAAACATCATAAAAAAGAACAGAATTGCCTACCACAACTATGCGGATAACACTCAAATCTACATAGCCCTCTCACCGAACGACTATAGTCCCATCGACAATCTCTTTAATTACATTGAACAAATAAACGCCTGGATGACACAAAACTCCCTCCAATTAAACCAGGACAAAACAGAAATAATTGTATTCGGTGCACCTTGTATGAAATGTGCTATACAAATAAACTTGCCTTGCCTGGCCTAATCACTTGGCATTCTCTTTCCCTCTCTTTCTCTCTCTTTCTCTCTCTTTCTCTCTTTCTCTCTCTCCCCCCCCCTCCCCCCCCCCCCCCCCTGTGTAGGACATGGAGGAGTCGATGAGCGTGGCGCTGGGTGACCTGAGGCAGCTGGGGGGCCAGGGGGGGGGCGGGTCCCGGCCGGCCCCAGATGTGGTCCTGGACACCCTGGAGCAGGTGAAGAACGGCCCTCCCCTCTCCTGCTCCTCAGAGTCCCCCAGCCCCCACAGCACCCCCAGCACCCCCGGGACCCCCGGCACCCCCAGCCCCCTCAGCCCCCTCAGTCCCCTGAGCCCCCTGCCTGGCCCCCCCCCGGGGCCCCCCAGGCCCGCCAACCCCTCCCCCGACACTCTGGGCTCCTTCAAGCCCGTGGCGGTGGCCCGGGTGGGGGTGGGGGGGGGGGCTCCCCCGCCGCTGCAGGTCCGCCCCCCCCCGGCCCTGAGGCCCAAACCCCTCCTCCCCCCCCCGCCCAAGAGCAGCACCCCCCCCCTGCCCCCCCCGCTGGACAAGTCCTGCACCATGTGAGCCCAACCAGGCCAGAACCAGGCCTGAACCAGGCCCAAACAGGCCCAACCGGGCCAGAAGAGGAGAACAGGGTAGTCCTTACTGTTTATAAATGTTGAGGGTAGAAACAGTAGGAACAGACAAAAAGGGTTTTATGTACTGTAGTAACACGATATTATAATAATAATAATAATATATGAAATATGAAATATGATATGCCATGATATATATATATATATATATGTGTGTTGTCAGATTGGTGTTTTACCCACTTGATGTGTAGGAGTTTACTTTCTCCATGTATCGAAGCATTTATCAAACGTTAAAGGGTTAAAGGTCGATGTTTTAATAGGACAGGAAACAGGAACCAGGAAGTAAAAGATGTAGATAGCGACGTGGTGGGAAGTGTAGTTCTCCTCCGGTGAATTGTAGTTTTCAGTGACGTGAACGTGGAACGTGTGCTGTCATGGCGACGATAGGCCTGTCACCAAAATGGCCACTGTAACTTTTACTGTATTTTGATTGGCTGCTGTATCTAACAAAAACTAAAAAAAAGGAAAAAAGAAAAAGAGCGATTTATTTGATTGGTTGAAGGGACAGAGACGGAGAGAGAGGGACACTGCGAGATGAAGAGGTGCCTGCTGGGAAGGGGGAGGTTAGGGGATCTCACACAGAGAGGAATACTGAGGCGGATGTCTGTGTGGATGTTTGAGTTTTTAATTTTTGTATTTTATTTTTCACTTGTTTCAGCTGCTAAGCCTGTTCTGCCCCTGGAGGCTGTTAGGTGACAGAACTCACAGGATTATTATATTATTATATTATTATCTTTAACGTTCACCTGTTTAATGAATGTTCCAGTATTTAACGACTGTTTAGCTGATCTAATGAATGTTCTGGTGGGTGATGATGTCACACAGGGTGATGCTAGCTCTCACTGGGAAAACAGCCTTCTGGTATTCACACACACACACACACACACACACACAGGCCTTCTTGTGTTCAGCAGACACACACACACACACACACACACCCGGGCCAGGGATGAACAGGGTGGGGGGGGCAGGGATGAAGAGGGTGAGGACCATACATTTCATCTGGCCTGGGGTGTGTGTGATTTATTCACCATTAGTGTGTGTGTGTGTGTGTGTGTGTGTGAGAGAGAGAGCGAGAGAGAGAGTGTGTGTGTGTGGGTGTGTGTGGGTGTGTGTGTGTGTGAGTGTGTGAGTGTGAGTGTGTGTGTGTGTGTGTGTGTGTGTGTGTGTGTGTGTGTGTGAGTGTGAGTGTGTGTGTGTGTGTGTGTGTGTCCCAGCATGGCCTCATTCTGTTCTGTATGAGCAGAGGCACTAAAGCAGTGATGGATTATTCATGCTGCCTTAGGAAAGTTCTAGAACACGTGCAGGAGTGTGTGTGTGTGTGTGTCGGAATATGGATTACCTGGTTGTGTTACACTGAAGTCACTAGATAACCTTAAACTCACAGTAAGCTAACAGGGTACTTACCCTAACTCTAATCTAACCCTGACCCTAATTAACCCTGACCCTAATTAACCCTGACCCTAATCCTAACCCTAACACTGACCCCAACCCTAACCCTAACCCTGACCCTGACCCTAACCCCGACCCTGACCCTAACCCCGACCCTGACCTTGACCCTGACCCTGACAGGAACTCCCAAGCAACACTTGAACAGCACGCTGAATGTGGCCTGTAGTTTGGGTCAGGATCTGATGTGTGTGTGAGGAGTAATGGACCGGGTGTTTCTGCGTGCGTGTGTGTGTGTGTGTGTCTATGTGAAAGTGCCTTTTTTTAACCCTCGTGTTTGTATGGGAGTCGTGTCTCACTCACGCATGTCCTGGAGGAGCAGCAGCACTCAGATTAAATAATCATAACGTTGTGTTGTAGATTTAAACTGAATTATGAATTCTAGCGTTAATCCATTGTGACATTGCACTTTGATGTTCTAGGGGTTGTGTAAGTTTGGCATGTAGCATCATCACATATGGGGCGCGCGTTAACGGGCCGTTTCTCTGGCGATGTGTGTCTGGTGATTACTGGGGTTGCCGTGGTGATACCAGGGTTGCTATGGTGACACCAGGGTTACTATGGTGACACCAGGGTTACTATGGTGACACCAGGGTTGCTATGGTGACGCCAGGGTTACTATGGTGACACCAGGGTTACTATGGTGACGCCAGGGTTACTATGGTGATAGCAGGGTTACTATGATGGTGATACCAGGGTTACTATGGTGACACCAGGGTTACTATGGTGACGCCAGGGTTACTATGGTGATACCAGAGTTACTATGGTGACGCCAGGGTTACTATGTGATACCAGGGTTACTAGGGTGATGCCAGGGTTACTATGGTGATACCAGGGTTACTATGGTGACGCCAGGGTTACTATAGTGGCGCCAGGGTTACTATGGTGATACCAGGATTACTATGGTGACGCCAGGGTTGCCATGGTGACACCAGGGTTACTAGGGTGATACCAGGGTTGCCGTGGTGACGCCAGGGTTACTATGGTGACACCAGGGTTACTATGGTGACGCCAGGGTTGCCATGGCGATGGTTTTATCTGTTAGTGTTTCCTGTGTCTGAAGCCGAGCTGAAGAGAAGCTCCTACAGCCAGACGGATGATGATGTGTTGATGTGGTGTATTTATATTATAAATAAAAACTGAGTAACTTATGTTGTGCGGGTGGTTGTTTTATTCATGTTTAATTTACAGTGTTTTTTGTTGAATTCCAACTGTTATATTTTTCATTGTTATTGGATAGAGAGTGGAGAAAAAGAGGAAAGGAAGAAGAGGGCATGTCAGCAGGGCGTGGGCCGGGGGATTCCAACCCATGCCAACATGGCCATACGTGTGCACTGTGGTGCCATGGTGCTAGACCACTAGATCCCCCAGGCCATGGTGTGTGTTTTTAATTGGTGGATCCATCTGTGTGTTGGCACTGACTTCTAATACAATAATAATATATCTGCCATTTAACTGACGCTTTCATCCAGAAAGACTTACACTGCAGTGAGTGTATACTGTACATGTTTCAGTACATATGGTCCCAGCGGGAGTCGAACCCACAACCTAAGCGTTGTTAGCGCCCCGCTCCTACCAGCTGAGCCACTTCTGCTGAGCTTTGTGGCGGGTTTAGCTGACAGAACACTCACCCCCCTCCCTCCTCTCCCTCCCTGAACCCCAACACGCTGGTGAAGCCAGCGCATCATAATTGGATAACCATGACAACCAAGCTGTCTCTAGGGGTCGCCATGGCAGCCGTTGTAATGGACTCTCCATAGGAGACCAGAGACTGAAGCTATCTCTGCTATTTCTGGAGCCTTCTGCGTTCTCCATCTCTACATTTACATACTTGGCGTTCTTGTTCTGACGGGTGCTTGTCGCGTTGGAGAGGGAGGGGGGCGCGGGGGGTGTGAAACATGGTGTCTCTCACCTCCCAGGCTCACAGCGGTCCTGTCCTGGGCGTTTAAAGCTGCGCACGAACAATGCTAACATTGTGGGTTCGATTCCCGCTGGGACCACATGTACTGAAAACAAAATGTATGCACTCACTGTGTGTGTGTGCACATGTGACTCACCCCATTCTACCCCTAACACCCCTCCCCCCCACACACACACACATCCCCCATATACCTCCGTTTGCAACAGAGGAGGCCTCGAGGTGAACGTTAATCTCCAACTTTAACTTTATTTTAACACCATCCAGCTTTAAGCACTGCAACTGATAAAGGGTTACATGTAAACCCCCCCCGTCCCAAAAAAAGATTTTCGAAAATAACAAAGTATCAACAAAGCAACATAATTTAAAAGGCAGCATGAATGAGACAGAACAGAAGGCTGTTTAGTAAACAGGTAGCAGCGTGTCCCAGGCCGGGGGGGGGGGGGGGGGGGGGTCGGAGGGTCTGCCCCCCCTGCTCAGGGTCAAGGGTGTAAGGCGTCTCCAGCCAGCGGGTCTCTGTGAGGGGAGGGGGTCACCCTGCGTACAGACATATGGACCTGTCGTCTCTCTGGTCTGGAGCACATTTGGCAGAACAAACGACCCCCAGCACGATGCTGACCCTCAGACACACACACAGACAGACACACAGACAGTTGGACCACCTGTTTAAATCCTTAAATCCTCTAAAATAAAATAATAAAAAAGGCTACGTTGATTTTTTTGTTTTCCAGACAATTGTTAGAACATAAAATGTGAAGAAATAAGAGACACACACGTTTGATATCGTTCCTCAGTCCATGAATGAGCAATGAGCCCTGTCCTCTGACTTGTGCCTCCACTGGTGTGTGTGTGTGTGTGTGTGTGTGTGTAACTCCCCCCTCCTCCCTCCCTAACCTCCCCCGTCCCTCCCTAACCCTTAGACCCAGGTTTCAGGGTGCTGAAGGGTTTGGAGTTCCTGAGCGACCCGGAGATGTCCTGCAGGAAGGAGGAGATGTGGGAGTCCTTCTCTGACCGGCGCCCGTCGAAGATGACCACCAGGGTGAAGTGTGGCTCGGGCCGGGTCAGGTAGTAGGTGCTCTGCACCTTGTCGTCGTAGAAGTGGACCACCTTGTCCAGCGTGTTGAGCTCGGCCGCCCGGTCGCCCATCATCATGATCACGTTGGGCCAGTGGGTCAGAGGGCGCTCTCCCCCCGGGAGGGACACCTGGGGAGGGAGGAGGGGGGAGGGGTTAACATGGATGAGACACCTGGGGAGGGAGGGGTTAACATGGATGAGACACCTGGGGAGGGGTTAACATGGATGAGACACCTGGGGGGGGGATGGGGTTAACATGTATGAGTTCACCTGGGGAGGGGAGGGGTTTACAATATCGTTAGCCTCATAGCATAATTGCCTAAAGCCTGGTACACACAAAGATAATCTGTCCGATTTTGGCCCGATTTTCCCCCTTCCGACCAAGGACAGCAAACGCCCGATTATCGGATGGCTCTAAAGATTATAACTACAAGATTATCCTGTGGTGTGAAGAGTTTTAAGAGTACATTTTTCCCGACAATCTGCTCGGAAAATGGTCGGGCCGACGATCATAAATATTAACGTGTGCAATATTTACGACCAAAAATCCTCTTGTGTGTGGGCGAAATTTACAACATCTGAGTCCGATTGTGACGTGGAATGGAATGTAGCCAATCAAGAAGCGAGCTGACTGACGCGTCTTCTTCTTTTCGTTCTTCAGCACTTTATTGCCCCTGTAGCACATGGCTGCCTCTACAGGTCAGTCAGGGTACTACTACCCTGATCACACAGGATTTCTGGCTTGGGGGACGAGACTCCAGACTGTCGTAGGACAGATCTGTATGCATGTGGTCGTATATCGGAGCACACCACACACAATACGATCAAAACTGTTCAATCCATGATTTTTTTATCTTCATGTGTGGGGTCCCTAACCCTAAGATTTTGAAAATCCTTATATGTGTACCAGTCATGCTTCACTTGTGGTCAGCCGAGCCATCTTTGTATGTAGTGTCAAAAATGCCTAGATGTCAAAGAGATGACTTGGGCCGATAGTGATTTTGGAATGTAACAAGCATTCTGATGGCATAGGCAATAACGCACAGTGAATCAGCAGTGTTAGGAGAGTAGAGTTAGGCAGATATCTCAATTTGGCCAAAATATGACTGAGGCAATTATGCTATGAGACTAACGACATAGACATTCACAGAATTTATGCTTGTGTTTTATCACTGTGTTGGGCTGTACTGTGTCACCTCCCTCTCTCTTTCGCTCTGTCTCTCTCTCTCCCTGTCTCGCTGTGTCTCTCTCTCTCTCTCTCTCTCTCTCTCTCTCTCTGTGTCTCTGTCTCTCTCTGTGTGTCTCTGTCTCTCTCTCTGTGTCTCTCTCTCTCTCTGTGTGTACTGTGTCCCTGGGACGTTTGTTGCAGTTCTCCTAGTATCTCCTAGTTGTGCATGAGCATTTACAGAACGCAGAAGGTTTTATCACTGTTGTGTCTGTGTTGACGCTACACAAAGAGCTGATGTTTGTGAGTCGGACACTTCGATCTCGAGAGCTTCTTCTATTGTGTGAAGTTCTGAGATCGGGAGCCAACTTGCAAGTTGAAAAGACCATCCATACTTTAATAAATACCAAATACTTAGTACCGGTAACTTTAAATCTATGTTGAGTGTTATTCACCAGAATATGTTTTTTTAAACCTTTTGCTAGCATATCAGCCCAGTAGAGCTCTCAGGCCTTCTGACGCTGGTTTTCTCTGTGTACCACATGTACAAAAGAAGAGATTTGGTGAGGCTGCATTCTCATTTTATGCACCCAGATTGTGGAATGCACTGCCAGTTTACATTAGGGATGCAACCTCAGCAAATATGTTCAATAAGTCAAGACTAAAAACCCATCTTTTTAATATTGCCTTTAAATGACTAAATAATTAAATGATGATTATATGATTGGAGCACTTTGAGCTGCAACGTTTGCAGGAAAAGCACTATCCAAATAAAAGTTATTATTATTATTATTACTATTAACTCGTCCACCCACCACGGCAGGGAACTGCTCCACCCCCTTTGGCGCCTCGCGGTACGACCCGGGGTGGTGGTAGCCGTGGCCCTGGAAGCTCTCCGAGCCGCGGTTGTCGAACACCAGCGAGACGTTCTGGGCGTCGTGCTTCCTGACGAAGGAGCAGATCTTCCCGTGGTAGTCTGGCGCCGTGCGGGCGGTCAGCGCCCTCATGTCCGCGGCCGCCGCCGTCTGCCGGCTCAGCGCCTCGTGGAAGTAGAAGCTGAACTTGGCCAGGAGCGCCCCCTGCAGGCGCTGCAGCCACACGTACAGGTGGGGCGGCTGCACGGCCTTCTGGGACTGCCCTCCGAACAGGTGCTTGCGGGTCTCCTGGCGCTGGCGCTGGAACAGGGTCCCCCAGGCCGTCAGCTTGGTGCCGGCCCCGTGGAGACTGAGCAGGGCGGGCAGGAAGCGCCACTCTGACACCTGGGCCTGGCACCGCAGCAGCTGGGTCACCACGTCAACCTCCGTCTGGAAACCACCCTCCACACGGCCCAGGATGGGGTGGTGAAACCTGGGGGGGGGGGGAGAGGTAGGGAGGGAGGAGGGGGGGGCGGTGGTAGGGAGGGAGGAGGGGGGGGCGGTGGGAGGGAGGGGAGGGGGGCGGAGGGAGAGAGGTAGGAGGGAGAGGGAGGGAGGGGAGAGGGGGAGGGAGGATGGGGGAGGGAGGATGGGAGAGGGGGAGGAGGGGAGGGAGGATGGGAGAGGGGGAGGGAGGGAGGGAGGATGGGAGGGAGGGAGGATGGGAGGGAGGGAGGGAGGGAGGATGGGAGGAGAGGGGGGGAGGGAGGAGAGGGGGGGAGGGAGGATGGGAGGGAGGAGAGGGGGGGAGGGAGGATGGGAGGGGGGGAGGGAGGGAGGAAGGAGGAGAGGGAGGGGGGGAGGAAGGAGGAGAGGGAGGGAGGGAGGAGAGGGAGGGAGGGAGGGAGGGGAGGAGAGGGAGGGAGGGAGGGGAGGGAGGGGAGGGAGGAGAGGGAGAGAACTTTATTGGTGTTCTGGCTCTTGCTAACACAGAACCTGGTGTTAAACAGTTCAACCAGTTGTGGTGATGGTGGATTAAGTGTAAGTATGTCCGACAATTCAAACGACAGACACACATTTGCGTCTGCTCTGCGTCTCTTCTGTGCAATCCTTCTGTTGTAACCTGAGTGGTAATTAATGCACGCAGACTTGTAATACAGTTTAGTTTAACTTCACTGAAAGTCTTCTGTAGTTGATAACGTAGCTAATACACTGTCAACGAGCAGCACACTGAACACAGTGGGGGCGGGGTAACCCCTTTAACCTGTCCTGAGGGGTACACAGACTCTCTGAACAAAGGTTCCTTCTTCTAGCATTGTAACTGCCAACAGCCGCTGGTCCTAGATGACCGTATCTTATGATGACTGATGGACAGATGATTCACTTACTGAGACTAATGTGTCTGTTGTCAGTCTGTTAGGATGAAGGCATCTGTCTAGATATGTCATGTGACTAACGTCCTCTGTTGTTCTCTGGTATGGTGCGTCCTGGGATTGTGTCACCTTCACCCTTGAGTGCACGTGCACACGTGCGTGGCGGCGGGGTGGCGGGACATGACCGTGCATGGCTGGGTGTCACATGACCTGCTGCAATCCATCTGACAGCTCAGCCATGCGGCGTTCATCCCTGTGCTGTGCTTCCTGCTGAGATCTCAGTCACTAAACCTCACCTGCTGAGCTCTGCACAAAACTCTGTCTCCCCCCTGCCTCTCCCTTTCCCTCCCTGCCTCCCCATCTCTCCCAGTCTCTCCCTCTCTCTCCCTGCTTCCCCCCATTCTCCCTTCTCTCTCCCTGCCTCCTCTTATTAATGTTCCTCTGAAGTCTAGTTCCTTACACAACACATATAGAATACATACACACATACACACACACATACACACACACACACAGACAGACCTGGAGCTGTACTTGTACCCCCCCCCCCCTACCTGGAGCTGTAGGTGTGCAGCACGGCCTCCAGTAGGACCACCAGCTCCTCAGTATGGACGGGGGTCTTCTGGCTGGCCAGCTGGTGCATCTTCTCATACAGGTCGGCCATCTCCATGCGCGCCTGCGTGAAGCTGCACAGCTGCTCGGCCAGGTGGCTCAGCAGGTCCTCCAGGTAGGGGGCGTGGCCTGGGGGAGGGGCGTGGCCTGTGGGGGCGTGGCCTAGGGGGGGGTGGCGGCCCTGGGTGACCAGCTTCCTCAGCTCGTTGTACAGGGAGGTGTAGACGGTCCTGATGCTGTCCTTACGACTGAAGAACGACTGGCCCCCTGACACACACACACACACACACACACAGTGTAAACATACAGTAGATACATACATCTGGAGCAATACTTCACAGGAATTTAGGAATCACAGACTCGTTCCTGAGGTGTGTGTTGAGGCCAGGGCAGACTGTGTGTGTGTGTGTGTGTTTGTGTGTGTGTGTGTGTAATGTATGCCTGTTGAAAATGGTGTCCACTTGAAATGGCTGTCTCGTCTAGTGAGTAAGGCAGGTCTCTACTGTCTTCCGTGGGCTTTTACCGCCATCTGTTGGCAGAACCCTGCAACTCAATAACAGAGTTCTGTGGTACAGCAGGATTTTTCCTCTGGATAATAACGAACATATATGATATGTGGTTGTGGTTATGTGATATATATATATATGATATGTGGTTTTAACTGTCTTGTAAAGGTGTCCTTGAGAGCCTTGAAAGGCGCCCACAAATAAAATGTATTATTATATATATTATTAACACGTCAGTTGTCATGGTGATGCTGATCTTTCAGGTGTAACGGTAGGTGTAGTTTTTCTAACACCGTTAACCTGACACACCAACACGAACAATCTTCCTGTGACAATTAACAGTAGAACAGCCATTTTTTTGCCATCATTTGACCCTGTGAGTAATTTTTCTAAAATACCTTTGCACTCGACCACATTTCATGACTTTTCCTAGATATGTGCGTTCTACCACCCAGTATCCTTACATTTTCAAAACCACATCAGGATAAGCTAGTATGAAGTTATTTAGCAGTTTCTCTGTGTAGGAGGCAGGCTAATTTACAAGACGCGCCAAATAGTGGTCTTCGTGTGTAAGTAGCAGCTTCCCATTGTAAAGACTATGGTCATTTGACCCCCGAAGCGGCTGTTATAATAATAATAATAATAATAATAATAATAATAATAATAATAATAATAACTTTTATTTGTATTATTATTTGTTGTTCCTGCAAACGTTGCAGCTCAAAGTGCTTTAATCATTATATAATCATAATTTAATTATTTAGTCATTTAAAGGCAATATTAAAAAGATGGGTTTTTAGTCTAGTAGATACAATAGACACGGCTCTTCTAGTGTTAAAGCCCTGTGGTTGTGTGTGTCTGTACCCAGTTTCTGGCCCAGGAAGGTCATGTTGTGGTAGGCCTTCTCTGCTGCGGCCAGGTGTCCCAGGGCGGCCAGGAGGGAGGCCCACGCCGGCCCCCCGGCCCCCCCCCGGCCCCCGCTGTCCCTCTCCTTCTCCACGTAGTCCTTGGCCCGGTCGAAGGAGAACATCCCCAGCTGTGTGAAGAAGCTCTCCAGGATGGCCCGCTCCCTGGGCACCGGCCGCAGCTCCTCCTCACGGGACGCATCCATCAGGGGTGGGTGGGTGCAGGGGTGTGTGTATGGGTGTGTGTGTGTGTGTGTGTGTGTGGATGTGTGTGTGGGAGTGATGGGGAGGTGATGGGGAGATGATCAAATGAAGTTGATAGTAACTATCTGTTAGTTGAGTTAGTTAGTTAGTTGGCCAAGCTGGATGCTACCTAGTTAGACCCTTGACAACCCTAACCTGCCTAGTTACTGCTGAAGCCAGCCCTGACAACCACAGGAGCAGTTCCGAGGTCGTTCAAGCAGGTCTATCCTACTGAGCCTCTCAGAGCAGGTCTATCCTACTGAGCCTCTCAGAGCAGGTGAGGTTTAGTGACTGAGATCTCAGCAGGAAGCACAGCACAGGGATGAACACCGCATGGCTGAACTGTCAGATGGATTGCAGCAGGTCATGTGACACTTGACAATGTGTAACCTGCCTAGTTACACCCTTGACAACCCTGACCTGCCTAGTTACACCCTTGACAACCCTGACCTGCCTAGTTACACCCTTGACAACCCTGACCTGCCTAGTTACACCCTTGACAACCCTGACCTGCCTAGTTACACCCTTGACAACCCTAACCTGCCTAGTTACACCCTTGACAACCCTGACCTGCCTAGTTACAACCTTGACAACCCTGACCTGCCTAGTTACACCCTTGACAACCCTGACCTGCCTAGTTACACCCTTGACAACCCTGACCTGCCTAGTTACAACCTTGACAACCCTAACATGCCTAGTTACACCCTTGACAACCCTAACCTGCCTAGTTACACCCTTGACAACCCTGACCTGCCTAGTTACACCCTTGACAACCCTGACCTGCCTAGTTACACCCTTGACAACCCTGACCTGCCTAGTTACACCCTTGACAACCCTGACCTGCCTAGTTACACCCTTGACAACCCTGACCTGCCTAGTCAGACCACTGACACCACCACAGCCCGCATTGAACTCACGTTACGACTCCTCTTTACGTTCAGCTACGATGCTACGAACTGCCAACGAACACTGATTGATCACTATTAATTAACTGTTAATCAATGGAAATGTAAGTGGAGTGAATCGTTATTTAAAAACAACTTGTTTAGAGTGAAGATGTAGCCAGCGACCTGTCAGACCCGTTAGACGCCATCTTGGTAACAACACTACGGAAAGTCAGAAGTGACAGCTGGGGAAATGCGTTGGAATACTACCTCCTCTAGCGCCCCCTGGCTGTGGATGCCAATAGGCCAGACAAGCTTCGAGGTAGACGTTTTAAATGTATTACATTTGACTTTTTGTAGCGTCCTAGTTCTTACCTCTGTATAGGGAATGTCTCTCCTATGGAATAAGGGCAGTGAGACAGATGGAGAACGAACCATATCTGGGCCAGGGGCTGAAGTCTGAATGTCTCTGAAAGCAAAGTGGGTTTGGAATATTAATCTCAGGCAATTAAGAGAATTTATATTACGCATATATTCTGGAATGGAATGCATCTTGGGTTTTAATTTATATTGAGTTGTCAATGACCTACCTTTAGCCGCAGCTTGCAGGCAATTCCAGCAACAAACAACTTAACAAACTATCAATCAACACCCTATGTAGATACTCTGACCTTCTGGGTCTCTATGTTCAGCATCTCATTGCGCAGTCTTGCTTTTGCCTAAACAAATAATCCTCTACAAAAACAGTTTTGCCCCAGGCTGTTTGTTTGGTCAACCATGTCGAAGTACAAATTCCCTGACCAGGCAATGTTCAAATCAATTGAATTGATCACTGCAGTTAATCAATTACAGTCCGATCGCAGGCTTGTTGGACCAGCACATGTGTACAAGAACGAAATAACGGATACAATCAAACTCGGAGTATAGGGGACAACACATTTAACATTTAACCATGTTGATGTTCAACATTCATTATGAGAAATGACGTACAACTAATGAATTGACTAATTGTTCTATTATTGTTTTATGCTGTTATGTTATGTATGCGGATATGTTAAAGCACTTCGAGCTGCAACGTTTGCAGGAAAAGTGCAATACAAATAAAGGTTATTATTATTATATTATTATTATTAACTTGTTCCACTTCGCTCCACCAGAGGGCGGTATGACACCCCTCGGCAGCGCTACCGCCCCCTGGCGGCTGAAAGTGGAAACACTGCTGTTGTCATTTTGTTGCTGCTCTGCCGCTTCCTGCTTCATCATTATATCATTTGCAAACTGCCAACAGACAACAGCAGTGAGATGTCCAGCTACGCCAGAGTGATCCACCACGCTACCAGTGTCCTCTGCAGCAACAAGGGCTCCATGGACCTGCTGCAGCTGCACAGAAAGGTGTTCGAGCGGTTTGACATCACCGAGGAGGACTTCTGGTTCATCATAAAGAAATGCCCTCGATTCGCAGTAGTCAGGAACAGGGAGAGGGCGGAGGGCTGGACGGAGGGGTGGGGGACTGACTGCACGATCGTGGCCAAAACGTCCCTGCGACTGTGCAAGAACTACGCCAAGCAGGACTGCTCCAACTGCCAGGAGCTGCACCTCTGCAAGTACTTTGTGTTCGGGAACTGCAGATACGGGAAAGGCAGGTGAGCAGGAACAATGACGAGGCTGGTAAGCATGGAGGTCAGACAGACCACGCCCCCTTTCTGACCTGGACAGGCCACGCCCCCCTGTCTGACCTGGACAGACCTGCAAACGACCTTAACTACTGTTAACCTGCTGATTAACATACTCTCTGTCTCTCTCTCTCTCTCTACATATATACATTTATATATATATGTTTTGCTTTTTAAAAATGCATTTGATCTCTCTTTGATGCACTTTGATAGATTATTGTTGTATAATGAAAAGCTCTTTATGAATGTAATACATTATTATTATTATTATTATTATTATTATTATTATTATGTATTGGCCAAATTCATCTACTGTTGACACTGTAGCACCCACCCAACACACTACTGTGTCGATGGTCTTCTCCTGTCTGCCTGTCTGTCTGTCTGCCTGTCTGTCTGTCTAACTTCCCCCCCCCGTAGGAAGCAGTGTAAGTTCCCTCATGACATGTGTTCTGCCCCCCCCCTACAGGAAGCAGTGTAAGTTCCCTCATGACGTGCGCTCGCAGCACAACGCGCCCCTGCTGAGGGAGTGCACGCTGCAGGAGCTGCATGAGGAGCAGCTGTTCCTGCTGCTGCTGCAGAACGACCCCACACTGCTGCCTGAGGTACACACACACACACACACACACACACACACACACACTCTGCTGCCTGAGATACACACACACACACACCCTGCTGCCTGAGGTACACACACACACACACACACACACACACACACACTCTGCTGCCTGAGGTACACACACACACACACACACACACACACTCTGCTGCCTGAGATACACACACACACACACCCTGCTGCCTGAGGTACACACACACACACACACACCCTGCTGCCTGAGGTACACACACACCCATGCTTGAGGTACACACACACCCTTGCCTGAAGTAGGCTAACACACACACACACACATTTACATTTACATTGTTGGCATTTAGCAGACGCCTTATTCCAAAGCGACTTACAATCGATACATTTGACTAAGCAAGTGAATCATCAATCCACCAGTCGTAGCAGGAAGAGTAATCTAGCTCAGGCCAGGGGCCATTGGCAGTCTCAGTGATAGAAGAAGAAAGAAAGAAAGATTTTTTTCACACACACACACTGCTGCCTGAGGTAACACACACACACACACACACACTCATGCCTGAGGTAACACACACACACACACACACACACACAAGGCAGCCTCCATGCAGACGTAGTCATGGTGGTCAGTTCCAGTACCTCTGTCTGCTGACCTGCAGGAGGTGGTCAGCTCCAGGGACTAGACTGGCCCAGTTTTGTATAACATGCTCTTTATGTTTGTGTGTGAGTGTGTGTGAGAGAGAGAGAGAGAGAGAGAGAGAGAGAGAGAGAGTGTGAGAGAGTGTGAGAGAGAAAGTGTGAGAGTGTGAGAGTGTGAGAGAGAGTGTGAGAGAGAAAGTGTGAGCGTGTGAGAGAGAGAGAGAGAGAGAGAGTGAGTGAGTGTGTGAGAGTGTGAGCGTGTGAGAGAGAGAAAGAGAGTGAGTGTGTGAGAGTGTGAGAGAGAGAGAAAGAGAGTGAGTGTGTGTGTGAGAGAGAGAGAGAGAGTGTGTGAGAGAGAAAGTGTGAGTGTGTGAGAGAGAGAGAGTGAGTGAGTGTGTGTGTGAGAGAGAGAGAGAGTGAGAGAGAAAGTGTGAGAGTGTGAGAGAGAGAGAGTGTGAGCGTGTGTGAGAGAGAGAGAGAGAGAGAGAGAGAGAGACAGAGAGACAGAGAGTGAGTGTGTGTGTGTGAGAGAGAGAGAGAGAGTGTCTCTTTTACTCCATTGAGTTCATTCAGTTTCTCAGTTTAAATGTGGGATATTTCTGCATTACAGGCTCCGCCCCCTGCAGGTGTAGCAGTGTTCTGATTGGGCGGTCTATAGGAGGGGTGGAGGGGTAGACCTGCTCTCTCCCTCTTCTCTCTTTCCTTCTCTCTCTCACTCTCTCTCTATCTCTCTCTGTGAAGAGGGAAAGACAGGAAGTAGCTTTACATCCTGGCTTTTCCAGAAAGTTCTGGAAAGGTTGTTATGGCATGGTTGAGACCCCAGGGAAGAGAAGTGAATCCTGCGCTCTGATTGGACCCCTCACTCTGCCTACCCAGAAGCCCCCAGTGTTGACAGCCCTGTGGAGTCGCAGGGCCGCAAAAACAAGCTTCTCAAAAACAAGTCGAGTCTGGTTTTCCCGCTCTTTCGGAAGTAATGTTAGCAGCTCAAAGTGTTAAACCTGTAAAGCCTAAAGCCTCCAGCAGGGGGCCACGTAAACCAATGAAACTTGTAGACGACATATAAACAATCAAAAAACACACAAAATGGCCGCCGCGTGGTCCAGCCTAGCGGGTGAAGAAGACAGGGGGTTCAGTTCCTCTGACAGGAAGAAGACGCGTTGGACCTGAGGGGACTTCCTGTGTAAAAAAAAAAAAAAAAAAGAATTGAAAGAAAAACAAACAAACAAAAAAAGAATAAAAAGAAAAACAAAAAGAAAAGATAAAACAGTGGATGTTGGGGTTTGTCCCAGGGGAGAGTCCTGTTACCTGAGAGGTAAAGTAGAACGCTTTGGTGTGAGGTTTGATTTAGATTTTTTTGTCTCCATGACGATGACCCCTTTTGTACAGTTATGTTTCCATGACGATGACCCCCCCCCCCCCTCCTCCCTTGTATTGTATGGCCTCTTAAAGGTGTGTGATTGGCTCCCCTGTCCTCTCTGGCTGGGGGGTGTGTCTCTGTGTGGAGGGGGGGGGGGGGCGGGGTCTGATGATGTCATGCGTCTGTGCTGCAGGTGTGTACTCACTACAACAAGGGCTCTGGGCCGCACGGCGCATGCACCTTCAGGGACGCCTGCACCAAGGTGCACATGTGCATGCACTTCGTGCAGGACGACTGCATGTTCGGCCACAAGTGTAAGAGGCAGCACGCCATCGAGGCCCCCGGCCGCCGCATGCTGGAGGAGAGAGGTCTCAGCTCTGACATCATCCACGACCTGCCCTGCATCTACCAGAACCTGCACCGCCTCTCTACCGCCCCCTACCTACGAGGTAGGCTCTCTACCGCCCCCCTACCTACGAGGTAGGCTCTCTACCGCCCCCCTACCTACGAGGTAGGCTCTCTACCGCCCCCTACCTACGAGGTAGGCTCTCTACCGCCCCCTACCTACGAGGTAGGCTCTCTACCGCCCCCCTACCTACGAGGTAGGCTCTCTACCGCCCCCTACCTACGAGGTAGGCTCTCTACCGCCCCCTAGCTACGAGGTAGGCTCTCTACCGCCCCCCTACCTACGAGGTATATCCACATTATGATCTTCATTATGGTCTTCATTGCATAGTTAATCATTAGAAATCTAATTTAGACTCATGAATACAAGAATCAAATGATATTAATATTAACTCTGGGACTGCAGACAACATAGCTAGGACTCAACCAGGAAGTCTGTTCAAAATATTAAAAGCATAACAGTCAGAAGCTTCCTATACCTATGAAGTAAACCATCTTCTTTAGTATCATAAAACGTATTTTTGAACATAGAATTGAACATGTATCCTCATCAATAAAAACATTTTAAAACATTAATCATGTACAAAAAACAGATTAAATTGAATTAGGAGTATTACCTATTAAAGCACCCTTCACCTCTGGTACAACATTGCCATTTTGGAGTTGTAGGTTTTGCTGGGCAACTCATACTGGCCATCCAGAGTATAGCAGGTCCTTAAATGCAGCTTCTCCACTGTGTTGTGTGTGCATGTGCGTGTGCGTGTGCCTGTCCGTGTGCGCGTGCGTGTGTGTGTGTGTGTGTGTGTGTGTGTGTGTGTGTGTGTGCGCAGAGCGTGTGGCAGAGCCAGTCTCCAGGCCTGTGGTCCAGAAGGAGGAGAGGAACGAGATCTGTCTGCACTTCATACGCAGGAACTGCAGGTTCCAGGGTGAGATGACCTTTAACCTCCCATACACACACACACACACACACACACACACACACAGACACACACACACACACACACACACATATACCGTACATATACACACAGACACACACACACACAGACACACATATACATATACACACACACACACAGACACAGACACACACACACACACACACACACACACACAACCCTCTGCTTAGTTTTTGCCCTCAGTAACTTGTGATTGTGATGTGTGTGTGGTTCTTCAATGTGTGTGTGTCTCTTTGTGTGTGTGTGTGTGTGTGTGTGTGTGCGTGTGTGTGTGTGTGTGTGTGTGTGTGTGTGTGTGTCTCTCTGTGTGCGTGTGTGTGTGTGTGTGTGTCTCTCTGTGTGTGTGTGTGTGTGTGTGTGTGTGTGTGTGTGTGTGTGTGTGTAGACCAGTGTATCAGGGTCCACTTCAACCTGCCGTATAAGTGGGAGGTGTTTGACGGAGCCTGCTGGAGGGACCTGAGACGCATGGAGGAGATCGAGAGAGCCTTCTGTGACCCCCGCAACACCCAGAGGTCAGGGGTCAGGGGTCACCCAGGGGTCAGGCGGGGGGGGGGGGGAGATAGAGAGAGCCTTCTGTGACCCCCGCAACACCTAGGGGTCAGGGGTCACCCAGGGGTCGGGGGGGGGGAGATAGAGGGAGCCTTCTGTGGCCCCTGCAACACCCAGAGGTCAGGGGTCAGGGGTCACCCGGGGGGGGGGGGCGATAGAGAGAGCCTTCTGTGACCCCCACAACACCCAGGGGTCAGGGGTCACACAGGGGTCAACCCAGTGGCGTAGGGGACGGGCCTGCAAGCGAGGGCCCCCTAACAGGGGCCCCCTAACATTGGATACTGTGGTGGGTTGACATAATTCACCCACGGAACTATGGGTTGGGAGTATTGTTCCGCACGGACAGTTAAGTGGAGTTAACGGACATTAAATGTTTAGCTTTGTCATTTGATACGCCGCCTACGACTCCCGTCACTACAATACAACGTTTTTTCTTTTAATTTAGGGTTTAGGCTGCGAGACACAAGACCCTGCAGAAAAATGAGCAAGCGAAGGTACCTCAGTGGTGCGCAAAAACGTCAAGAGCAATATAAAATGTAACAAAATGCAGCGGAATGTCATATTTTCTCACAAACCGACCCAATGCAGCTTCTGCGACTAACGCGGGTTGGGATGCAATTAGCACTGGGTCAGGGACGAACGTGGTGGATGCACCTGTTGCACCACCGTGGAGGTCAGTGTTACTGCAGCTGGCATGGCGCAGGCTGACCCGGCCGAGAGATCGTTTTCATAACTCAAAATGATCAAAAGCTATCTGAGAAGCACCATGTCCCAGGACAGACTCTCCAGACTAGCGATTCTCAGCATTGAAAGCCAGCGCGCACGTAATGGATTTAACTATGTTGAAGGGGTACGTTCGTAAATTCGTTCTGAGAGCGCCGGAGCGCACACTGGCATAAAAGGGACCAAGTAATTTGATTGGACAAATCAACAACAAGAGGCATTCCATCAGAGAGATTTTCCAGAGTGAATTCACGAACGCAGCCATAGTCTAACAGTTGAAAAACCTCCCTGGGAAATGTAGTCTTTTAATGTAGTGGTTGCAGTCTTTTTATTGAATTGGTTGTTGTCTTTCCTTCTCTCCATCTCTCCATCTCTCCTCTCCTTCTCTCCATCCCTCATCTCTCCTCCTCTCCTCCGTCCTCTCCCCTCCCTCCCTCTCCCCTCTTTCTCCTCTCCTCCCTCCTTCCTCCCTCCCTCCTCCTCCACCCCTTCTCCTCCCTTCCCTCCTCCCTCCCTCCCTCCCCCCTCCATCCCCCCTCCCTCTCCCTCCCTCGCTCCCTCCCTTCTCCTGCCTCCCTCCCTCTCCCCCTCCCCCCCCTCCCTCCCTCCCTCTCCCCCCTCCCCCCTCTACCGTCTCTCCCTCTCTCTCCCCTCCTCCCTCTCTCCACCCTCCCTCCCTCCCTCTCTCAGTCCTGGCTCACGCCCGGTGGACTTCCTGGCTATGACACGGGAGGCGGAACCAGTGAGGCGCCTGTCAACCGTCTCCTCGGTAACCAAGCCGGCCCACTACATCCTGACCACCGAATGGCTCTGGTTCTACAAGGGTGACCATGACAACTGGATAGAGTACGGGAGGCCTGTAAGTCTGGGGGGAGGGGAGGGGAGGGAGAGAGGGGGAGAGAGGGAGGAGGGGAGAGAGGGAGGGGGAGGGGAGGAGGGAGGGGAAGGAGGGAGGGAGGTGGGGAGGGTAGGGTGTGGTTGTGGTTCTACAAGGGTGACCATGACAACTGGATAGAGTACGGGAGGACTGTAAGTCGGGAGGGAGGGAAGGGAGGGAGGGGGGGGAGGGAGGGAGGGGCTGTGGTTCTAGACCATGACAACTGGATAGAGTACGGCAGGCCTGTAAGTCTGGGGGGGGGGAGGGGAGGGGAGGGAAGGGAGGGAGGGGAGGGGAGGAGGGGACTGCAACACAACCACAAGCTAGGGAGGGAGGGGGGGAGGGAGGGAAGGGTTGTGGTTGTGTTGTCATTGTCATTGTGGTTGTGGTTGTGGTGTCATTGTGGTTGTTTTGTGGTTGTGTTGTGGTCAGGATGATAAGCAGCGTGTGGTTGTGTTGTGGTCAGGATGATAAGCAGCGTGTGGTTGTGTTGTGGTCAGGATGATAAGCAGTGTGTGGTTGTGTTGTGGTCAGGATGATAAGCAGCGTGTGGTTGTGTTGTGGTCAGGATGATAAGCAGCGTGTGGTTGTGTTGTGGTCAGGATGATAAGCAGTGTGTGGTTGTGTTGTGGTCGTGTTGTGGTCAGGATGATAAGCAGCGTGTGGTTGTGTTGTGGTCAGGATGATAAGCAGCGTGTGGTTGTGTTGTGGTTGTGTTGTGGTCAGGATGATAAGCAGCGTGTGGTTGTGTTGTGGTCAGGATGATAAGCAGCGTGTGGTTGTGTTGTGGTCAGGATGATAAGCAGCGTGTGGTTGTGTTGTGGTCAGGATGATAAGCAGCGTGTGGTTGTGTTGTGGTCAGGATGATAAGCAGCGTGTGGTTGTGTTGTGGTCAGGATGATAAGCAGCGTGTGGTTGTGTTGTGGTCAGGATGATAAGCAGTGTGTGGTTGTGTTGTGGTCAGGATGATAAGCAGCGTGTGGTTGTGTTGTGGTCAGGATGATAAGCAGCGTGTGGTTGTGTTGTGGTCAGGATGATAAGCAGTGTGTGGTTGTGTTGTGGTCGTGTTGTGGTCAGGATGATAAGCAGCGTGTGGTTGTGTTGTGGTCAGGATGATAAGCAGCGTGTGGTTGTGTTGTGGTTGTGTTGTGGTCAGGATGATAAGCAGCGTGTGGTTGTGTTGTGGTCAGGATGATAAGCAGCGTGTGGTTGTGTTGTGGTCAGGATGATAAGCAGCGTGTGGTTGTGTTGTGGTCAGGATGATAAGCAGCGTGTGGTTGTGTTGTGGTCAGGATGATAAGCAGCGTGTGGTTGTGTTGTGGTCAGGATGATAAGCAGCGTGTGGTTGTGTTGTGGTCAGGATGATAAGCAGCGTGTGGTTGTGTTGCGGTCAGGATGATAAGCAGCGTGTGGTTGTGTTGTGGTCAGGATGATAAGCAGTGTGTGGTTGTGTTGTGGTCGTGTTGTGGTCAGGATGATAAGCAGCATGTGGTCGTGTTGTGGTCAGGATGATAAGCAGCGTGTGGTTGGGAGGGAGGGAGGGACCTGAGCAGGGCTCGACAGTGCGACTGTTTTGGTCGCATTTGCGAGTGAATATATTTCTGTGCGACTTGGAAATACATTCAATCGCACCAGTGCGACTAAAAGACTGCTGAACTACTGTCATGCGCAGTCAAACTTATGTGTATAAGTGATGAGGGAATGAAAACAGTGAACAGAAACGTGTGTCGCAGAAATGCTTCACGCGAGTCCTATATGCGCTTAAAATGCGCATAATGGGTATATGGGATACAGCTCTCATAGTTCGTAGTGCTGTGTTTTGTTAGCCGCTAGCTTCTAGCAGCGTTTGCTTCCGGTTTCATTACAAAGAGGTTAACCCTATGTGCCTGACGTCTAACATTCAAATGACTCTAACTTCATCTTTTTTCGGATTTCAATGTATGACACATCATTTGAAAGCTTATGATCCGTAGTTCCAATCCACAACACGTCACATTTGAAAGTGTTCTATGTAATTTTTTTACATTTGAAAGTGTTTTTTGTTAAAATATATTTATATTATACAATTTACCAGTCATATTCTGGAATGTGTCTAAATGTTAAAGTTCCATAAGTATAAGCAAAATAAAGTAACAGTTTGTAAATAAATAGTAGCATTTAAAAAAATAAAATAAACGAACCGTGAACCGTGACCCAAAAACCGAGGTTCATACCGAACCGTGGGCCAACTGAAATTAATATTCTTACTTCCCCTTTACATTGTGTGAGTCTCCATTTTTATTACGGCCAAGAGCCGGTTATGATCATTTTGATATGTTATGATTATGATAATTTCTTGTCGTTGTTGACGAAAATTGCGCAATTTTCATTGTGCTACTGAAATTCTTGGTGTGCTACTACATTTTTCAACATGGTAGCACAGTGCTACCTGGGGAAAAGGTAGACGTCAAGCCCTGGGTCACCTGAGGCACATGGGGGAGATAGAGAGCGCCTACTGTGACCCCCGCAACACCCAGAGGTCAGGGGTCACACAGCATTTTTTTTTTAATGTTCATAAATACGCTCTGAGAGTGCCGGAGCGCACACTGTTGGGTTCAACGTCATAAAGGGACCAAAAAGTAATTTGATTGGACAACAAGAGGCATTCCATGAGTGCTGAATTTACAAACGCAGCCATTAGTCTACAGTTGAAAAACCTACCTGGGAAATGTCGTTTTTATTGAATTAGTCTTTCCTTCTCTCCCTCTCTCCCTCTCTCCTTCTCTCCTCCCTCTCCCCTCTCTCCTCCCTCCCTTCCCTCCTCCCACCCTCCCTTCCTCTCTCTCCTCCTCTCCATCTCTCCATCTCTCCATCCCCTTGTGGTCGTGTTGCGGTCAGGATGATAAGCAGCGTGTGACCTCCCTGGCCTCGCGGGACCTGGAGGACGCGTTCCTGGCGGACAGCGGCGCCGAGGTCACGGTCGCCAAGGGCAGCCGCCACTACTACCTCAGTTTCCAAGGTAACGACCCCTCTCTCTGTCCTCCGTTTCCAAGGTAACGACCTCTCTCTGTCCTCCGCCGGGGGAGGGGGGCGGTGACCAGGAGAGGCTGCCGGAGGTAGAAATGGGAGGACGGGCAGGCTGGTTGTGGTGAAGCAGGGAACAGAGGAATGAGGAAGGACGGTGTCAAACAGTGAGGCCCCCCTGTCCTCCCCTGTCCTCCCATGTCTACCTCCCCTGTCCTCCCCTGTCCTCCCGTGTCTACCTCCCCTGTCCTCCCCTGTCCTCCCATGTCTACCTCCCCTGTCCTCCCCTGTCCTCCCATGTCTACCTCCCTGTCCTCCCCTGTCCTCCCATGTCTACCCCTGTCCTCCCATGTCTTCCTCCCCTGTCCTCCCATGTGTACCTCCCCCAGCCTCCCCTGTCCTCCCATGTGTACCTCCCCAGCCTCCCCTGTCCTCCCATGTGTACCTCCCCCAGCCTCCCCTGTCCTCCCATGTGTACCTCCCCAGCCTCCCCTGTCCTCCCATGTCTACCTCCCCCAGCCTCCCCTGTCCTCCCATGTGTACCTCCCCCAGCCTCCCCTGTCCTCCCATGTGTACCTCCCCCAGCCTCCCCTGTCCTCCCATGTCTACCTCCCCCAGCCTCCCCTGTCCTCCCATTGTCTACCTCCCCTGTCCTCCCATGTCTACCTCCCCCAGCCTCCCCTGTCCTCCCATGTCTACCTCCCTGTCCTCCCCTGTCCTCCCATGTCTTCCTCCCCTGTCCTCCCATGTCTACCTCCCCCAGCCTCCCCTGTCCTCCCATGTCTACCTCCCCCAGCCTCCCCTGTCCTCCCATGTGTACCTCCCCCAGCCTCCCCTGTCCTCCCATGTCTACCTCCCCCAGCCTCCCCTGTCCTCCCATGTCTACCTCCCCTGTCCTCCCATGTCTACCTCCTCCAGCCTCCCCTGGATTCCCATGTCTACCTCCCCTGGCCTCCCATGTCTATCTCCACCAGCCTCCCCTGTCCTCCCATGTCTACTTCCACCAGCCTCCCCTGTCCTCCCATGTCTACCTCCCCCAGCCTCCCCTGTCCTCCCATGTCTACCTCCCCCAGCCTCCCCTGTCCTCCCATGTCTACCTCCCCCAGCCTCCCCTGTCCTCCCATGTCTACCTCCCCCAGCCTCCCCTCCCATGTCTACCTCCCCCAGCCTCCCCTGTCCTGCCATGTCTGCCTCCCCTGTCCTCCCATGTCCTGCCATCCCCTGTCCTCCCATGTATACCTCCCATGCCAGCCTCCCCTGTCCTCCCATGTATACCTCCCCCAGCCTCCCCTGTCCTCCCATGTCTACCTCCCCCAGCCTCCCCTGTCCTCCCATGTCTACCTCCCCCAGCCTCCCCTGTCCTCCCATGTCTACCTCCCCCTGTCCTCCCATGTCTACCTCCCCCTGTCCTCCCCTGTCCTCCCATGTCTACCTCCCCCAGCCTCCCCTGTCCTCCCATGTCTACCTCCCCCTGTCCTCCCCTGTCCTCCCATGTCTACCTCCCCCAGCCTCCCCTGTCCTCCCATGTCTACCTCCCCCAGCCTCCCCTGTCCTCCCATGTCTACCTCCCCCAGCCTCCTCTGGGGTCGAGTGTAAAACAGAACACAGCAGTGATCCTCATAAACTAACCTCTCCTTCTCTCCCTCCCTCCTTCTCTCCCCTTCTCCCTCCCTCTCTTTCCCTCCTCCCCCCCTCTCCCTCCTTCTCTCTCTCCTTCTCCTTTTCCTTCCTCCCTCCTCCCACTCTCTCCTCTCTCCTCCTATCTCTCTCTCTCCTCCCTCCTCCCTCTCCTCTCCCCTACCTCCGTCTCTCTCTCTCCTCCCTCCTCTCTCTCTCCTCCTCTCCCTCCTCCCTCCTCTCAGACATGTACCAGAGGAACCCCAAACACAACACCAAGAGGAGGGTCCGCCGGCGCCCCCGCTTCATCTCCATCACTGATGTAGAGAACAAGACCACGCGCTAGGGAGGGAGGGAGGGAGGGGGCAGGGAGGGATGGGAGGGGGCAGGGAGGGAGGAGGGGAGGGAGGGGTGGGGGAGGAGGGAAGGAGGGGGGAGGGAGGGAGGAAGGGGGAGAGGGAGGGAGGAAGGGGGAGGGAGGAAGGGGGAGAGGGAGGAAGGGGGAGAGGGAGGGGGGAGGGAGGGGGGAGGGAGGGAGGAAGGAAGGAAGGAAGGAAGGAAGGAAGGAAGGAAGGAAGGGAAGGAGGGGGGAGGAAGGGGGAGGAAGGGGGAGGGAGGGGAGGAAGGGGGAGGGAGGAGGGAGGGAGTGGGAAAGTATGAATGAATGAATGGTCTTTATTGTCATTGATATAGTACAGGTACCAAACAACGAAATTTGGGAGGGGTGGCTCCCCTGGTGCTAGGAAAGAAAAAAAAAACAAGAAGGGAAAGGAGCTGGTTTACATAAATAAAGGCTATGTACACTATCCACTACTATACTATACTGTACAGATAAGACGACTAGGGTTGTCATATTGCACATAGTGTTATTGCACATTCATTTAAAGTGTCGCAGTTTGCAGGCTTGAAATGTACACATTTGTGCCTCAGCACTACACCTGATTTTTTCAATCCAGCAGCTGCCATCAATCCGTCCAGACTGTCCAGGGCCCAGAACCTAGGTCTTTGCTGTGTTCAGGGCCTGGATGGCCCTGGGGTAGAAGCTGAGCTTCAGTCTGTTTGTCCTTGCGGCCATGGTCCTGTACCGGCTTTTCGAGGGCAGCAGGGCAAAGTGTTCGTACCCAGGGTGGGTTGGGTCTCTGGAGATCTTGGAGGCCTTCCTGAGGCAGCGTGTGTTGTACAGCTCTTCCAGAGAGGGGAGGGGGGCGCCGGTGATCTTCTGGGCTGTTCTCACGACTCTCTGTAGCGCATTTCTCTCTGCGGTTGTGCAGCTGGAGAACCAGTTGCAGATGCCGTAGGTGAGGATGCTCTCCACTGCGCCGCGGTAGAAGGCCACCAGTATCTCCTGCTTGTTGTGTTCCTTCCTGAGGACTCTCAGGAAGTAGAGCCGCTGTTGTGCCTTCTTGATGGTGGCTGCTGTGTTGTTCTTCCAGGACAGGTCATCCTGTATGTGCACCCCCAGGAATCGGAGGGTTGAGACTCTCTCCACGCTCTCTCCGTCGATGAGCAGGGGCTGGACCTCAGATTTTTTCCTCCTGAAGTCCACGATGATTTCCTGGGTCTTTGACTGGTTCAGCAGCAGGTTGTTAACCTTGCATAGCTTGCTCAGCTGCTCTACCTCATCCCTGTACGCCGCCTCGTCCCCCCCCGAGATGCAGCCCACCACGGTGGTGTCGTCTGCAAACTTTACGATGGAGTTGCTGGGGTGGACGGGGGTGAAGTCGTAGGTGTAGAGGTTGTAGAGGATGGGGCTTAGCACGCAGCCCTGGGGGGACCCAGTGCTGAGTCTGAGGGCTGTGGAGGTGTGGGAGCCCACCCGCACCCTCTGGGGGCGGTCGGACAGGAAGTCCTTGATCCATGCACATATAGAGTGTGATAGTCCCAGGTCTAGTAGTTTGGTCACTAGCCTGTCTGGAAGGATGGTGTTGAAGGCAGAGCTGAAGTCCCCTCTCCAGGTGGGATAGAGTGGCGTGGAGAGTCGTCGCGATGGCGTCCTCTGTGGACCTGTGGGCTCTGTAGGCGAACTGGTATGGATCCAGGTTGGGCGGGAGGCGTGTAAGTATGTGGGCCCGGACTAGTTTCTCGAAGCACTTCATGATGATTGGTGTGAGTGCCACCGGGCGGTAGTCGTTTAGGCAGCTCACCGTGCTTTTCTTCGGGACTGGGATGATAGTTGAGGTTTTCAGGCAGGGTGGGATGGTGGCCTGGGACAGGGACTGGTTGAAGATGTTGGTGAAAACCCCGGCCAGCTGGTCGGCGCAGTCCCTCAGCACCCGTCCCAGGACGCCATCCGGCCCAGAGGCTTTCCTGGGGTCCACCGCCTTCAGCACGCGTCTCACTTCATGCTCTGTGAGGGTGAGGCTGCTGAGAGCTGGAGAGAGTGGTGTTTGTGTTGTGGTTACCTCCGTTCGCCCCTCGTCGAACCGGGCGTAGAAGGAGTTCAGCTTTTCCGCCAGCAGGGGGTCGTCCTCTGCGGCTGTGAGCCTGTTGGCTCTGAAGTTTGTCATGTGCTGAACCCCCTGCCACATCCGCCTGGAGTCGTTGCTCAGGAAGTATTCCTCAATCTTCTCTCTGTGGTCTGCCTTGGCCTCCCGGATGCCGCGCTTTTTGGACCTTCCCAGTCATCCATGGCTTCGTGTTGGGGTAGACCCGGACCCGTTTGTCCACGGTGACTGAGTTGGTGCAGTTCACTATGTGGTTCAGAACCGACGACGTGAACTGTTCCAGGTCCTCATGCTCATATTCCTGCCATGGGGTGTCATTTAGGCAGATCTGCAGTGGAGCGGACCCTTCTGGCCAGGTTCTGACAGTCTTAGTGGTGATGGGAGCACTTTTCCTCATGGTAGTGTAGGCTGGGATCAGGAGGATTGACACATGGTCAGACATGCCTAGATTAGCTAGCGGTCTAGCCTTGTAAGCACGCTTGATGTTGGTGTATACCTT
Organism: Nansenia antarctica; assembly: GCF_963989245.1. Lineage (NCBI taxonomy): Eukaryota > Metazoa > Chordata > Actinopteri > Argentiniformes > Microstomatidae > Nansenia > Nansenia antarctica. The sequence goes on from NC_137678.1 coordinate 10,571,563, forward strand.
ATCCAGTGTTTTTTCTCCTCTTGTTGCACATTTAACATGCTGATAGAACTTGGGTAGTACTACCTTCAGGTCGGCATGATTAAAATCTCCGGCGATAATGTGGACTGCCTGTGGGTCCGCGCTCTGTTCACCACTGATGACGTTATAGCCGTGCCAATGCTAAGCTACCATCTGCGTTTGGTGCAATGTAAACACTTGTAATATACACTGCGTTGTGTGTGGGTCGGCATTTAACAGTCAAGTATTCCAGGTTTGGGGAGCAGTGGCTACTTACAGTTTTCGTGTTTAAGCACCAGCTGTCCTTCGTAGATATAATGAGCCCACCTCCGCGGGTCTTCCCACTAAGCAAAGTCCGGTCTGCCCGGTGAAGGGTTCTCCCTTCTAGGCTTACCGCGGAGTCCAGGATAGTGTCATTTAGCCAGGTTTCAGTGAGAATAATCACACAGCTAAGTGAGAGAGGGAGGGAGGGAGGGAGGGAGGGAGAGAAAAAAAAGATGAATGGACAGATCTGTTCCTCTGGGTGAATGAGTGCCTATACTATACTGTGGCTGTGCTGAATAAAGATGGGTGGATCTGGGTGACAGTCACCCCTCTATCCCTGCTATCAACAAGACGGAACCCGATTGGGCCAATAAGCCGTCATCCGTTAGCCAATGAGAGCCCAGCGTCAGTCTCTGCATCATGTGTTCACAGATAAACCGCTGCCTCAGATTATGTTAATGAATAATCATATCTGCAATATCTAGTGTGTCTGAACTGTTCTGTTCATCCGTTCATAATCAGGTCAACATCTTTCATCTCATCAGCTGTTCTTCTCCTCACTTCACTTCTGACAATCTTCCATCCTGCACGGAGGACAATCAGAAGATGTTCCTGTGTTTCTGTGTGTTTGAACGTCTCTGAGATGTGTAACTGTGATGGTGGTGGCGATGGGTCACCTGCAGGGCAGTGTGTGTGTGTAGCTGTAGTACCACTGCCTCCTGCCGCAGATGTTTGTGTTTATGTAAAGATTAACATTTGGACATATAAAAGGTAGAAATGTAGACTGGCAACGTGTATGTGTCTTTGTGTTTAGGTGCTGGATACACAGACACGCACGCACACATGCACGCACACGCACACACACACACACACACACACACACACACACAGACATGATGGTAAACAACTTTGGAACACTCTGAATGAAATCATGGGAAGAAGGAAAAATGGGTGTGTTTCATTTGTTGAAGCCAATGGGATGTTCCTAACAAAACCACTAGATATTGCTAATTACTTTAATATTTTTTTTATTAATTAATTATTATTTTTTTGCAAGTAAAACTGACAAATTGAGACAGAACATGTGCTGCACCAATTCCAACACTTGTAAACTAATAAGCAACGAAATAATGAGGGGTAAGAACTGTTCATTTGAATTTCAATGTGTTGACACTGAGGAGGTTAGGAAGTTGCTGGAGTCCCTCCCTGCTTATGGTTCGGCGGGTACTGACAACCTAGACAGTAAGATATTGAAGATAGCCGCTAATCACATTTCTGGGCCTATAGGTCATATATTAAATAGATGTTTATTAAGTGGAATGTGTCCTGGATTGTGGAAAGAGGGTAAAATTATACCACTGCCAAAGGATAGTAGAACAACTTTCAGTGGACCCAACAGTCGTCCTATAAGTATTCTTCCTGTACTCAGCAAAGTCATGGAAAGGATTATTTATGTTCAGATTCAGGACTATTTCACGTCAAATGGACTAACCACCAAATACCAACATGCGTACAGGCAAGGCCATTCTACCTCAACTGCGCTCACACAGATGACCGATGACTGGTTAGGAGAAATTGATAACTCAAAGGTAGTGGCTGCAGTGTTGCTAGACTTCAGTGCTGCTTTTGACGTCATTGATCATGAGCTGTTAATTAGAAAGCTCACGTGTTACAGGTTCACACCTCCTGCCATTACCCTAATTAAAAGCTATCTCTTTGCAAGAACACAGAGAGTGTACTATAATGGCAGCTTATCGAATAGTAGCAAATTAGCTTGTGGTGTGCCTCAAGGAAGTTGTCTTGGACCACTCCTCTTCTCTATTTTCACTAATGATTTGCCTTATGCTATAAAAAGTTCTTGTATTGTGATGTATGCCGATGACTCGACAATTTATTATGCAGCAAATACGTATAACGAACTCAATCAAGTTCTTTCAAAAGAATTAGAAATGGTGCATGAATGGATTACATTGAACAAGCTTGTTTTGAATATATCCAAAACTCAGAGTATTGTTTTTGGGTCTAAGCACAAACTGGCTTCTATGCCTAAATTGAATCTATATATAGCCAAGGAACCCATCGAACAAGTGAAGAAAGTAAAGTTACTTGGTTTGGTCATTGATAACCACCTGTCATGGTCAGAGCATATAAATAGAATCATTCAGAAAATGGGTGTTGGCATTCACATCACAAGACAATGTGCACCATATGTTCCATCTCATATCCTGGAACAAGTCTGTAGATCACTAGTTTTAACTCACCTGGATTACTGCTCAGTGGTGTGGGCCTCGGCCTCAAAAACAGAACTATCTAGATTACAAGTA
>NC_137678.1:10581647-10584147 GCF_963989245.1 Nansenia antarctica
AACATTGACATTGCAGCATTCAGATACAAAGACACAATAATAAATAACATAAGTCAGTAGAATAAGTAACCCTACAGTGATAAAGTAATAAAGTGATGTTTTACACTGGCTTCAATAGTGCAAAGATGTTGACCAACCCTGTCTCTGACCCTGTCTCTGACCCTGTCTTTGACCGTGTCTCTGACCCTGTCTCTGACCCTGTCTCTGACCCTGTCTCTGACCAACCCTGTCTCTGACCCTGTCTCTGACCCTGTCTCTGACCAACCCTGTCTCTGACCCTGTCTCTGACCCTGTCTCTGACCCTGTCTCTGACCAACCCTGTCTCTGACCCTGTCTCTGACCAACCCTGTCTCTGACCCTGTCTCTGACCCTGTCTTTGACCGTGTCTCTGACCAACCCTGTCTCTGACCAACCCTGTCTCTGACCAACCCTGTCTCTGACCGTCATGGTTGTACTGTATAAAGGTTGCTGACCCAGCCTGTCTCTGTCCCCTAGTGAAGCCCAAGGGTGCTCCGGTGTCGTTCGGCCTGGTGAAGGACATCCTGAAGAGGGAGTTCAACCGCTCAGTCGACCTGCAGGTAAGGAAGACCTGGGGTCAGGGGTCAGGGTTATAGACCTGCAGGTATGGAAGACCTGGGGTCAGGGGTCAGGGGTCAGGGTTTAGACCTGCAGGTATGGAAGATCTATCCTTTTTTTACTGTCCAGGATAAGATCTCTGTCAGATGTTGAGCAGTACCGGGGAGATCAGCCAGCTCGATCTGATCCTGGACAGTAAAATAATAGTCTAGATCAGTGGTCTTCAACCGGGGGTCCGCCAAAAAAAATTCACCAAAATAATCAGTGAGAATTTAAAAATATGACAAAAATGATATTGAGTAAAGTACAAGCATTAATAGGCAATAATAAGCTACTTTTGACAAAAACTATTTACAAAATAAATGATACAGTGGTACAGTATAGTATAGTGGATAGTGTACATAGCCTTTATTTATGTAAACCAGCTCCTTCCCTTCTTGTGTTTTTTTTTTTTTTTTTTTTTTTTTTTCTTTCCTAACACCAGGGGACACCCCTCCTAAATTTCGTTGTTTGGTACCTGTACTATAGCAATGACAATAAAGACCATTCATTCATTCATTCATTCATTCATTCATTCATTCATTCATTCATTCATTCAAATGATGCCCATGATTCTAGAGTCTCACATAACGTCAGCTGAAAAAAAGAAAAAAACACACCTGTCTAGCAAGCTAGGTGTTGGCTAAAACGCTGCAGTTCGGTCTTCATTGCGAAATTAACGTTAATTAATAACTAGCATAACGTTACTAATTTAGTTAGTTTGATAATAACAAACCCGCCTCTTTGCTTCTCTATGCGCCGCTATAACGCGCTCCTTTACCATTCCGAGGTCAGATGGCTTTCCCGTGGATCAGTATTGGCGCGCGTCTTTGAATTACGCACAGCTATCCACGAGATTCTGCTACCACGTGGAGCTGGCTGCGCATTTCAATGCATTTCTGCGGATTCCACGGTGCCCTCGCCTGACGTGAAATGCGCAATTGTTGATCACTTGGAGGCACTCGAAAGTCAATTTGAGAAGTACTTTTCTGAGACTGAGTCTTGGAGAAAGCACAAGACATGGATACGGTTTCCATGCAAAGACAATGCATCCGACGCCTAAACCTGACAGCTGCTGAGGAAGATCAGCTGATCGACCTAACCACAGACAGTACACACAATAATGTGTACGAGTCACAGCCTCTCACCCAGTTCTCGATGAGCCTCTTGCCTTTTGCAACAACTTATCTTTGTGAAAGTGGATTCTCCTCCCTCACCTACCTGAAGAGCAAATACCGTTCCAGACAGCAGTCTGAGGATGACATGATGCTCTGCCTGACAACCTCCATCTCCCCCAGAATAGACAAGCTGTGTACCACCAACCAGGGCCAGTCATCTCACTGAGGTAGGCATACCTGGCTTCCTGAAGCTAAAAGTTTCATTGTTGAAAAGTAATAATAATAGAAAATATAAGCCTCATCAACAACAACAACAACAATAATAATAACCAATCATAATTATGCATGAACGTTTTATCAATCATAAACACATATAGGCTAATAACCCAGCATATAAATAGGTTAAAGAAAAGGTGAATGAAGTAAATATAAAAGTTATTATAGGCTTTAAAATGTGATAATTAAAAAATATATATTACATGTGGGGGTCCCTGTTCTGTTTGTCTCTCGTCCAAGGGGTCCTTGGGTTGAAAAAGGTTGAAGACCCCTGCTCTAGATCATTCTGATCCAGATGAAAGGTTTTAGACATACTGGTCCCTGGGTAGTTGATGAGCATTAGCAGCCGTTAGCCATGTTTACAATGTTCTTCTACCAGTTACTACATTTCATTGTCTCAGTAGATTGTTTGTCAAGTTGTTTATTATTTTTATTGTCAAGTTTGACAATAAAATGAAATCTTAATCTTAAATTCAACATCGTCTTTCATC
>NC_137678.1:10599147-10614147 GCF_963989245.1 Nansenia antarctica
AACATTACAGTTAACACAGTATCACAAGTGCATTTCGTGAGCTTAGAATGATAAGGTTCTATCTCCGTTTAGAATGATAAGGTTCTATCTCCGTTTAGAATGATAAGGTTCTATCTCCGTTTAGAATGATAAGGTTCTATCTCTGTTTAGAATGATAATCTCCGTTTAGAATGATAAGGTTCTATCTCCGTTTAGAATGATAAGGTTCTATCTCCGTTTAGAATGATAAGGTTCTATCTCCGTTTAGAATGATAAGGTTCTATCTCCGTTTAGAATGATAAGGTTCTATCTCTGTTTAGAATGATAAGGTTCTATCTCCGTTTAGAATGATAAGGTTCTATCTCCGTTTAGAATGATAAGGTTCTATCTCCGTTTAGAATGATAAGGTTCTATCTCCGTTTAGAATGATAAGGTTCTATCGCCGTTTAGAATGACAAGGTTCTATCTCCGTTTAGAATGATACGGTTCTATCTCCGTTTAGAATGATAAGGTTCTATCTCCGTTTAGAATGATAAGGTTCTATCTCCGTTTAGAATGATAAGGTTCTATCTCCGTTTAGAATGATAAGGTTCTATCTCCGTTTAGAATGAGAAGGTTCTATCTCCGTTTAGAATGATAAGGTTATATCTCCGTTTAGAATGATAAGGTTCTATCTCCGTTTAGAATGATAAGGTTCTATCTCCGTTTAGGGTAGTTCAGAGATATTGAGCGTCAAAGTTTTTACATTCCATTATGTTTTGTGAGATGGAACCTTTGTATTTTATGAATTACTAACTCAAAAATGTCAAAATTTTTAAAATAACACCACACAGGCATTAATAAACACCCAATGGATCAGATTATGTAAAAAACTCAATTTTGACAAAAATGGAGATAGAACCTTATAATTCTAACGTACTGTTGTAGGACACAGAGCGAGGTCGCTGGCCAAAAACTGTCTCCAGAGCATGCATCACGTTTAGTAGTCGTAAAGCGCTTAAGCCCGCTAGCCTAAGTGACAGCATTAATAAACCATGGGATGAACAGATCAACTGAGAGCATTGCTTTCTAAACTGACACGGGCAAGTAGCATTAGCGAAAGTACACAGAGACACAATATACTGGTGGTGTGTGGTGACCCATACAAAGATTATCTTCTGATGTTGTACATTCATTTACATACAACACCTGAATGGTCTCCTGGATTGAACAATTTTTTTTTTTTAATTTTTAATTTTTGCCATTTAGCAGACGCTTTTAATCCAAAACGATTTACAATTACGAATTACAGGGACATTCCCCCTGGAGTAATTGAGGGCTAAGTGCCTTACTCAAGGGCAAAATAGGGTAGTCTCAGGCGGGATTTGAACTCACGACCTTCCGATCAAGAGTCCAATTCACTAACCATTAGACCACCACTACAATGTTACATTACATACTGCATGTACACCAGTGGAGGCCAAATTGTTTTCCGCTTGCTCCCTTCACTCGCGATGGAATGTTCCCTGTTCTTATAGAAGAATATTAAATTGACTTGTAATAAAACGAAATCGACTACATTAAAAATAAAACTGTTCAATAAATCCTAAATCTTGTCTACCTATTCGATGTATAAATCGCGCCAGAATCTCGCCGACTTCCGAGGTCATTTTAAGCAAATTTGGCCAAATGAGCTATTAATTTCAGGGATAATAGCCATGGGTGTTCTAGACGTGTCCTGCAAAGGACAAGTTGATAGGACACTCGTAGCCACTATGGCGAGTGTTTCTTTGACTGAAGTGACTGGCGAATTCTCAAAATGGCTTCATGTGATTGGACGAACAAAATGTCAATCTTTCAGCCCTGGACTCAATGCATGGTGAGGCCCGGCCTCCTCTGCCCACCCATTTTCAGTGATTTGGCCAATCACATATTGCCATGAAAAAAATTGCATTACATTGACTTCTATGAGAAACCACTTTCCTGGGGAGGCCTGGCCTGTTTTTTGTTAAATAAATAAATAAAATAAATATAATTATTGCTTTTTTAAATCTCTCTCTCTTCTCTCAAATTATTGGGGAGGCCAGGCCTCCTCCACCTCTATGGAGGAGCCTCCACTGCTCTACATATGTAGGCATGATCGAATTGTGGATCTGATTTCAGAGGGTGTCATTTCCATATTCAGGCCTGCTGCAACGCTGTACAAGCACTCCACTGTAAAGCCTAACATGTTCAGTCTGTAAAGCCTAGCATGTTCAGTCTGTAAAGCCTAGCATGTTCAGTCTGTAAAGCCTATCATGTTCAGTCTGTAAAGCCTAGCATGTTCAGTCTGTAAAGCCTAGCATGTTCAGCCTGTAAAGCCTAGCATGTTCAGTCTGTAAAGCCTAGCATGTTCAGTCTGTGTAGTGACTATTCAGAAGTGTTCTCTAATGTTTCATCAAACACCCCCGATGCTGTAATTGTCAATGAAAATCACAGAGAGGTGCTCATTCTAGAAGTTGGCTGCACCTTTGACCATAGCCTAGAGGAAGCCTTTTTAACCAAGATCTTGAAATACCAACAGCTGGAGCAGGCCATATCACAACGGGGTTACAGATGTAAACTTTTAGTTTTCATATTTGGCAGCCATGTTCATAAGCTTGTTGTCAGAGGCCTTCAAATGGCTGGCCTATCTAAGAGAAGGGCCAAACAGTTAGCAAAGTATTGCTCAGTATCTGCTATTATTGGTAGCCACTCAATATGGACAAGGCGGTGCTTCTTGTACCCATGAGCTGAATACTGTCTGTTTTACAGTGCTGATACTGTATCTGTCAATCCACTGTTATCATTTGGTGTGATTAACATCCTATGTGTCGGCATAACTGGTTGTTGGCTCAGCACTGGCTCAGCACTATTGTAACTGACTGTTTTCATAATGTCAAAATGCACTGAGCAGTATTTATGTCCTTTAGATATTGTACATTGTACTTCTGAATCGTGGACATAAATAAAGCATTTAAAATGTGTGTGTGTGTGTGTGTGTGTTAGGTGGCTCTGAGACACAAGTCAGAGATAGAGCACCACCGTAACAAGCTGCGGCAGCGCGCTAAGAGGCGGGGCCACTGCGACTTCCCCTCATTGGACGACATCCTGGACGCCTTCGGGGGGGACGGGGGGGCGGAGCCTGGCGGGGGGGTGGGGCAGCGGCTCTACAGCTCCGCCCACGACCACATGGACAGCATCCTGCACAGCGACGCCCCCTCTCCCCCTACGCCAGGGGACAACAGGAGGAGGTGAGAGCCTTCTCCCCCCCCCTTCACCTTTCAACTTTAACCCCCCCACACACATTACATTACATTAGATTTGATTTGATTCGATTCGACTCAACTTTTCAACTGTATTGTCATTGACAGAGTACACGTAGTTTGGCATCTTTAGCTGTCACGTTTGCAGGAAAAGTGCTATACAAATAAAAGGGTTATTATTATTATTATTATTATTATTATGTAAACAGAGCAAAAGACATGATTATGTTGTAGACATTGCATGGTATGACAGTGTTCATTTATACATAAATGAATATAGAAGTAAATTATATTACATATACAGTATGATATGTACAGAACAAGGTCATAGGTCTTGAGGTATGTTACATACTGTATATATAGAAAAGAGACTAGTATAATAAATCAGATGTGTGCAGAAGCTACATTGAAGTCCTGAGCTTCTGACCTCACACTTCACATCAATGTTTAATAAAGACAGATATGATACAACTCTAACCCTAACCCTCCACCTTTCAACTTTAACCCCTTCAGAGGTAGATAGATACTGTTTCTCTGTGTTAGTGAGTTATTTGTTGTAAGTCGCTTTGGATAAAGGCATCTGCTAAATGTAAAATAAATAAATAAATTAATTAATTAATAATAATAATAATAACAGTAATAATAATAACAATAATCATAATAATAACAATAATCATAATGTTACTACTAATAATAATCGTAATGTTAATAATAATAATCATAATGTGGTGACCACCACGTAGGACCGGGTATGACGAGCACAACAAGGTAGGAACAGACACCGACGACAGGGAGCAGTTTAGCCTTGACGGCGCATTTACTAAAGAATAAGCAATACAGGGAAATAAAAGTCCAACTCAGGTCTCTGCCTGGCCCTTTAAGGGTCCAGGGAATATAAGTCACAAAAGGCCTCTGGGCCTTGGAGGCGTGTGGGGTGGGTCCACGACCAGGGGGGGGTTCCGTGGGCACGGATCAGAGTGTCCACTCTATGGGCTGTGGGGGGCTCTTTCCCCCTTCTCTCCAAGGGCTAGGCCCGTACTGGCCTGGCAACAGACAAACACAAGTTAATATCTTTTACTATGGAATTGCTGTGCCGGAAACCGGCCCTCACCCTCACGACGCATCTGGTTCTGTTCACCCCTCTTCCCGTGTGCTGTCTCCTCTCCTCCTTATCTATGTGGAGGAGGCACAAGTGTGGCACATTCGGTTGATGAGTCTGTAGTTTGCTTCCCTGGGCACTGGTTGATTAGGGAATGCTGGTCAGCTGTGAACGGTTATGTTGCCAATACACCCAATACTTTGTGGGGGTCACTATAATAATAATAACAACAACAACAACAACAATAGTTGTAATTCCCTGTTCCACCAGGGGGAGGCACTCTCCCCGCGGGCGGCGGAGGCAGCCGGGGAACGGCAGTCTGCCAGACACAGACAGACTGACGGACAGAGACCGGCTGCTCACGGACCACAGCGCCACCTACAGGAAGTACCCTGGACTCAACAATGTGGCCTACATGGTGAGACACACACACACACCACACCACACACACACACACACACACACACACACACACACACACATACACACACACACACACACACACACACTCACACACACACACACACACACACACACCACACACACACACACACACACACACACACACACAAACACACCCACACCCTCCCCCTCCCACCCATACACACACAGACACACACATACACTGTCATCATACATTCACATGCATGCACAACTTTGCCAGTGTGGTAATTGATACCTATAATGCAAACGTGTGTCATGTTCTAATGCTTTGGTCCTCATATCAGGATCTGATGTAATGATCAGACTTTTCTTTAGAAAAATGTGAATCCATTTCCGCGTTGTTGAAAATCAACACACACCACACACACACACACACACACACACACACTCACACACACACACACACCACACACACACACACACACACACACACACACACACACACACATACACACACACACACAAACACCCACACCCCCCCCCCACACACACACACACACACACACCCACACCCTCCCCCTCCCACCCATACACACACAGACACACACATACACTGTCATCATACATTCACATGCATGCACAACTTTGCCAGTGTGGTAATTGATACCTATAATGCAAACATGTGTGTCATGTTCTAATGCTTTGGTCCTCATAGCGAGTTTGTGTTGTGATTCTCAACAAGTGTTGAAACGTAGTTCCGTGTTTCAAAAGAAAATCTGAACATTTTGATTGGTTGCCGACATGCGGGCCAAATGACCAGAACAAAACAAAATGATCAGACTGTATATGCACACACCCCCCACACACACACACAACCCATTCTAACCCCCCCCCCCCCCCCCCCCCTCCTCCCTCTCTCTCCCCCCTCCCCCAGTCGGACCCGGACCTGCCCCCGGACCACGGGAGCCCCTCCCCCACGGACGAGGTGTTTGACCCGGGGCCCCCCCCGCCCCCCTACATGCCCCCCCAGCCCTCCATCGAGGAGGCGCGGCAGCAGATGCACTCCCTCCTGGACGACGCCTTCGCCCTGGTCTCCCCCTCCTCCCAGGGCAGCGTGGGGGTTGCGGGGGTCAGCCCCGCCCTGCCCAGCCCCTCCCCCCAGGCCCGGCCCCCCCCCCAGAGGCAGTGGGGGTCCTCCTCCTACCCCGTGGTGCCCACGCACAGCCCCTTCTCTGCCGTGAGTGTGTGTGTTACTGGTTTACTGGTTCCTAGAGTGTGTGTTACTGGTTTTACAGCTGTCTCACTGCACCTAAAGGTCTTTCACGCACTCATCCTCACACCAACCTAATTTTGCCCTCTCCCCCTCTCTCTCTCTCCCTCTCCCCCTCTCTTTCTCTCTCTCTCTCTCTCTCTCTATCTCCCCCCTCCTCTCCCTCCCCCCCTCTCCCTCCCCCTCCCTCTCCCCCCACTCTCCAGAGGTATGCAGAGTTGGGGATGTCTCCTACATCAGTCCAGGGGCTGATACAGGAGTGAGTCTGACTGACGCTGTCACATCCTTCATGATATGAAACTTGTATACACAACAGATATGTAGAGGGCAAATACACCAGTAACAATCTGCTGTTGTTGTTGTTGTTGTGGTGTGTGTGTGTGTGTGTGTGTGTGTGGTGGTGGTGGTGGTGGTGTGTGTGTGTGTGTGGTGTGTGTGTGTGTGTGGTGTGTGTGTGTTTGTGTGTGTGAGTGTCTGTATCTCTGTGTGTGTGTGTGTGTGTGGTGTGTGTGTGTGTGTGTGTGTGTGTGTGTGTGTGCGCGTGTGTGTGTGTGTGTGTGTGTGTGTGTGGTGTGGTGTGTCTGTATCTCTGTGTGTGTGTGTGTGTGCGTGTGTGTGTCAGGCAGGGCCTGGGCCAGGGGGGGTACGTATCGTCAGCAGAGATGCAGGACTCTGTGTACACCAGCAGGGGGCAGTATGAGGACCCCCCCTCCTCCTCCAGACCACGCCCTGTAGGGGGCAGCACAGGTACCACGCAACGTGTGTGTGTTTATGTGTGCGTCTGTGTGTGTGTTGTGTACATGTGTGTGATAAATGTATTTTAGAATATATTTTTTAAAGAGTATGTTGATAGTGTATGTGTGTGATTAGATTAGATTAGATTAGATTCTACTTTATTGCCATCCCAGAGTACAAGTACTATACAACGAAATGCAGGGGGGATACTGACAGTCATAGTCGTGTGTGTGTGTTGGGGGGGGGGCAGTGGTTCAGCGGGATGTGTGGAGGGGGATTGTTAGTCAGAGTGAGAGCTCTGTGACAGCCTGCTGGTGTGGGACCTGAGGATCCTGTACCTCCTGAGTCTCTTAGATGGTAGAGGGTCAAACAGACCCGAGGGTCCTGTACCTCCTGAGTCTCTTAGATGGTAGAGGGTCAAACAGACCCGAGGGTCCTGTACCTCCTGAGTCTCTTAGATGGTAGGGGGTCAAACAGACCCGAGGGTCCTGTACCTCCTGAGTCTCTTAGATGGTAGAGGGTCAAACAGACCCGAGGGTCCTGTACCTCCTGAGTCTCTTAGATGGTAGGGGGTCAAACAGACCCGAGGGTCCTGTACCTCCTGAGTCTCTTAGATGGTAGGGGGTCAAACAGACTCGAGGATCCTGGACATCCTGAGTCTCTTAGATGGTAGGGTCACGGGTCAAACAGACCCGAGGATCCTGTACTTCCTTAGTCTCTTAGATGGTAGAGGGTCAAACAGACCCGAGGGTCCTGTACCTCCTGAGTCTCTTAGATGGTAGGGGGTCAAACAGGGGTGCGAGGTGTCCTTGTGTATGTGTATGTGTATGAGATTCCTTGTATGTGTGTGTGTGTCCCTAACTCTTCCACATCTCCTCCGTCTGGGTGACCAGGTGCCCAGCTGCACCACCTGACCCAGGTGGGCGTGTCCAGCCGGCTGGGGGCCTACCCCGGAGTGGGACGCAGCGTGTCTGGCCCCACAGGCTCCAGCTGGGCCCAGCAGCCCTCCGACCAGGACCTGGCCCGGCCCGGGAACAGCAGGGAGAGCGTGAGTACAGGGAGGGGTGGGGGGAACAGCAGGGGGGGGGGGGGCTAGAGGGAACAGCAGGGAGGTTGAGAGTCTGGGGGGGGGCTTAAACAAAACACGGTGCAGCAGCTTTCAGTCACGCCGCCGCATGCTCCTGGAACAAAGTCCCTGAATAAATCAAACAGGCCCAAACCCTAAAAATATTTAAACCTCCATGTTTTGCAGCAGTTATGATTAAACACAAACACTTCTATCATCTTTTATCCATTAACTATTGTCTTATTGAATGTTTTATCTCAGAGAAGACACAATGTGGTTTACAGAACAGTAATCCTAATCTGCATGTGTGTGTGTGTGTGTGTGTGTGTGTGTGTGTGTATGTGTGCGTGTGCGTGTGTGTGTGTGTGTGTGTGTTTGTGTGTGTGTGTGTGTGTGTGTGTGTGTGTGTGTGTGCATGTGTGTGTGTGTGTGTGTCTCCTCAGGTGCTCTCGTTCCCAGAGTTTTCCTCCTCCTCAGTGTTCCAGATGCCCAGCTCCTCCCTGCAGGACTCCGCCCCTCCGCTGCTCCTGGCTCCGCCCACCCCTGAGTACCTCCCGGATGACTCCTCCCCCTCCGCCCAGAGCTCCGCCTCCCTCATCAAGGCCATCCGCGAGGAGCTGCGTCGATTGGCCCAGAAGCAGGCGGCGGTGTCGGGTTACCCCTAAACTGGTCTGAACTGGTCTGGACTGGTCTAGACTGGTCTGGTCTGGACTGGTCTGGACTGGTCTGAACCTGGTCTGGACTGGTCTGGTCTGGTCTGAAACTGGTCTGGACTGGTCTGGTCTGGTCTGGACTGGTCTGGACTGAACTGGTCTAGACTGGTCTGGACTGGTCTGGTCTGGTCTGAAACTGGTCTGAACTGGTCTGGACTGGTCTGAAACTGGTCTGGACTGGTCTGGACTGGTCTGAACCACCAACAACCCCAAAACTGGTTTGTTTTCCGGTCCCTAACCACTACTTAACCCTAACCAATCCCGGACCAGTCTGAACTACTCTTAAAACCGGTTTGCACTGGATTTGAACCACTATCCCTGAAGCTGTCTCTACCGGTTTGTACTGCGACCAGCCAAACCAGTTTGGAGCACAAATCCAAATCCGATGTGAACATCTAAGTCGATCTAAATCGGTCTGAAACCAGATACCATAATATCCTCGTAACAAAGATCACGGTACTTTACAGGGTCTCTCTCCGTTCTCTCATCCTACAGAGTTTCACTGGACAGGAGTTTGTTTTTTTGTTTGCTTTTGTTTCTTCAGAATTTCTTTGAAGTGCTTCCTGGAGAGGGTGTCCTCTCCCCTCCTCACCTCTCACCTCCTGTGGTGCTAACCGCTAAACCGCTTCCTCAGTGTCTCCTGTCATTAACCACACATTGCCTTCAACACCCATTCATCAGCCATGGTAGTGAGGTCTCATTTCATCAGCCATCTTGGTGAGGTCTCATTTCATCAGCCATATTGGTGAGGTCTTACACTGTAGAAAGAGTATTATTACCATGGGCATGGGGAACAATATATACAGATGAAAAATTAAAAAAATATGAATATATATGTAAAGAGATATAAACCCCAATGAGCACAATATTAATGTAAGGGTGACCAATGGAGTATTGAAATGTTATTTATTTTTTATTGCTATGAAAATATGCTTTAAATCCTTTATGTTGTTTCCAAAAAACAAGACCAAAATACTGTTTGGGCGTTCTATGGTTGTATTTTATCCCTGTGTTTGCGCTTGTTGTAGCTTTGGAGCTGCTAATGTCGTTTTATCGCCGTGGATACGTTGCTTAGCGTAGCAGCACGCTTGTAATCATGTGTTGATGATGGTGAAGAAAACGTAGTTATCCATTGCATTTATATACCGCTTTTCACGAGCTCTCAACACGCATCCACCACCAATGTGTACAGGAGCGACCCCTAGAGGCGGGATTCTGAACCACATGTAGACCACCAGAGTGGCTGGGTGAGGGAGAGATTGAACCAGTTTGATGTTGGGAATTCATACTGGTGTTCCTGTTGGTGGGAAGAGCAGGCCAACCACCTATATTCATGCTTTACAACCATAGAAAACATCCGTTAAAAATGTAGAGTTATAGTAGTATAATTATAATAGTTTTGATACGGTGAAGTGAGCATCGACAGGTGTGTTGTGTAGCAGAGGTGTGGGGGTAGTAAAGCGTCGATGTTGATGAGAAGATGTTTGCGTCGGTCTAGTATAGGCTACGTCCCAGTTCTCTAGAACGGCTTCCTCGCCTCGTCTCCTTTCATTCATCACCTCTGCTCGAGATGGAGGTGGAGAAAGCAATGTAGCAGGTGCCTAGGTAGGTGTCTTAAGAGGAAGGAAACGAGGAAAGGGATGTATCCAGGACGTAAGGACGTGGTTGGGGAGGGTGGTTGTTATTAAACAGCGTTGGTTGTTATTAAGTGCTCTTTGTCTCCATATGCTGGCTGTGCGGCTGCATGGCTGGTTCTCTGTGCTGCTTGGTCGTTTTCTCCGTGGTGACGTTGTTTCCAGGTCTGGTCGGCGATGTGGGTTTGTGGAGGTCGAGGGAAGGTTTGCCTGTTCTGTGCTCTTTCTACAGCATGTTGACTAAGTTTGAGGCTTTAGCTAGTAGTGACGTGCGAGTTAATGTTAATGTCTTCAGGCATGCTGCTAAAAATAAATAAAAAATAAATAAAAATTGTTTATAACAAAAGTTAAAATGAAGAGTAAGCAAAGAGTCAATAGTATTACAGTGCCATTCAAACATGATCCACACAAGCACAGAAAATCAAGCAGTTGAAAAGATATAGTATATAAGGCAACATTGTTTCTCTTGTTTTCTTGCAAATGATATTTTTGAATTAAAAGAAAATTGATATTATAGTATATAAACGAAACTGGATATTATGGTGTATAAAAGAAGAAAAAAAAAAGTATATCAAACTATTTTATTTGTGATTGCTCTTCTAAACGGACATATGGACTCATATTATGAACCTTCCAGCTGAAAGGCTCACACACTGATTCCCAAATGGATCAATGGTGAACCAGGATCTCTTCACCTGCTTTCTGATTGGACCTAGCACCTGTCAGTCAAGCAGGGAGATTGGACTACAGAATCACATGGTGCTAATAACAGACCCTGGCTTCCTGTGTGCAGGTGGGGGGGGTCAAGAGTGTATCTGTCCCTCCCCAGTCTAATAGCAACTCTCTACGACATGGGGAGGGGTACACACACACACACACACACACACACACACACACACACACACACACACACAGTGACACTGCCGTCCTGGAAAGATCACACTTCGGCAGGCATTGATATTCCTGTTCAACAGAAGAAGAGGAAGCTTCTCTCTCGTAACATTTCAAAAACTTCTGGACTTGGAATATCTGCAGTCTTAGCATCACCTGAATGTCTCATAGACCTGTGTTTTCTAGATCAGCGTTTCATAGTTCTGTGTTTTCTAGCTCTGTACTATCCTGTCAGAGTGCCCTGGAGCGGGTGTGTGTCTTGTTCTAAGGTCTAAGGTTGTGAATTGAGAAGGAAGGTTGTGTTTGGGTCAGTGTGTCATCGATGACGTCACAGGCCCCATTGTGATTGGTTTATACCTGAGACAGGGAGGTCATCGCTGGCCACACCCACGGGCGTTTACAACGCAGCAGGTACTCAGGTGTGTTTATACCTCCCACTGTCTGGCAAGACCGGTTTAACACCTCTCTGTCTCTCACTCGCCCCGCTCTCTTCCTTCTTTCCCTTCTCCCTCTGTCTCCCTCCCCTTCCCTGTCTCTCTCTCTCTCCCTTTCCCTCTCTATCTGTCTCTCCTCCCCCCTCTCCTTCTCTCACTCCCCACTCTCTCTCTCTCCTCCCTCCTCTCCCTCTCTCACCCCCCGCTCTCTCTTGCTTCTTTCCCATATCTCTCTCTCCCCTTCCCTCTCTCTCTCTCCTTCTCTCTCTCTCTATCTGTCTCTCCCCTTCCTTCCCTCTCTATTTTTCTCCCTTTGTGTCTCCCTCTGTCTCCCCTTCCCTCTCTCTCTATCTGTCTCTCCCCCCCTCTCTCTCCCCTTCTCCCCCTCTCTGTGTTTCTCCCTCTGTCTCCCCCCCCCCCCCCCCCCCTCTCTGTGAGCAGCATCTCAGTGGTGTGTAGTCTGAATGATGTTATAAACATTAAAGAAACCATGTGTTCCAACTCACCCTGGTCTGACTCGTTGGTTTCATGCAAATGTATAGAATTCATTCTGTGTGTTGTGATTTCTTGAACTGGTTTTGTAAACATTCATGGAATGGCCAGAGGCTGTCAGTCATTGTGTCGAATAATCATATCAGAGGTCGGAATCAGGGGAGGCTGGTGGAGATAGAAATCGGAGGACAGGCTCATTGCAATGCATCGAATGGAATGAAGAATGTATTTTGTTTTTACATTTGCATTTTTAGCATTTAGCAGTCGCCTTTATCCAAAGAGACTTACAACAAATACATTTGTCTAAGTATGTGAATCATCTGTCCAACAGTCATCGCAAGAAAAAGTAATTATTAGGACCAGTCATAATGCTTTTAAAATATATTTTAGTTACGGTAGAGAAACTGTAGAAGGGGGGTAGAGGGGATGAAGAGGTCTTCAGGAGGGACAGTTAAGATGTAGCCTGAAGAGATGGAGGTCTTCAGGAGGACAGTTAAGATGTAGCCTGAAGAGATGGAGGTCTTCAGGAGGGACAGTTAAGATGTAGCCTGAAGAGATGGAGGTCTTCAGGAGGGGCAGTTAAGGTGTAGCCTGAAGAGATAGAGGTCTTCAGGAGGGACAGTTAAGATGTAGCCTGAAGAGATAGAGGTCTTCAGGAGGGACAGTTAAGGTGTAGCCTGAAGAGATGGAGGTCTTCAGGAGGGACAGTTAAAGTGTAGCCTGAAGCAGTGGCGGCTGGTGCTAAACATTTTGGGTGGGGCACAGGTTATGGGGGCATGCTCCACGGGGAAGAATATCAACTTTAAAATCTGGATTTACAGTCGATTTTAGCATGAGAATAGCTCTACCCCCCTGTACAGACCTCGCCATCCCCTCTACCCCCCTGTACAGACCTCTTCATCCCCTCTACCCCCCTGTACAGACCTCTTCATCCCCTCTACCCACCTCTACAGACCTCTTCATCCCCTCTACCCCCCTGTACAGACCTCTTCATCCCCTCTACCCACCTCTACAGACCTCTTCATCCCCTCTACCCACCTCTACAGACCTCTCCATCCCCTCTACCCCCTGTACAGACCTCTCCATCCCCTCTACCCCCTGTACAGACCTCTTCATCCCCTCTACCCCCCTGTACAGACCTCTCCATAACCTCTACCCTCCTCTACAGACCTCTTCATCCCCTCTACCCCCCTGTACAGACCTCTTCATCCCCTCTACACCCCTGTACAGACCTCTTCATCCCCTCTACCCCCCTGTACAGACCTCCTCATCCCCTCTACCCCCCTGTACAGACCTCCTCATCCCCCCTACCCCCTGTACAGACCTCTTCATCCCCTCTACCCACCTCTACAGACCTCTCCATCCCCTCTACCCCCCTGTACAGACCTCTCCATCCCCTCTACCCTCCTCTACAGACCTCTTCATCCCCTCTACCCCCCTGTACAGACCTCTTCATCCCCTCTACCCACCTCTACAGTCCTCTTCATCCCCTCTACCCCCCTGTACAGACCTCTCCATCCCCTCTACCCACCTCTACAGACCTCTCCATCTCCTCTACCCCCCTGTACAGACCTCCTCATCCCCCCTACCCCCCTGTACAGACCTCTTCATCCCCCCTACCCCCCTGTACAGACCTCTTCATCCCCTCTACCCCCTGTACAGACCTCTTCATCCCCTCTACCCCCCTGTACAGACCTCTTCATCCCCTCTAGTGAGTGTGTGAGTGTGAGTGTGTGTGTGTGTGTGCGTGTGTGCGTGTGTGTGTGTGCGTGTGTGCGTGTGTGTGTGTGTGTGTGTGTGTGTGTGCGTGTGCTGGGTGAATACATAAACAAACGACGACATTAGAAAACGTACCATGCTGACGATATTACTAAATGTTTGAAGTAGCTTTTATCTTGCTGGATACAATGTTGTCTACATAGCTGTTTATCTTATTCAAATACCGGCTCAATCATTTGACTTACTGGGAAATGGCTCATGGGATCACAGTTGTGGGGCTGGACCCACGTTGCGGTTACATGAAGGTCAGCAATGAAAACCTCCTTTCCCTGTAGAATTCAAGTGCATCTAAAATTAGTCAATGCTAGAAAATGGTACGTAAAACATATGGCTGAGTTCCAGCTATTAAAATCACAACAAGGCATATAAGCCACAACATTACCTTTTCATCCAGTCACTTCAACAATCAACTATCCTTAGTATAAACATTTCTTGCATAAATGATTTGAAAAAAACATACCTTCATAGTAGCCATTTGGTGAATCAGCCTGAGGCAAGCGTTTCCTGCTAAAATAACACAAATTCTGTCTGTGACCAAATATATATGGGCCTAACTGTAGAATCCATTGCTGGAAAAATTTGGTTTCCACCGTCGTAAGGCGATGACGTAGTCTATGCAAATATGCAGGCGCGGTATGATGACGCGCTCCAACCACTCCAACCAAATATGGTCCATCAAGCTTCCGGGTGATAGATTTGATGTCCGCAGCTGGACCCTTCTCGCATTGTCTGCAATACAACCGGATATTCAGGACGCAGCTTTTTGCGCCCCGGCCGAGAAATAGAGACAGCCAATTGGAGCGCTGCTACAGCTCACGTGTAAGCGAAAAGTATTTGGCCTGCGTTAGACTTGCATTCGATCGGCGACCCGACTCCTCCCCCTATGTATTTTAACAGTGAATTTTACACACACACAGATAAAAATGTTTATTGTATTGGAGGATTTTTAATGAATGCTGATAGGCGCCGACAGAATATCAGCCGCATTTTGCATGTTTATTTAAAAAAAAAACTTTTACAAATCGCAACTAGGAAGTGAAGGTGGGGAACTAGGAAGTGAAGGTGGGGGCGGCGCCCCAGCGCCCTCTATCGGCCAGCCGCCACTGGCCTGAAGAGATGGAGGTCTTCAGGAGGGACAGTTAAGGTGTAGCCTGAAGAGATGGAGGTCTTCAGGAGGGACAGTTAAGGTGTAGCCTGAAGAGATGGAGGTCTTTAGGAGGGACAGTTAAGGTGTAGCCTGAAGAGATGGAGGTCTTTAGGA